>NC_133784.1:21008426-21118701 GCF_003597395.2 Chelonoidis abingdonii
CTCCCAGGACACTAGGGGAGTGATTAAGAACTGGTTCAGAGGCAAGCAATAGCGCCCTGAACCTACCCCAGAGAAGAGAAAGCGCGAGACCCAGAGAACAATACCGGCAATTTGCCACAGTACCTAAATCCAATTGGTTTCAGTAGGAATTAGGAACCTAATCTCCTTAGATCCTTTTGAAAACTCCACTAGGTACCTGCCTACAGCATTAGGGGAACATGGCTCTAAGTGGTTTGGCCCAGGGTCACATAGGAGG
Source organism: Chelonoidis abingdonii (assembly GCF_003597395.2). Taxonomy (NCBI): domain Eukaryota; kingdom Metazoa; phylum Chordata; order Testudines; family Testudinidae; genus Chelonoidis; species Chelonoidis abingdonii. The sequence continues at coordinate 21,008,683 of NC_133784.1, forward strand.
TCTGTGGCACAGCCATGAAGTGAACCCAGGACTCCCTCCCAACTGCAGCCCCGTGCTGTAACCATAAAGCCATTTTTCCTCTCGGCTGGTTAACATATAGCATTTCCACCTACTCCAGACCCATCCTCTCCCAGCAGGAGGCACGCCAGAAGCTCCAAGCAGGGACAGCGCAGCCAAGTCGCTGTGAGGAATGATGCAGAAACACCAAGTGTAGGTATGACCCAGCAGTCCCTTGGTGCAAACTGGCAGAGAGCCCAGAGGGGTATGTAGGGTTTTACAAGGATCCCCTGGGTCAGACAGCTGCATAATAGCTCACCAAAAGGTGGCAGGCAAGGTCTCTACCGAGAGCCAGTAGCCCACTGGTCACACAGTCACTGGGAAATGGACATGCGGGTCATACTGAAGGAGCTCTGTATCTATACTGATAATTACGTTCTGAAGGCCTGGGAGTTAAGGCAGGTCACCAGGAGGTAAATGACACCTATCTCCCTGTCTAGCCCTTTGTATACTGCAGGCCTAGCAGTGTGGAGTGAGCGATTGTGAAGCTGACAAGGGAGGAAATTGACAGGATGAAACAAACAGCTGAGGTGTGTCCCCTGTTTATGAACAAAGACCAAGGACTACTCGAGTCCATCTTGGCCTGCAAAGAGATGCACTGAATCCTTCACCAAGGAGGCAAGCTGACAGCATGCTTGTCTCATGAAAAAGGGGTCACAGCCACACTTGCTGTAAAGCGTGGCAAGGATTTTGGGTGAGCAAAACTAGTAGACAGGAGAGGATCTTGCCAATTCAGACTTTATTTTATATGTAACCATTTGTTTCCAATACTTGTACTTGCTCCTACTTGAATCCCTCTGCTTTGATAAATAAATTGACACTTGATTTCACTACAAACACATCCAAGTGCTGTGTGTTAAGCAGAGGGGTAAGCTGAGGTGGAACTGCTAAGCTGGAGTATATTGTTTCTTTGGAAGCAGTGAATGGATGATTACTGCAAGTGTCCAGTAGACCAGGCAGGCTGGACACTCCAGGGAGACACGTGGAGGGCTCAAGTGTTGGAGTGCAGCTATAGCTAACCCACAGAGTGACCACAGGGCCTAAGAGGCCTACAGGGGAGGGCTTGTCATAAATAGATAGCTAAGGGTTAATGTTTGTTAACCCTTTACAGATGAAAGAAAGAGAACCAAACACCTGACCAGACGACCAATCAGGAAACCGGATTTTTCAAAGCTCAGGGATGGAATGTTTGGGTCTGTGTCTTTTGTCTGGCTCTCAGCTATGAGAGGGGATCTTTCTATCTTCAAGCTTCTAATCTTCAGTTTCAAAGTTGTGAGTACAAAGGTAGAAAAACCAATAGGCTTGTTAGTTTTTTTTGTATTTACATGTGTGTAGTTGCTGGAATGTTTAAATTGTATCTCTTTTTGAATAAGCTGTTTATTCATTTTTTTCTTTTAAATCAATTGATCTTGTAATTATTGTCACCTGATGGCAGAGATATTTTATGTCTTTTTCTTTCTTTTTTTCTTCTTTTTTTTTAATACCTAGTTGATTCTTTTTTTTCCCTTGTTTTAAAACCTGGGAATTGAGGTTTTTCTCTGGTTAAGGGTAAGGAACGAAGAAGGAGGAGAGGAAATCTTTGCGTTAGCTTGACTAGGGTTGAAATCTGCATTAGCCTCAGGGGAAGAGGCCGGGGGGAAGGTAAATTGCCCTCTCTGTCTTGCATTCAAGGAGTTTACAAGTAACAGTATCGCCCAGGTGTAACCCAGGAGGGGAGCTGGGGATGAAGATAAACGAGGAGACAAGGGAGGAAGTTTTTCCTTTGCGTGTAAGAAATCAAGGGCTTCTGTAATCTTGGGTTCCCCCCAGAGAAGGTTTTTGCAGAGACCAGAGAGCGCCAAGCCTGGAAATCACTGGCCTGGCGGGCAGCCGATATCAGATCTAAGTTGGTAATTAAGCTGAAGAGTGTTTCATTGCTAGCATATCCTCACAACGTTAACTCGAATATGCTAAAGTTCATAAATGCTGTATAGAAACTATGATATGAGTGGCATACCGATATGGATAAAAGAATCCAAACCAGTAAGAAAATTATTATTTTCTTTCTCTGCCTAGTGGCTTTTATAGCAGAGAAAAAAGGGTTTGGTTTTAAAAGAGATCCAAAGAGAAACATTTTTCTCTCTCTCTCAGTATGTTCAGTGTGGCTTTGCAATTAAGCAAGACAATTAGGTGACAAAAGCCGTCTATTGTTACAGCAATAGAATCCGGATTGGAAATTCAAGTACCTTCAGCAATGACACACACATGCAAAAAACTGGTACTATTTCTAGTTAATCTACATATCAAGAAGAAAAAAAATGAATAAACAGCCCTATTCAAAAGAACACAATTAAAAACCATTATCCATCTGCCCCAAAAAACCTTTTAACCAAATAAAACATCGTGTAAATACAAAAAACCCAACAATAACAGCCTAATTGTTTTGTTCTACCTGGTGTACTCACAACTGTGAAAACTGAAGATTAGATAGCTTGAAGATAGAAAGATCCCCTCTCCATAGCTAGAAGCCAATACCAAACCACAGATCCCAAACACTCCGTCCCTAGAGCTTTGATCCCTGAGCTTTGAAAAATCCGGTTTCCTGATTGGTCGTCTGGTCAGGTGTTTGGTTCTCTTTGTTAACCCTTTACAGGTGAAAGAAACATTAACCCTTAGCTATCTATTTATGACAGGGCTTATGTTGCCCATGGCATTGAAGCACTGACCCTGGCAGGCACAGACATGGCCTCCTAATGCAAAGGGCAGGTGGTGAGAAGGGGCCTCACAAACCTGGGCGCCCCAGGAATGGCACAGTGGGGAAGCAACCTATTCTACTCTAAAACCAGAAGTCTCTGTTGGGAGTGTCAACCATCTGCATGTGTGAACATTGTGGTTAAATTCAAGATATAAACTAAATGCTGAATTTCTTAGGAATTCCTACAATAAACTAGATTCCACATACCTCTGGTCAAAAAGAAGAGTCAGAACATGCCCCATACAAGGCTTTCCCTCCTTAATTCCCCACCCCCAAAGACTCGCACAACCCCACTCACTGGTCAGTGAATTATCAGTTGATTGGGGAGGTTAACTTCTAATGGCATTGGCATCTGTAAGAGGAAGAAGATAGGAGTTTTCACAACAAAATGCCTTCCGAGGCATTTTGTGCACATTTACACTAGTGTAAAAGGGTGCACCGTCACAGAATTCTGAGACTTACAACTGGACCTACGTCTATTATTTGGCCTTTTGAGAAGGGAGCCTGGTAAAGTTAAAGATGATGCACCAGATTCAACTACAGTCAATGACCCTGGGCTTGTTAATTTCTCTTTTACATTTGAAAACTTGACAATGTAAAGAAACTGGCAATGAGATTACTAGGAGAATTTCATTCTGCAAGCAGCACCACTGACTTCAGTGCAACTACTCACTGAGTAAGGGGCTACTTAACTTGAGTCAAGGCAGCAGAATCTGGCCTCTGCTGACTACAGCAAGATACAATGCAGGAAAACACTTTGAAACACAGATCTGCCAATGCACCTCAGTCCTGAGTTGCAGCCCCCTACCCTGCAAGCCTTGCCCCTACCCCCAGATCTGCCAGTGCACCTCAGTCCTGAGCTGCAGCCCCCTGCCCTGCAAGCCTTGCCCTACCCCCAGATCTGCCAGTGCACCTCAGTCCTGAGCTGCAGCACCCCCAGTATTCTAGCCCTAGACTCCCGAACACATAGGTCTGCTTATGCTCCTCAATTCTGACCTTGCTATTCCGGCCTGGCCCCCACAAAATCCCAGTTCTTCTAATGCAGCTTGACCTTGCCCAGCAGCATGCCACAGTCCTGGCTTTTCCTGTACAGACCTAAGCAACTATGGATAATTCTGCAGAGGTTTAGTGTTCTAGACTGAAATATGGAGATTCACTTTCCCCTTCACAATGTAAATCCAGAGCCCCTCTTCTCTGCTGTGCGCATGAACCCTCAGCCTCGCTGGGCCACGCAGTGCCTTTGATTCACATGTGCAACTGCATCACCGTACAAGGCCAAGGGCGCAAGGGACGCACGGTTTCTGTGGCAGCTAGAAACTCAGAATGGCACAAAACAAAAGAGAATTTACAAGTGGTGTCACTGGCAATACAACAGCCCGTGGCTTCTCAGCCCATATCGACTTTGGCAGCCCCTCCCCCCCCTTACCATCTGCAACATGCTGTATGCCATGGAAATGGGACTTAAATGTCATCGTCCCCCCCAAAAAAATAAAATAAAAAATCAGAACTCAAATAAGCTGTGGTTTGCAAAAGTGTCAGAATTAGAAATAAATAATAAAGAGAAGCGGTTTGCAAGCCATTCATCTTTATTTATTTTGTCAGCTATAGTTTTGCCAACCATGCACAGTGCTGGGCAACATTTCTCTCCTTCCCCAAAATGTCAAAATTGTTATGACTGCGTGGTTGGAAGCATTCCGTCAACAGAGGAAAACTGCCTCCAGTGCCTGTCAGTCTAGCGAGCCCCAGGACTCCTGCGGATAGCACAGCTTGGCCTGACAGTACATCTATCACCACACAAGGAGATGAGCAGAACAGGAAGGAGGGGTTAGTTGGATTACTCCCCTTGACCCTTCCCCCTCCGCTCCCTTCCTTTGATTCAAAGGGAAAGTCAGTTTAACCAAATGAGAAAGAACAGACGAAGGGGAAACCCTTTAAACTAGTGTTTCTCAAACTGGGGCCACCGCTTTTGTAGGGAAAGCCCCTGGCGGGCCGGGCCAGTTTGTTTATCTGCCGCCTCCAAAGGTCCAGCCAATCGCAGCTCCCACTGGCTGCGGTTCGCTGCTCCAGGCCAATGGGAGCTGCTAGAAGCGGCACGGGCCGAGGGATATACTGGCCACTGCTTCCAGCAGCTCCCATTGGCCTGCAGTGGCGAACTGCGGCCAGTGGGAGCTGTGATCAGCCGGACTTGTGGACGCAGCAGGTAAACAAACCGACCCAGCCCACCAGGGGCTTTCCCTACACAAGCGGCAGCCCCAGTTTGAGAAACACGGCTTTAAACTACCAAGAGCTGGTGGGAGGGAGCATGGAGACAGGCAAGTGGGGGGTCAACTTGTGCCATCATGCAAGGCCAGGAAGGCGTGAGATACCTGCAGGTTGACAGCCCTTCCCCCTCCTCTCCCCCCCCAGTGCAAACCCCAGCCTGGGCTGGCACATTCTTCAAGCTTCCCAATCAACCCCTGCCATGCCAACCACAGCCACTAGTACTCCAGGATAAACTGGAGGGATGCAAGCAAGATTTTACCTGACAGTGAAAAACCATCAAGACTTTATCTCGTTCACACAGGCGATGGTGGAAGGGCTGCTTGGGTCTGGCTCAGTTTCTCAGTTGAAATAAAAAATTAGTTTAAGAGCGCATATGCTTCATATGGGGATGTACTGTTAACGCTTTCCAGCGGCTGAGCCACCCTGCTCCCCAAACTCTCCTCCTGGAGCCCCCCTCCTCTGCACTCAGTGCTTCCCCGCAACCCTGCTGGCTTCCCAGCCACAGCAAGCACTGCCTTCCCACACCAATTCTTGCCCCTGCTGCCAGGTCCTTTCCCTGCCCTCTGCACCCATTGCAATATCCCAGCTGCCAGACACATATTGTGTAGGCAAGCCATGGAAATGGGGGGCCGTTGCAGATGATTCTGGGATCAGCAGGCTGCAGCATACCAGGTGGCTGAAGGCCAGTTAAAACTTGCAGAGCTCTGTACAGTCACTACTTCCCTGCAGAGGAGCCTTGTGCGGCTGGCAAACAATGCTACTTTCGTATCATATTCAATAAGCACTGTTACAAAACCTACAATTTACAAGGGTTTCTCCTCCGAAGTGGGTTCAGAACACGGAATGGGAAGCTGCATTCTTCACGTTTAAGGATCTTTCAGGAAAGTGGGGCAACGTTTGAATTCCTAGCAAGAAATCCAGGAGACAACTCACTGATTTCCTGGAAAGCGGAGCTGCTTTCTCACCTCGCCTCCACCCCACGCTGTCAGCTTTGGTTCCATGCAGATAGACAGAGCTGCTGCTCCCGCAGCTGTAAGATTCCAGCAACAGAAAAGCAGAGAGAACTCTGGCTATAGTAAACATCTGAGAAAATATTGCAAAAGCAGAGTGCAGCTGGGAAGCAGTCTGAGTGCAAAGCCAAAGCAAAGGCAGGCAGCTAGAACAGAGGCACAACAGACAAGTGCATTAGCACTTAGCCTCTAGAGGCCTCAGGTTCAAATTCTACCTTAGATCACAAGTGAAATGAAAGTCTACAGCAGTCTGAGCAGCAGCATCCTGGAGATTTAGACCAACTGCAGTTGCATGTGGCAGTGTCTGCTTAGGAGAGGCCCAGGCCTTGAGGCGCAGTGAGGTGCTTAGTGTCACAATTTTGAGGGCAGCAGGGGCGGCGCTGCAGGATTAAGGTGCCCTGGGCAGAGTTGGGGGGATGCCTGCATAGGAAATACCAGGCTGGTGGGAAGCTGGGGGCTCTCTTGCTGGCCACTGCAACGAAGCATGTTCTCCAGCCACAGGACTCTAGTGCTTTTTTCTTTAGGGGTTCAGCTCTCCACCCCTCAGGATATGCTTATTTACCACAACTTCGGCGTCTCAGTCATGCCATTTTCCCTTGACCCAGGGTCTTCTGCAGGAGCTGATCTAATTCCTGCAGCTCTCACTAGCAACTGAGCTCTTGCTGGCTCTTGGTAGAGACCTCCATCCTTAGAGATTTTTAAGGTCAGGCTTGACAGAGCCCTGGCTGGGATGATCTGGTTGGTTCTGCTTTGAGCAGGGGGTTGGACTAGATGACCTCCTGAGGTCTCTTCCAACCCTAATCTTCTATGATTCTTCTGAGGACCAAGCAATTTTCAAGCCATTGTCTGAGCTAGGTGCTCAGGTGCTGGAATTAGGAGTTCAGGGGGTGGTGCTGCACTCCTTGGCTTGAAGTGCTTTCCATCATACACAGGGTTTACAGTTTGGTTCTGGCTCTCAGCAGCACCACTGTACAAATTGTTCCAGCACCCCTGGTCTGAGCCCTAGTCTCACAGCACCAGCCGATAGGTAGCTACTGAGTCACGAGTGGGTCTGTACCCAACTCCCACCTTGTGGCACTGGTCCCGTAAGTTTTTCCTCTTTTGTAAGTACCAAGTTTACAAAGCAGCAGCAATGAGCTACAGACAGAGAAGTAGCTAGACACTCCCTCCGAAAAGAGGCCGCTGTGGATGTATTTACACTGTAAAAAGAACCCCCTGGCAGAGTCTCAAAACTCGGTTCGACTGACTCAGGCTCACTGGGCTTGCGCTACAGGGCTAAAATTAGCAGTGTAGATGTTCAGGCTCTGGCTGTAGCCTGGGCTCTGAGACTCTCATACCCCGTCGGGTTACAGAGCCTCCAAAAAACCCCTCCAAAACCCCCACCTTGTAGGCCAGAATGGACCTAAGACCAGACCCCCAACACCATCAATATTTCCTAACAGAGATGCTGCAGAGAGCTCAAACATGTTCTGGGCTGGATGCAGGAATCACCAAGTGAAACTCTGTGGCCTGTGCTGTGCAGATCAACCTACACGATCAGAATAATCCCTTCTGGTCTTAAAAATTGACACGGCTATGACGAGTAGGGGAGGAATGGAGAAGCAGCATGCACTGCACTACCACGCAAGTTTACAGCCAGGAAGGTTTAGCCAAGAGAATGCTGACCCAGAGGATGGAAGTGGCTTGGGAATAAAGGCAGGGTTGGGCAAGGACTTCCGTATTGGTTTGCATTTTTCCTAAGGGACATTTAGGCAGAGAGAGACAACTGAACCAAGTAGAGTGAATAAGAACACACCGCCTGATCCAGCAAGGTGACTTCAGTGGGTTTAAGATCAGGACTGCAGTAAAAGTCTAAGTGCACCAAAGTCCACTGAGTTCAGTGATCTATATCAAAAGTCATGGTTCTGCTTGGGACCTCCCAGGCTGGCCAAGGTACACTGCATGCTGCTGATTGGTGTTTCAGCATGAAGGCTGCTTCTTTTGAATGCCTGCTAGCTTCAAACCTGGAGATTAATGACCAGAGGAAGGAGCCTATCTGGGAGATGAAAGCATTTTGTTAAAAGCATGACAGTAATTATGTTCATATTAGTCACAAAACGCTGCACGCTCTGCGAGATTTTTGGTCGGTTCTTTTGTTTATTCCCTTTTCTGGCTGCACTGATTTCATATTTACATCCCTTCTGAAATGAGGATAATTCTATAGATGGTCTGAAATCCTGATTGCCCACAGACCTGGTTAAAATTAACCATAAATATCCAGCCTGAGCCACTGGCCACAAAACCGAGTGCTAAGGTCATTTATCATGGCTCAGGTTTCCTAGTTTTTTTCTTGTGCCAACATTTGCTGCTGCTGAACACAAGGAGCTGATAGGTCTGGATAAAGGCAGGTTATAGTGCAGGCAAGTGATGTGCAAGCTTGCACCACACAGTTCTGCCAACAGCCTCAGTCCTTGCCTGACATGCCACAAGCCATTGGTGCCTGCCCTGGGACAGCAAAAAGCTCTGATCTTGACCAGTCACTCCTGACCTGTAGCACCTTCTGCTGTTCCTATCTGGAAATCTACATTCAACTCTGCACGCGCATCTCCATCTGATCTGCAGTACCACCTGCTATTCCAGCCCTTAGTCCCCACTCAGCTCTGCTAGTGCCCTTCACCCTGACTTATAGCACCATCTCCTATCCTAGTCCTGGGTTCCCTACACACGCAGCTCTACCAATACCCCTCAATCCCAAATCACAGCCTCCCCTCCTATTCCAGTCTAGGGTTCCCCATACACAGCTCTGACAATGCACCTCAATCCTACCTTGCAGTACGTCTGTCCCAGCCTGTTACTCCACTCCTGAGCAGCAGCTGCAAAAACTCACCAAGCAACTTAGTATCTGAGCAATACACATGAATGTTCTCCACTTGCTAGACTGAAGCTACCAAACTCACGTCACCTGCCAGTCAGACATCAAGAGTTAGAGATGGTGAAGTGGCTTCCTTCCTCAGACTCCCTTCCTGATCTGTTAATAGTGACACAGAAAGAGGCCAAAGGAAAGGGGAGAGAGATCAACAGGGTCTCCAGAAAGGAGAATTCGTAGCACTCCCAAAATTCATCATGCCTGAGTCCATATGCTCCTCGAAAGAGGATCCAAGAAGCACTAAGACATCCCTCTAGGCAACACAGAAGGGCCCTGGTAACAGGAGAAACGGATGAGACAAACAGCTGATCTCACCATGCTCAGGGACGCAGGAGCAGACAGCAACACCGTACACACAGTCAGAGCTGGGTTGCCAGCATCCTCCAGAATATCCACTTAGCTACAGTGAGACTGAGCATCAGATTACTGTTCAAGAGGCAGGTACAGGCTGTCAGCATTTACAAAACGATTTGTGGCCCATTTCATTGTTGATACAAAAGAATTTGGCTCTTTGCTGCTGATTTTTAAGGCTACAATTAAATCTTTACCCCGATATAACGCGACCCGACAACATAAATTCGGATACAACGCGGTAAAGGAGCGCTCGGGGCGGGGGGGGGGGGGGAGGCTGCGCACTCTGGTGGATCAAAGCAAGCTCGATATAATGTGGTTTCACCTATAACATGGTAAGATTTTTTGGCTCCCGAGGACAGCGTTATATCGGGGTAGGGGTGCACTGTAAATCAAAGCAGTCAGGAGGCCCCATGGTTGACATAGGTGCCACAGCCATATCACAGGCTGAGAGAGACCAGGCACCCAGTGGAAGTCATGGCCGCCACCTGGGAAGAAGAAACACGGACGCTGATCATGCTGCTCAAGCATTTTATACCAGCTGGTTGCCGTAGTGGCATCAAAGTAAGCAATGTGTATTCCAGTCACCCAATCTGAGAGGGCAGCCTCAATTAATCTGTGCACTCCTCCAGCTTTATCAACACTTATAGCTCACATATAGTGTCAAAAGTGTACAAGGAGCTGCACAACAAAAGAACTGTGCCAAATCAGCCGGTTTCCAGCCTCAAAGGCCTACAGGATAGGATGGGCCTGTATCCTGAGAATTCTCTTTTTCCAGGTGCTTTGCTGGCCGGTTCTTGCTCATATACTCAGAGTCTAACTGATCCCCTGATTTGGGTCAGGAAGTAATTCCCCCCCCCAGGTCAGACTGGCAGGGACTGTGCTGTTTTAATGCCTTCCTCTGCAGTATGGGGGTGCAGATTGCCTGCTGAGATCATCCAGGTATCTGTCACCTAATCAATTCTTTGCTACTGCAGGAACCTCTGATACTGGTTCCCTCTCCCTCTTGTTCTCTGAGTGTAGCACACAATAGTTTATGTTATACTTTGGTCTAATTCCAGTTGTTGGGTTTAGCGTGTGGGCGCTGGATGAGGTTTAGTTGTCTGCATTATACAGGAAGTCAGACCAGATGATTTGCTGGTCTCTTATGGTGAAGAGAAATTATGATAAACTGGTACAAGCCAGGAAAAACAATATAGTACAGAAGGGAGGTGATGAGTGGCCACTGGAGGGGCAATGTACCACCGAATGTGCAGATCTGGAGGAGAGGATTAAGGGAGCTTTGCATGCATGACTTGGGAGGTTGTTTGAGGCATGCAACACGAAGCAGCAGAATGCACAGTGAGCTATGGTCAGCATGAGGCTGAGGTGGAGCAGACAGACCAAGAGGTGATGCCGCAGGAGATGAGAGCAGAGATGTAGTGGAGGAAGACGCCAGCCGTGGATAGCCATGGAGGTCAGAAGGAGGTTGAGTGTCAAGCAAAGGAAGTGGGGAAGCAAGGCAAAGATGAAGTAATGTGGAAGACTCACCTGGGGCAGCGGGAAAGGAAAATTTTGGAAATGGGAGAGAAAGCAGGCACAAGGCTGCAGTGCTTCAGGAGAGAGGTGAACAGAGCACTGACAGCTGAGCATGGACGAAGGGACACAGACAATCAAGACCCCAAGGGCAGGAGCCTGGGTGGTGTAAAGGATGGTGTTATTGGTAGCTGAGACCACAGAAGTAAATGAGATCTCCTAGGGAAAGAGTATACCGTGAGATGGGTAGAGGGAACAAATATCTGGTAATGGACTCTTAAATCTAGCAGAGGAAGGATAACACAATTCAATGGCTGAAAGTTGAGGCTAGACAAATTCAGACTGGAAAGAAGATGTAATTTTGTGACACTGGGAGCAATTAACCATTGAAACCATTTACCAAGCGCTGTGGTGGAGTCTCCATCACTGGCAATGTTTAAATTAAGATAAAATGTTTTACTAAACGCTCTGCTCCAGGAATTATCTGGCGACAGTTCTCTGGCCTGTGCTGTACAGGAGATCACACTAGATCAGAGTTTCTCAAATGGAGCCACCAGTGGATTTTTTTGCATCCACGACAGCCTCCAAAACAGGGGTGGAGATTGGGGGGAGGGGAGCAGCTGTTACTAAGGGCAGCAAAATGCGCAGCCTTGGTGTTTGCACTGGTACCGGCAGCAGGAATCAGCACCCTGCACAACACAGCCTCCTTGGGGGGTTCAGGGCAGAGCCTCTGGAGACACATGGGGCCGATGGTGGATCTGGTCAGTGGAGAAGGCTGCAGTGTTCAGTTGCCAGGGAGCTTCCCTGGGCAGCATCCCTGCTCCAGCCCAGCCAGGGCATGCAGAGCCTGGGACTCCACAAACAGGCAGGGAGTTCCTTACCCACCTTCCCCAGGGTGGGCTCTCGATGAAGAGTCCCAAGAGACGGGACAGAGAGATAGATTTGTCAAAGCAGAACATTACAGGGGGTTCGCCAGAAAAATTTCACTAATGGTGGCCAGAGGACCCTGGGCACTGGAGCAGCAGGTGGGACCTGGTTGCAGGACAGACAGCCCGAGCCCCAGGAAAAGCAGGGCTGGGCAGTTAGGGCTGGCAGCCTGAGCCCTGCCCATCAGCAGGGGAGCCAGCAGCCCGAACCCCAGCACCCCACATGGGGCTGGCAGCCCAAGCCCTGCCCCCATCAGCAGGGGAGCCCGCAGTGGTTCTGGACTTCCAAGAGCTATGCAGAACCAAGCAAACGCATCCATCACTAAGGAAATTTAAACTTAAATCCCTGGAAATATTCGTTTTTAGAAGGGGGTTCACAAGATTTCACGATTTAGTGAAAGGGGTTCGCGGGCTGTTAAAGTTTGGGAACCACTGGACTAGATGATCACAATGCCCTCTTCTGGCCTTGGTATCTAGGAATAAAGGCTGAGAGGTAATGGGGAAGGAGGAGGCAAAGCCTCCAGAACTGAGGAAGAAAACATGTCCAGGGAGGCAAGCGAACCAGAAAAAGCAATCCACAGATGTCCAGGGAGGGCATGACTGATGGGGCCAAGGGCAGTGGATATACAGAAGCCTCTAGAGGAGAAGAAACCATTAGTCTTGGCTGGCAGGGAATCACTGATGACCTACTGAGAGTAAGGAAGTGAAACAGATGAAAGGGGTGCGAAGCAAGGAATGCGAGGGCTCAGCTCCACACTCAAAAGCAGGTAAAGGTAAAGTCGGAGCAGGACGGTGGCAAGGAAGTTACTATGAAAACATCATGGTGTCATAATGCCACTTAACATTTACACTGTGCACGTTCGCTGACTCCCCCTTGCTGCTATCCCTTTCGGAGGTAGCTATTGTCCCATCATACAGAAGTGGATACTGAGTCACAAACAACTTCAGCGACTTGCCAAAGGCCATCAGTGAGTCTGGCAGAGCTAGAACCAAAAACTCAGCAGGCGCCGTGGCTCCTAGTCCCAATGTTTGCTCCTCTTCTCTGGAGCACAAACAAAGCATATGCACAAACTAAGCCATCAGCTGTAAAGCAGGGTTGATCAGAAGTCTGGTACATGAGAATTCCTTGCAAAGATGATTAACCCTTAGAGCTCAACAAACTTTCCAATGCATCAAGTGGCACCCGTATGACCCTGAAATACTTTGGACATACACTGTACATCCTGTAGAGCCATGTTAAAGTGCTTTCAACTTACTCTCTCAGCACTGCAACATTACTTGGAGAATCATTACATCAAAACTGGCTCCTAGCCACCAATATACAGCAGCAGATTGGGGTCAATGTACTAACTTTAGTAAAGTTCATAGCTCAATGTGCTAAATGGCTACATCCAATGTGTTTTCATCACTCCATCTGCACTGCAGTAGAATTCCACAGCATTCTGTGAAGTACTTCAGTACGTTTAAAGTGCACAGTCACTAATTTTAGCGTCATGATTTGCAGTATGCTAAGTGCATCACATCAGAACTTAACACCAGAGCATCTAGTTTTGCATAATTCCCTCTCAAATTCAAACACATGGAAACTCTTTATATGAAATACGTATGAAACAAGAGCTGTGTCATGTAAGAAACATTTTTAATTTATAAACTGTCACACAAAGATGCTTCAGAATTAAAAGATAAGGGGTGAAAATCCCACATAGGTAATTGACACCCTCCATAGCCTGAAAGTGTTTTGATTTTTTTTTTTTTTGTCAGCAGTAAAGATTTTCATATTGTACCAGAACATAGAAGCAAGATGCGTTCAAAGACAGGAGACAGATGTGCTCCAAGACAGAAGACAGATGTGGCTCCAAGACAGAAGTGTAGCAAGAATTTAAAATGCAGTAGCTTAATTAAAAGGCAGCAGCACATTATTCTTTTTTTAAAAAACAGTTTAAATTGTTTGATGTTTTTAAAGGAAAAATTAATTAAAATTGTAATTTCCTAAAGGATCCACTGAGAGCTGACAAATGTCTTGGCGAACATCTGCAGAAGAGGATCCTCGGAGACCTTTCTTCCCAATAGCCTATGCGATCATAGATTTATACACTGACAGATGTTAATTTATTTTATGTGAAGTTATTGATTAGTCTATGTCTTGACTGTATAACTGAGGGTTCTACATTACACTGTGTCGAGAATCATCTAATTGTATAACAGAATGGAAAAGTGTGTTCCCAGACTCATTCTATACACCTCCAATATTAGGCCATCATCCTTCATTTTAATTGCAAGCCACAAAAAGTGTCCTGTCTTAAGTCCCTGCATTCAGGAGCCCCTGCTGCAATAGGGAGAAGTTTGAAAGACAGTCGGTAAAGAAACAGTTCTGCTCCTAAATTCTACAGGACAAATTCTGCACTGACTGGTGCCAACCCCTCTAAACCCTAATCCCTGAGCTACCCCAGTGAAGCAAAAGATGTCACACGGGACATAGGTCAGCACAGACCGACTCCTCTTTGTTTGTTACAAGTGAAGGTTTCACTGTTTCCTTTACTCTAAAGTAACAGTTACCCCAATCAATATATGGCTGCTCTTTGTGCCAGAAGTAACTTCAGAATTAGGACTCCCAAGCTATATGCCTCCTGCCTGACATCTGGTGGCTTCACAAGCCAAGATGGGTAAGAATGGTCATAGACTGTAAGTCCTCTCCCATTATATAACTAATGATCAGCAGGTAACAGGTGCTTGACCTTAGTATATGGAGGCTGAAGACATCTGAAAGTCCCCAGGAGAAATGGATGAGTATAAAAAAGGGGACACTCATCCAACTTACAAACATGGATAAAGATCCTATCAGGTCAGGGGCATTTGTCGTAACTGTCCAGCACCAGACACAACTGTAATGCCATATAAGTAACATATCGATTACAAACAAGAAAAGCACTGCCTGCCCTCAGGGGACACCGCTACGGTTTTTCCAAACGAGAAATTTCCCCTTCCCCCTGCTTCCATCACAAATCTTGCACAGAAATAATAAAGAGGAATCCTAATGCACCTTCCATTAGGGAGCCCCCTTTGTGCTGTTCCCTGCTGCAGCCTTTGCACGGCAACAGAAGCTGGCATTCTGGAGGCATCCTACCTGGCCCATCTAGCAGCCCCGAAGCAGTTACAAACAGATAAGTAGTGTATAAACTGTAACTTACATGTGATTATCACGGACTTCTCCAACAGCTGCCGTCTCTCTCCCACCTCCCTCACTTCTGGGGGGGCGGGGAAATGACCGATGCAATATTTTGCAAAATGAGATAATTATACAGCAGCCACATGTAGAGATTAGATTGGTCAGAGATTTCAATGCAAGGACATTTAACAAGAATGAGACACAGGTACATGAAAACACAGATGCAAAAGGTCATCTTCATTGCGATGATGATATAGAGATTATGAAACAAAATGCTTATGACCTACATGGGCTCCCTGCAGTAATTCTGTTGTCATTGCAAATGCAAATAATAGGATTATTCTGAACAGGAGATGTATATCCAAATGGAGACAAAAAACTTATGCTGAAGTGACAAAGGCAAGGTAACTCAGAGGCAACGTGGAAACTCCACACTAGACGCATCCCAATCTGCAGCCTTTGTGTCCTGCACCTGTCCATCAGGTTGGGTTATGGATAGAGAGCCCATGTCTAAGGGTTTGTCTGTTTGTAGCTACCAAAGTAGTTATACCAGTGCAAACTCCCAGCGTACAGATGCTGCAGCAGTATAAGAGGTTTACACCAGTGCAGCCAATCCTGGGCTAACCTACAGTAGTGCAAGCCATTTTACACACTGGTGTAGAGTGTTTACACTAGGAGTTTGCACTAGCCCAGCTATGTCAGCACAACACTCCCCTATGTTGTCAATCTCCTGGTCTCTGTTAGCTTAATGCGAGTCCTAGTGATGGATTAGTATTTTGTGCAGGGTTTAAAATTTCCCCTAATGTTATATTAAGCATGAGGTGGGAAGGGAGCAGAAGAGTCACTCGTGACAGGATACACTATCCTCTTGCAGAGATCTGGTACGCACACAGATATACTGCACTCAGATGAAACAATTTCCCAGTGAGGAAGCCACACTCCATAGACGCTGTCATTACACTCCACGGGGACAACAGCAAGTCTATTTTGCTTACAAATGCATCTTATTTACCCAATAGGCCAGCTGTGTGTTTAATACATTTGGCTTTAAAAAGAGAGTGCTCTCTTTGCGTCTCAGATGTTCGAACCTCTCTGAGCAAATACATCTCTGTGGGCAAACCTCTAGCCCCTCCCCTAGATCCCAAGAGCACCCTGCCTGCAGCAGGACCCCTAGAAGGAGAGAGATGGATGTGATCTGGGGTGCTCCCTTTCTTAAGAGTCAGAGCCCAGCCCTGCAGAGGCTCCTGCGGGAGCCCAGAGCAGTGGTACTTTGGCCACAGGAGATAAGCTTGGGCTGAGATGTTGAATCACAGGTGAAGCTGCTGCAGCTGCAGCAGCAGCAGCAGCAAGAGTTATACAGTGTTGCCCACTCCTGTAATTTTATCACAAGCCTCAGGATACTGGGTGCTTTTTGGAAAGCTCCAAGTGATATTATTGGGTGAAACTCACAGGTTTTATTATTTGAAACAAAGTAAGTTTCTAGCCCTCACAGTTGCTGAAACAAGCTGGAAAACAGTGAACTCTAGAGATTAAAAACCAGAAATCAAATGAAAGGATCCCAGAATGTATTCCTTCTATAATCTCATGACTTTCAAAGTGATCTTGTGATTTTTTGGGGGGTGTGGGCGCAGCTGACTTTTGAATACTTGGGGCTGGCATCATCCTTTTCCCTTTCTCACTGTTGCTGAGTCTGCATGCACAAAACCTACTTACTGGGGTGTGGAGGTTGCCTGGGCAACTGTAGGGGTGGCTGGAGAAAGGATCTGGCCTACTATTCTGGGCATGCGCTAGACCAGTTCTTAGAAACTGCTAAAAATGATCTCTTGTCTGAAGTTGCATGTGACAGTTTGACCACTTGCCAAGCTTCACTGTACAATAAATGACACATTTGACACATACACATTGGAATGATGCAAGCCTGGGAACCCACCCAAGTGCACACAGGTAATAGTTTCAACAAAAATATTTGCCCTCACTTAAGTGGGAACAGCTTCATGCAGGAAAACCTCCACAAACAGACCCCCAGCAGGTTGAGCAGCCAGCACACCAGAATCCACAGCAGATCGTGTTTCACCACAGCGCCACTGTGCAATGATCCCCACAACCTCACACATGAGGGGTCTAATGGAACTGACAGGTCCTTAACTATGCTGGTGCTACTGAGCACCTGCTATAAGTGGCCCCAAGGGGGCAGCACGTGTTTCCCAACCTGCTAGAAAGTTCACTCATGGAGGAAGGAATTGGTTAAGACAGATTTGGAACAAAATGCTCCTCTCTGGTCCGCAGTGCAGATTCCATATACACAGAGGGTCTCTGACGTTGCTCTCCCCCACCGTACAGCAACTTCTTGCTGAGCATCTCCAGGTACTTTGCAAACATTAGTAAATTAAGCCTCTGCACACTAGGAAGGAAAGGGAATAATGTGCCTGTTTTATTGGGAGAGAGTGTACATGTTTCACCCCAGGGCTGTAAAAAAAGCCTGTGACAAGATCAGAAATGAAGGCCACATAGCTTGCATCCCAGCCCTGTGTTTCAACCACTAGCCCATGCTTCCTGGCATCCCCAGAAAGCAGATAACAAGAGACACTGGCATAATTCCTGCATGAGGTACAGGTGCAGGATGTGCAAACCCACCTGACCTCCAGGCTTGGGAGCCTGAGCTGCAGTGGCTATTTTTAGCACACGAGCTTGAGCCCTGCCAAGGTGAGTCTATCTCCCCAAGCTGAGAGGTTAGCTCCCTGCTGCAGTGTAGACAGCAGGGGCGGCTCCAAGCCCCAGCATGCCAAGCACGTGCTTGGGGTGGCAAGCCACAGGGTGCGCTCTGCCGGCGCTGTGAGGACGATAGGCAGGCTGCCTCTGGCGGTTTGCCTGCGGAGGGTCCGCTGGTCCCGCGGCTTCGGAGGACCTCCCACAGGTGCCTGCGGGAGGTCCTCTGAAGCTGCGGGACCAGTGGACCCTCCGCAGGCAAACCACCAGAGGCAGCCTGCCTGCCATGCTTGGGGTGGCAAAATCCCTAGATCCGCCCCTGGTAGACAGACCCAAAGTTCCAGCAGCTAATGGAGCCTTGTTTAAGTAGCAGAGCCCCTGCAGGCCCCCACCTGTAAATCAGCCAGCGATGAGCAAGGAAATGCTGACTGTCGAGGGGTGCTACAGTGCACAGGTCCCAGACTCTTCTCCCAGCATGCTTTGCACAGAAAAGGCAGCGCGCAGCTTCCCTTCCCCCCTCCTGTTATGAGGGTGACTATGGCTTCCCCTCAACCTCCCTACTTCTAGATGCTCAGAAGACCAACCTTTACACACTCTATTAGAACAGGGGGGCCCTGAGCCACTCTTCTCTCAGTGCCCCAACAGGGCCGGCACTGGACACTCTATGGATCTAGCCTGCTCCTACCCAAATGGGGGACACGGGAGATGGAAGCTGTCTGTAAAGAGACAGACACACTCACAGCCTGTCTAGCACTGGGTTAAAGCAGCCACTCCCAGCCCCAGCACGGCCATCCTGCCTGGGGGAGAGGGGATAAAAACTCCCCACTCAAAGACACAGACACACCTCAGGATGCCCTGCTGTTGGGCAGAGGGTGGCCAGGTCGGTAGCTGTCCATGAAAATTAGGGACCCTAGGAAGCCATCTGTTTTCCCCAGCCCTACTTCTGGCCCTGGCAATGACCTACAGTTTGTTGCCCAACCTCAGGCAGACCCAACAAACTTAGTCTGCAAAGATGTGACCCACAGCCCATCCAAACAATACCAGGGAGATGACAGTAGCTGAAAATGACATTTTAACCAGCCACACATGAGGCTCACCTACTCTTTCCCTGTGGTTTAGCATTTAGGAGTGAATCAGACAGGACAGATGATCTTATGGGTATGGAACTGGGCTGGGACTCAGGAGCTCTGGGTTCAGTTCTGGGCTCTGCCAAAGACTCCTTGTGTGATTTTGGGCAAGTCACTTTCTTATTAATAATTATTATTACTGTAGCAACTACGAGCCCCAGTCACAGGCCAGGACCCTGCCATGGCAGGTACTGTAGAAACACAGAACAAAAAGACAGCTACTGCCCCAAAGAGCTCGCATTCTAAGTACAACACAAGAGCACCAGATGGCTAGAGAGTAATAGGCAAGGAGGCACAAGAAAACAATGAGACAATGGTCTTTCTGCACCATTCCCTGGCTACAATGTGGGAACAACCACCCTTTCTCCCTTCTCCCACCCTTTTTTCTGTCTTGTCTATTACTGATTTGGCTCTGTATAGTTCAGTTCTAAACACACTTTGTACTGTGCACTCCATGACAACTTTATGACTGTATTTACTAAAATGTCACAGGTTTTTTTTAAATAAAGGCTCAGTAAAAAAAAAAAGGATGGATTTGGAAGACTATGACATCTGAATACCTTGCATATTGTGCCATGGAAGAACTGGGATCAAATGGATATTTTCCCCCAGTGAAGTTTGGCAACATCTTCATAGCATATTTAAAGGTGAGGTTACACAGACTTGACCTGGATAATTTTTTTAGTGCAAGAACAACGTGTCAGAACAATAAGTATGTGATGCCATTCTGACAACAGCTGGGGGATTCAATAACTCAGGGGATACGTCGCCTTTCTCTTCAGGGCTGCTGTTTCCAAACCACCCGAGGCTACATATTCCCAGGCTTAGAAGTTACTATCTGCTGCTATGCAGCTGCCTATGGAAAACAATTTTGTGCCCTCACTCCCATTCCCAGTAGACAAGCCACCTGTAGCACAAAAAAGCAGTTATCACAAATTGCCCCCTTGTGAAGAGTGCCAGCAAAAGAGCCAGGACTGGATGAGTCATGGAAACAGGACTTCTCCTCTCATCCCTAGAGCTGAGTGGAGGCACATTGGTGGGAAGGAGCAGGAAAAGCTTCCACCTGTGGCTCCTGTTCCTGTGATTAGAGGATGTTAACTCCAGCTGTGTGGATCTGTCACATTTTACCAGACCTAAAGTTCAGGACAAGAACTCAGAATTGAGGAATGCACAGGCAGAATTACAAGCTCTTTGGTCTATATCCTGTTGAGTCTCAACATAACTATTTAAAAAAAAAAATCAACTGGATCTAAATTCAGACTGAGCAGGTATTTATCGGCACACAGTGCTACAGGGAAGAATTCCTCTCAGCCTGGGATACAGATGCAATAGCAGCACATGCTCCTCACATTAGCAGGAAAGCTGACTTTTCTTTGTCTCTATAAAGGTCTCCAGCTAGTCTCAGTTCCCTTTGGACACCATTACCTTTTCGAAAACACAGTGCATCTGGGTCAGGAAATCCCAGTTCTTAGTTCCCAGGTTAAAATCAATCTAAAAAAATATCCTGATCCGAACAGCAAAGAAAGGGAACAGTAGTAGTTCTGATCAATTCTTAGTAGGTTTATAATAAAACAAACAAAACAATTATAGCCTGAAAGATAAGGTCTTTTTTTAAAGAGTTGACAAGCACAGTACAGTACTAATGGTCACAGCAAAATATCTGTCCATTTTCAGCAGCACTTTGATACACTATTACCAGATGCATACCAGCCAGTGGAATGATTAAAAGTGTTAAGGCTTGCAAAACGTACAAAGCTTTGAAGAGCATGTATCAGAATGGATTTTATTGTGCTGAAACAGCCCCGGGCTCTGCAAATCCATTTCTTCCTACAATTGTGTTGAAGTACTAGTTTCTCTCTCCTGTTAAGTAACCTGTATCAGAACGATCTGTGGAATATTTCTGAAGTTTCTGGTGACCCAGTTCACAGTAACAATGTGAGATGTATTAGTCTTAGCTGGGCAGAGGTGGAGAGTGGACATGTCATATCTGCACAGAGAACTATAAATAGCCCCATGCAAACTGTGGTCAAGGATTACGAGGCTCCTTGTTAATGCCAACAGGACCTGAAAATAATGTCAAATGCCCAGGGGAAAAGGAAATTCAATTACTCACAGCTGATGCCGAGAAGACAACTGCCCTTTATAAGTTTAGGGGTGTGTGAACCGCAAGCAATGGAGAGGTAAGCAGGCTCGCAGAGGTCCATGTCGCACTGAATTAGCATTTGGCTACAATGAACAGGTACGCTGGAGGGAGCTAGCTTTAATAAGCAGAAAAATCTGAGACAGCACTCAGAATGAGTAGGAACTGAGTCCAGACGTGGGGTGGAGGGAGAGCATCCGGAACCTTTAGTAAGATCTATACGCTAGTGCAAGACATGACATTCCTTCAGAAAGCGCCCCTGGGATTTAGTTGCACTAAGAACTGACCATCTCCTGCCACATGTGACTCTCTGCACAGCGTAGAGCCCTATTGCCTCAGAGCAGTTAGAGCAAGACACAGCGAGTCAATATCTGGGGTCCATTCCTGGTGCCTATGCTCCCCGCCCACAAGCCCATATTCACCCTCGGGATCCATAGCGATCTCTGTGAAGCACTTGGTGCACCTTGGGTGAAGTGCTCTGTAGGAGTGCAAAGCAGTAACATCAAGGAGGCAGATTCTGCCTAGGCCTTAACCATCCAGTACTGAGTCTACTGTTAGAGTTGGCTTGGAAACCCTGGTACCTAACAGCTCCTGCATATGCCAGAACAAGTGGGAGGCTGGGAGTCCTTCCCTTTGTCTGCAGCAAACCAATCAGCACCAGGGAGAGTTGGAAGTGCGTACGCATCATTCCCCAAGTACAGACCATGCTTATGCTCCAGACCTGAACTTGCGTGGCCACGAATCATTGTGTGTTTGGCCAGGCTGAAGAGCAGGTGGTCATACCATAAATACCTTAATGCAGCCCCCATCCCTGCAATACCTGAGCAGTGCTCAAGTGTATTTACCCTCACAACAACCCTGTGCTTTTATCCCCATTGCACAGAAAGGGAAATGGGCCACAGAGAGCCTGAGCAACTTGTCCAAGGACACACAGGGAGTCTGTGGCAGAGCAGGGGAATTGAGTCAGAGGCTAACATTTAGACAACTGAGCCATCCCTTATTCCAGGCTCTCTCTGTTACCACAATTTTATATTACCATGACGTAGTAGTCACCACACTGACCATTCTCCCTGTATGTCATACCCTTTTCCCATACCATCTATCGCTGTAAGCTCTACCAGGTAGGGGTCATCCATTCAGTGCTGTCTGGAAAGTGCTTAGCACATTGTGAGCGCCATCAGATGTGAAAGGAGCAGACGCAATTGGCTCCAGGCAGGAGATCAAGCCCTATCTGTGTCCACAACACTCTGAAGTAAAGGGGAAGAGGTAACCAGGTGTTGGAGATTAGGTTATATCATCTAGCTCTTACACAGCAGATTTTCTTCTGTAAGTTTCAAAGTGCTTCTATAACGGGAAATGGGCAATATCACCACACTCCATTTTACACATGGGGAAACTGAGGTATGGAGAGGCAAAATGCCTTGCCCAAAGCCACACAGTGTGTCAATGACACAGCTGGGAACAGAACCCAGGAGTCCTAGCTCCCAGTCCAGTGCAAAGAGAGTCACTGTTCTGAGAGTCTAAGCCTTTAAAGCTGAACTTTATTAACTATATTTCATACTTACAAATGTACCATAAGCAATTTGGGGCTGGGATAGTAATTTACTGTGTGCGTACACAGCACCTAGCACTTACGACCATGGCCT
This sequence comes from Chelonoidis abingdonii, assembly GCF_003597395.2. Taxonomy (NCBI): domain Eukaryota; kingdom Metazoa; phylum Chordata; order Testudines; family Testudinidae; genus Chelonoidis; species Chelonoidis abingdonii. Next base: position 21,031,228 of record NC_133784.1, read on the forward strand.
GATTGACCTCTAGGTGCTAGCACAGTATAAACGCTAAATAATAGTCTTACGAAATTAGCCAGCCTCAGGAGCCATCCACGTTAGGGAAGAATAGAGTGCTGTAGGGAAACTTTTTTCTGCTAGGATTTTAGCTGTCTGTAACATTAAGAACTCTTTCATTAGCCTGCAAATCCCTCTGAGGTTAATAGGAGTTCTGTGTTCACTATGTAAAATTACAGCCATCGCTGTCAGTGATGCCAAACACCTCCCAGAGCAGAAAGAGGGCCGTGCACCCTGCAGTCTCCCGTTTATGGAGTCATACAGAGTCAAGACTGCAGCCATGATGGTGTGTCTTGCACGCTGCCTATGGAACAGATCCAAAAACCTAACCCTAACTAAACACTTGGGTTTATTAACCTGGGCTTTCTGGCTGAGAAATGCACAGGCACTGGCCTCTGGGACAAGGGGAGCATCCAGATCCCCGGCTTCCAGAGCTGAAGAGTTTTTTTTTAATCTGTGGAAGCATCTTATGCAAATGATGACAACTCTTTACAGACCTATCTGAGGTCTATAAAAGGCCAGAGTTGATGTAACTACCATGACTTTTCTAGAGCTGGTATCTAAGCTTCCAGAATCCAGGAGAGACTAGGTCACCTATCCTCCAGCCCCCATGGTGCTTCCAAAGCACCCAGTAACACAAGATCACAGCATTCAGCAGCCTGAACTAGGACCAAAACCTGGCCCCACTCGAGTCAAGAGGCATTTTATCATAGACATTTGTAATGTCAGGCTTTGGCCCTTAATGTTGCTAGTGCTCTTCAGAAAACTAGGTCCCAGTGCTCACAGTGAGCTGGCCTCAAAGTCTGCAGTCTAGAATAAAATTAAAGCACATTCCCTTCCAAAGCCAGCCCTGGGGCCCCAAGCTCGATCAGATGTCAGTGGCTGACCTTAGTATTTCCAGCATCAATAGTCAAAGCCACAAATATGCTCTGCTGGATCCCATGCAAGTTAACGGGCACCCAGAGGGGCCTGAACTGTGTCTGAATTACACACACACACACACCCCATTAACATCCCTGGGTAGAACAGTCCCCAGATTCCAATATTCTTAAGTCATGTTGATTAATACATTACTCAGTGAGTGGTCCTATTGAAATCAACAGGATGACTCATGGAGTAAAATACTATTCAACACATGTAAGGATGTCAGAATCTGGCCCTTAGAGTTAAATCTATGTGGTACATTCAAGATAGCTTTGATTTGCTTTTGGGGACAGATACTACAGACAGGCACAATGCAGCAAGGGAAAGAACTGGAGAAATGGCACCCAGATTATAACAAACAATGATAAGAGACAACTGTCTTGTGCAGCACAGATTGCTTTAGCACCAAGCCTTTCTAAATGACTCATTTCCAGTCTTGTTGCACACTATAGAAAAATATGATGGGATACTCCTCATCTGTCTAATATGCTTTAAATAGATGATGTTCCAGATGGTATTGACGTTGCTAAACAAATTGTGAAACTCACATGCCAAACACTGTGGGTAAACACACCAAAGCACCTCTTGCAACAAAACAGGCTAAAAACTGCAATCATTATCAACCTTAAATGCTGCTCACAAAGGGTATGTCTACACTGCCTGCCAGATCGCTGGGCAGCGATTGATCCAGCGGGGATCGATTTATTGCCTCTACTCTAGATGCGATAAATCAACCCCCACACCGTCTCCCGTTGACTCCTGTACTCCAGCGTCATGAGAGGCACAGGCAGAGTCAACGGGGCAGTGGTAGCAGTCGACTCACTGCAATGAAGACACCACAGTAAGTCAATCTAAGTACATCGAATTCAGCTACATTATTCATGTAGCTGAAGTTGTGTAACTTAGATTGATCCCCCACCCCCAGTGTAGACCAGGGCAAAAAGTGGGAAAGGGTCTCGGCTGCAATAGCTATTTTTAACAAGAAATCAGATGGTATGATACAAACTTCACAATACAGATTCACAATACATTCCTCCAAGAGACCTGAGAGAATGGCAATGGGATGTGGAACCTCTCACCTCTAGATCAATAGGATCAACAGCTGAGGTCAACAGAGACTGAAAGTCAATGAAATCTGACAGCTGTTTGGTGGCCTGGGTAAAATGGGTTGTCAGTCCAATTTCGAGCATACATCACAAAAACCACCATCACATCTGGCATTACTTACCTACCTTGCCCTTGTTGGCAGTCTCAGCATGGAGATGGAAATAGGCTATGAAGAATGAAGACTGAATGCCCCCTTATGCTCCTAGGTGTTATTTACCCTGGAGAGCAGGCCTTGTTAGCTTTATCCTGTTATTTTCAGTACGGAGGTGGTCAGTTATGTTTCAAAACCACATTATCTGGCTGTGGTTTGCCCCGGAAAGAACCACGACCCACAACGACGTTTGGAGCATGACCATTTCCTGTCTATGCTAGGTGCTATGGGGCAATTAACATCATGCCTAACATCATGCCTGACTAGGTCTATTCTCCCACCACAGGCATGACCCCAGAGAAGGTCCAGCCGAGGGGAGGCAGAGCACACTCTGGTGGAAGTTTTCACTTCTGCTAACCAGATTCTTCTTGTACTGAAGCTAAGCAGAGATCTCCCATCTCTAAGGCTGTTCAGTCTAGGATCTTCTTCAGCACTGATCACGATTAGAGGCTTCACAAGGAAAGGTACCAGGAAGGGTTTCTTCTGATGAAGTTATCGGAAAGTGGGACAACATGCAATCCCGAACGGCAGCACAAAGCCATCAAAGGCAGAGATGACAACGTTACACATTATACATGTTTGCTGAATCTTCAAAGGACCTGTCACAAGGCACATTCCTATTTCTTTGTCTCATTAAAACAATTTGATGTGGAACAGCAACTCTCAGCCCTGTGTTGTATTTCATCTGTGCATGCTGATCTGTGGCCCAAGCGCAATTCTAAACAAAGAAAGGACAATGTAACCATTCAGCAAATGGATGGAGCCCAATCCCTGGTGTAACTTCAGGGAAGAAATGGAAGGCGTAATAGGATCGGATGAACCTGGCCCACAGTGATTATGCAGGGACGCAGAACATAGATTGTGGACAGGTTCCTGGATAAGGAGGGGGAGTCCCAATCTCCTCTTTTAACCTGCAATTGGGCTGATCAAATGCAGTCCCTAGAGAACATGCAAGGAACAAGTGGGACTATGCCAAGAAGAGCTATTATTAGAAAAAATGGCCCAGACACCAGATGCCAATGGCAAAGCGTGAGAGGAAACCCTGTGGCTTATCAGTGTGCAATGCTGCATCCTAGCAAACGTGGCCGGCCAGAGAAGAACCAAGAGGGAAACACAGTACCTCTACCTTTTCCCCCTTTTCTGTATATTTCGGTAACTATACCTGCTGTTAGTTGCAGCAACTCAGTTTTCTGCACTGCCTTAGGAGACATCCCTTGCCTATGCTCCTCTATACCTTCATCATCCTGTGCTTTTAAATTAAGGCAGGAACATAAGTAAACTCTTCAGTGAAGTGACGGCCAGATAATATACCTTTCCACAGCACCGAGCACAATGGAGCCTTCATCTACGGTGGTGCCCCTAGGGCAGGCCTGCACAACTCGTAAAGCGGCAAGGGCCACATTACTCCAAAGAAAACAGCTGAGAGCCGAAACCTCCTGGCCCTGCAGAAACACCTCACCCCAGGGCCGCCCAGCCCTGTGAAAAAACGAACCCTCCTTCCGCAGCGCCGCCCCACCAAAACAGCTGTGGGCCAAAAAGGAAGGTTGGGGCTGGGGAGGTGATACTTTATTTTAAATCAACCAGGGACTCCCAGCTGAAGAGGTGGCTGGGAACCCTCAGGGTCAAATTAAAGGGCTCGGGGCTCCAGCGGCTAGGGGAACCCAGCAGGGCCGCCTCTAGGTTTTTTGCTGCCCCAAGCAAAAAAAAAATTTGGCTGCCCCCTGTCCCAGCCCTGGGCTCCCCCGTGTACCTCCCTGCTGCCCCAGTCCTGGGCTCTCCCCCCACCCACTCACACACACACCCCCTGCCGCCCCAGCGCTGGGCTTCCCGCTTTCCTCCTCACCAGTGCCCTTCCCCCACCCCGCTGCTGCCCCAGCCTTGGGCTCCCCCCAACCAGTGCCCACCCCACACTTCCTGCTGCCCTAGCCTTGGGTCACTGGTAACTCGCTCCCAGGGTGGGTCATTCAGCAGGAATTTTGGATGTGCACAAAACACATAGCTGCAGTAAAGTGGAACAACCCATATAGAGCTTCAGTAAAGTGGAACAATGTTCAGCTTGTGTGATTGGAGGATATCTGGATGCATATTATAAGACTGTCCTCCATAAATGAGGAAGAGTTGAGGTGCCTTTATTATTCTTTTGTTCCACTCTTTCTTTCTATGGGGAATTTGCCAATGTAATATCACTGTCTTCCTTTTAAACAAACAAAAAGGCAATGGCTGTTGAAAATAGCAATTCCAGTCCTAATAAGCATTTCTTGCTCAATTTTATCCTACTTTTTCTACAGCAAGTTACAGTGGATCAGTATATTTGATTTGGGAAAAATGAAGTAACAGCTGCCCAAACTGAGCTTGAGCACTCCTGAATTTTGAGGTGTTCAAATGTGGAAGGCAGGTGCTAGAGAGGGAGGGGGGCTGTGGGCTCCATGGGGGAGCATGGCAGCAACGTGACTGGAGCTGCACGGAGCCAGACACGCTGGTCTGAGTAGCACGGTAAGGGGGCTGGGGGTTGGAGAAGGGGTAGGAGGTTCCAGGGGGCAGGCAGCAGTTGGACAGGCATGGGAGTCCCAGGGGCTTATCAGGGGACAGGTAGGGGTTGGGGTCCTAGGGGGAAGTTGGGGGGGGTCTCAGGAGGGAGCAGTTGGGGACAAGGAAACGGGAGGCTTAGATAGGGGGTGGAGTCCCAAGGGGCAGTTAGGGGTAGGGGTCTCGGGAGGAGGCATCAGGAGACAAGGACCAGCAGTGCTTAGATAGGGGGTGGGAGTCCTGGGGGGCACTTGGGGCAGGGGTCCGGGGGAGGGGGCAATCAGCGGCCGCGGGCGGGGATTCAAAGGGCTCTGGGCTGCCGGCAGTCGTGGGGAGCTCTGAGCCCTTTAAATCCCAGCCACGGCTGGGAATCTCTGCCGGCAGCCCGGAGCCCTTTGATTCCCGGCTGCGGCTGAGATTCAAAGGGCTCTGGGCTGCTCGCAGAGCACTGTGTCCAGGGGATTTAGAATCCCCCCGCGGGCCACACAGTGAGGCTCTGCAGGCCCCATGTTGTGCAGGCCTGCCCTAGGGAATACCACAATGCAAATAAATCAATTGCAGTATAGCCACTAGCCAGCAAGCAGAAGTCACTGAACACCTTATTTAAAAAAGGGACTGAATCTGATCTCCCTTGAAGAAGGGTTCCCATCTCACAGGCAGTGGTTACTAAGCAGATGAATATTTCAAATATAAGCTCAACTGCTGCTTCATTGATAACCTATACAAAACCCAAGAGAGAGCGCAAGAGAGACTAGGCACAGGCATGCAAGAGGCAGCTGTAATTTGGATGGCTGTATTCCAAGAGCACAAATGGGAAAGCCATCTAGCATTACCCTAGAGGGGGCCTGCCTGGGTGAGAGTACGAGCAGAAAGTTGGCGCTGATCACACCCCTACAGTTCCCCATAAAGTGACTGGCTCCTAAATCCATAACTGAGTTAGATCAGGATGGTGGCACAATTATATTAGAGCAGGTTGTGGTTCAGTGCTTTTCTTCAACTATAAAATCCGAGAATGGAAAAAATTTCATTTTCAAGGTTCAAAAGGGGTATTATGAACAGCAGAGTTAAAGTATAAACCCAAAATTACTAGATCTTGTTCTCTAATTACTGGTAACAAACTTCTGCAGTATTCCCAGGGCAGTAAGATACAAGATGAAATGCCTTCAAAAAGGTTTCACACACTTTGTTTCTGGCCACATTTTAAATACTTTTTCCTTTAAAAAAATGTAATGATGGAGGGAAAAAGAAAAGACTTTGTAGGAAAACAAAACAAAAATGTTTAGGAGCAAAAATTATTACAGCCTTAGGGGGAAAAATGTTGATTTGTTTATAGAATATTTCTCCTGGTGGGGCTGTAAGACATATAGAGAAACAACAACCAAGTGTTGAAGTTCTGCATTTCTTTAAAAGGCTCTTCAGAACAGGGCCACCCAGAGGATTCCGGGGGCCTGGGGACATGGGCGGCAGGCAGCTCCGGTGGGTCCGCTGGTCCCGTGGCTCCGGTGCAGCATCTGCAGGCACGCCTGTGGGAGGTCCACCGGAGCTGCGGGACCGGCAAGCGGCAGGGCACCCCCTGCGTGGCAAAATGTCTAGCGCCGGCCCTGTTCGGCAGCAGGGGGCCCTTCCGTTCTGGAACCCACCGCCGAAGTGCCCCAAAGACCCGCGGCAGGGGCCTCCCGCTGGCGAATTACCACCGAAGCGCAGCCCGCTCTTTGGCGGTAGTTCGGTGGGGGGGGCCCTGCCGCGGGTCTTCGGGGCACTTCGGCGGCGGGTCCCGGAACGGAAGGGCTCCCTGCCGCCGAATTACTGCCGAAGACCGGGTTGCACTTCGGCGGCAGGACCCGCTTCGGCGGTAATTCGCTGGCGGGGGGGGGGGGGTGTCCTTCCGCTCCCCCCCGCTAGCGAAGACCAGGAGCAGAAGAAGCTCCGGAGCCCGGCCCTGTAAGAGTTTTCCGGGCCCCCCAGAGCAAATGAAGGACCCCGCTCCAGGGGCCCCGAAAAACTCTCATGGGGGCCCCTGCGGAGCCTGGGGCAAATTGCCCCTCTTGCCCCCCCCCTCTGGGGGGCCCTGCTTCAGAATCCCAGCAATACTGCATGTCCTGCGCCTATGCAAGGGAATGGAGGGGAAGACCCTCAGCAGGGATAAGAGGCTATGGCTCAATGGAACAGTGTAACGAGGGGGCATGGTCTCCTGCCCTGACAGGAAGAGACCCGTGAACTGCCCCTGGTGGGCAGAGGCGGAACACCTGCGGCTGCCTCACTGGAAGCAGAGGGGGAAGACAGGAACCAGAACTATAAAAGACTGGCCCTCTAGTTCAGTTGGGGGAGAGCTGCCAGAAGACCAGGACGTCTCTCCCCCACTGGTGGAGCTTGATGCTCACAGAGGCTACCACCATGCCTCTGACTCGGAAGGGCTGCTAGAGCCAGACACCGATGAGATGATGGGGCTGCCGCTTGCTGTTTACCCGAACAAGACCAAGGACAACCCTGGAACTCAGGTACCCCAGGACACGGAGGGTAGGAAGGAGCCCAGGGAAGCTGAATAGGGCTCAGCTGTGGGACTGATTGTAAGCCAACCAGTGTGTTGCAGGTGGATCCCTGCTGACCCAGTGGCAGAGCACTCCACCACTGATAGGATCCTGGGCTGGACCTGCATCCCCATATCCCGACCACTGTATCCCTGGAGGGTGGCTGTCTGCCCTGTTAGGCAGGAGGTATTTGTCTGGCACCAGCCAGAGTTAGGGTGCCAGACAGCTTTGGCTGTAGCTCCTGCCGAGAGCTGATTGACCCGGAACTGCTGTGTTGCTCTGCCTGGACCCAATCAGAGCTGTTAACTGTGGAAGCCTGCTGTGATTGAGGGCCCTGGCCAGATAGACTAATTGCTGCTCTGACTGATTACCAGCCAAGACTAGTAACTGCTGGCTGCCCCACCCTGCTTGAAGGCTCTCCTCAGTCAGGGCTGCAATTAAACTATCAGCCCAGACCACTGACTGTTGGCCCTGCTTCAGGGCCCTGGGTTTATAGACTCTCTCCTGCTCAGCCACCAGCAGGATAGAGTCAAGTGACTCCTAGCTAATTCTCCCCTAACTGAGTAGTAAGAGTGTGGTCTCCCGCCCTGACAGATGGAGAGAGACCCACTGACTCCCTACAAACAGCCACCTCACTTCTGCATTTTGGGGTGGCTGTTTACATTCTAAGAGGCCCATCACGACCTCTTGACTGTCTCAAAAAACATGCACTAGAAATTCCAGAGCCTCTGTACATTGCCAGGGCAGCGGGATTTACTCTGTGTAGTGTGGCTTGGCTTGGCTTGGCTTGGCTCTCTTTTGCTATGGAGGAGACTGTGGGTATGTCAACACTGCGAAGTTGTCAACAAAACGTTTGTCTTTCACAGGTACTTAAAAAAGCCCCTCTCTCCCTCCCCCCAAAGGACAAAAGTTTTGCGGGTGCGTCAGTGTGAACGCAGCTTTGTCTGCTGACAAAGCTAATGCCACTCATGGGGCTGGAAGCAAAAGTGCCAACAAAGAGCGTTTACACATGCTGACTTTTAGCAACAAGGCTGTGTCGACATAGCTGTGTTGTAAAAGCTGCATGCTGTAGACAAGCCCTGTGAGGGGACTCCTACAGCAGTGGGATGGATTAAGATAGTATGAGGCCACAGGCACAGCTGCATGTACTGGAAGCCGAGCTCAAAACAGGAACGGGGTGGACCTCCCTCGAGCAACAGGGGTTTGGTCTCCTTTGGTGGCAGCTATGGGGGCAGGCAGCTTCCTCCTTGGTGCTATTGGCTGCTGCGCCTTCCTCTTCAGGAAGCTGTCTGCAGACTCAGACATCACCGCATCAGTTATGCTCCAGTCATGTTTTCAACCGTGAAGGCTAGAAAAAAGCTCTTCTGTTCTTTCTTATTTTTTCCAAAGTTACCAGCCATGTTCACATACTCTGAAGTTCTACATCCTCGTGACAAGAACCAGAGGCGAGTCCAATGACATCTGGTACAAAAAGACATTGGGCTCAATTCTGCAAGCTCTTTGTGAATGGAACTCAGCACATGGAAGGCTTGTGGTAAAATGCTATCAGTGACAGGGGAAGGAAAGGAGGTGCACTCCACACTATTCTTTAGGGTGGGGGTTCTCTTTCTAGGTGTCCAGCACCTTGCACAATGGGGCTTTGATTCTGAGTGCAGCTCCTGGACACACCTCTAATTTCAGTATCTCAGAACAAGGTCACGCTCCTTCCTAAACCACAGCAGACACATCTTTGGTTAATTATTTTTGTACCTTTTTTGTACATTTTGATTTCTTTCCTATTAGGCTCTACTATGTTTTATTTACAGCTTCTGGTTTCCAGAACACCGCCCCCCCTTAAAAAAAAAAAGCCTCCTGCACTTTTCCCAAACCCAAACACATGCGAAGTTGGAAGGAGAGGACCACTTTTAATTGCCACCCCTGAATGTCAGCCCTGAAATCCTGGCATCATATTAAAACTGTCTCTGGTAACCTGACTGACAGCACACTCCTATATGGAAGTTACTAAATTAAACATAGCTTGGATTCCAGCCATTTACATCCTGCATAACGCACTGAAATGCCAACAGGCATATTCCATTTAACTTAGGGCAGACCACAGGGTGTACAACTCTAGAGGTGTCATTTCAAGGGGAAGAGAGACGGAGACAGACAGACTGAAAAGGAGTATGCCATTGCTATGAAATTAGCATATGTATTTTGGACAGCACGGTGTTTAACAAAGGGACAGTTGCCCTAACCATGTTGCTAAGAAGGCTAGATCAATTGAGTTCACTGCCTCATGGAACACAGAGCACAGTGTCTGAACACATTAAAACAAAAACAAAAACAGAAAAACTTGGATGTGGTCTGCCACTGTAGCAAGAGGTAAGATGCTTTGTCTTCATGACTGTGCAGGAGTTGGGCTGAGCTGCACACCATGGTGACAGAGTGAAAGGTGTTAGGGTAGGAGAAAATGTGATCAGTGAAAGGACTGAGTAACAGCCTAGAGAGCTTAAGTCACACCCAGAATTAGGGCACAAAGATACAGCTCAAGGACTTTCTGGATCCCAGAGCAGAGAACTCCCAGTAACTTCTGATTACATCCCCGAATCCTGCTGTGAGCAGATATGGATTAATCTGCCCCCAAAAGAATCTCTTTCCAAATGTCTGATCCCTTTCAAGACTTTCTTCTGTTGTTTACTGAAACAACTCTGGATGTTCTTGCTCTCCATGCTATCACCTAAACCCTCTTTAAATTTTTCTAGTTCTTGCACTCAGCAATATCCTGTGGCAGTGAGTTCCACAGTCTAATTAGGCATTTTTATCAGGTTTTCCACCTTCCCATTCCATTGACTGTCCCTCAGCTAGGAAAACAGCGGATGGGCTTCCAAAGAGGGATGCTCTGAGACTATAGCAAAGGAAAATGTGTGGAGGGGGGTGTCTGAGCTCAGGAGAAGAGAGGAAGTAGATACTGTGTTTGGGGTGGGAGGAGAGGGGCCTTGACTTACCTCCTATTTGTGTGACACACACATTTGGAAGGCCTACAGTATCCTCAGAGAATGAGCAATATTGTGAACCTCATTACTATCGCCTCAACTGATGTCTAAAGCCAAGATTTTCAATAGTGACTAGTGATTCAGGAAGCTTCAGTTATTTGGGTGCCCAACCTGAGAGACCTTATTTCCAGGTTCTCAGCACTGTCTGAAAACGAAGCCCATTTCATGGGTCTCAAGCTGGGAATAATTGTGGGATCCAAAAAAAATCACTAGTCGCTGTTGTAAATCTGACTTTTTCTTATCCCATGAGCTGCCCTTGCAAGGAACAGGATAGAGCCAACAAAGGCCTGACTGTCCTCTGAGGTTTGGGGTAGGTGGCGAGCCGGACGCACAGTGAGTATTTCAATCCTCTGAAAGCAGAGACTGCCAGCTCATTGTGCTGTTGCTGTTTGTGCCTTGCAGGAGCCCCAGGCTACAGTTACCTCTGGAACTTGCTTTCCTCCTATCAGCTAGAAACAAAGGGCAAGAGGGTACCATATGCCATTAATGCCAGGGGAGGGCATGGTGGCACTAGCCAGGAGCTGGAAAATGGGAGTACTTGAAAAGCAACAGAAAGGACAGTTACCTGTTCCATAACTGGCATTCTTCGAGATGTGTTGCTCCTGTCTATTCCACAGTAGGATTGTGTGCTCGCCACGTGCACTGGTGCCAGTTTTTCCCTTAGCAGTACCCGTACTGGGGGAACACCGCGGCGACCCCTGGAGTGGTGCCTGTATATGGCGCTATAAGGGGAGCCATGGGCTTCCCCCACCCTCGGTTCCTTTTTGCTGGACAACTCCGACAGAGGGGAAGGAGGGCAGGGTGTGGAATAGACAGGAGCAACACATCTCGAAGAATGCCAGTCTTCTTCGAGTGATTGCTCCTGTGTATTCCACAGTCGGTGATTCCAAGCAATATCTGTTGGAGGTGGGTAGGAGTTCACGATGGTCCAGGACGAAGTACCGCCCTACCAAACCCAGCGTCATCCCTAGACTGGGAGACGATTACGTAATGTGAAGTAAATGTGTGAACGGAGGCCCACATGGCTGTTCTACAAATGTCCTGGATGGGGACATGGGCAACATAGGCAGCTGATGAGGCCTGAGCCCTCGTAGAGTGTGCCCTGACAATCGGTGGCAGGGGAATCCCTGCCAAATCATAACACGTGCATATGCACAAGGTGATCCAGCAGGAAAGCCACTGCGTGGAGATAGGTTGCCCCTTAGCCCGCTCGGCCGAGGTAATAAAGAGTTGAGAGGATTTCTGAAACGGTTTAGTCCGACACAGGTAAAAGGTCAACGCCCTACATACATCGAGCGTGTGGAGGCGGCGTTCCTCAATGGAGGAATGGGGCTTGGGACAGATCACAGGAAGGAAGATGCTCCGCTCCTTATGGAAGGCGGAGACCACCTTCGGGAGGAACGTTGGGTGTGTGCGGAGCTGGACTTTATCCTTATGGAAAACCATATAGGGGGGTTCTGTGGCTAAGGCCCTGAGCTCTGAGACACGTCTGGCTGACATAATCGCCACCAGGAAGGCCACCTTCCAGGAGAGGTGCGACCAGGAAAACATGGCCAGGGGTTCAAAGAGGGAGCCCGTGAGACAAGACAAGACCAGGTTGAGGTCCCATTGCAGTACTGGGGGCCTGGCATACAGGAACGAGCAGTCAAGGCCCTTTAGGAACCGGGAGGTCATAGAGTGGGAGAAGACCGAGTGGCCTTGCACCGGGGGGTGAAAGGCCGATATGGCTGCCAGGTGAACTGTGACAGAGGCAGGCGCCAGCCCCTGGGCCCTAAAGGATCTGAGGTAGTCCAGGATAAACTGCAGGGGCACGGTGGAGGGGGATATTGCCTGCTCACTTGCCCTCCTGGCAAACCTGGACCACTTTGCCATGTATGTCCGACGCGTGGACGGCTTCCTGCTTTCCAGGAGTACTTGCTTTACCTGTTCCGAACACCTACTCTCCTCCTCATTCTGCCACAGAGCAGCCACGCTGTCAGGTGGAGCGCGGCTAGATTGGGATGGAGCAGGCGCCCCCGGTCCTGGGAGAGGAGATCCGGGCAGAGCAGCAGCCTTCTCGGGCGGGGGCTTCCAAGAGGTGTAGGAGGGGCCCATACCAGAATGACCCTCGCCTTGTCCACTTTCACCTTCTGAAGGACCTTGGCGATGAGTGGGATCGGGTGAAAGGTGTAGAGGAGCTGGCTCGACCAGCTCAGGAGGAATGCGTCGCAGAACACACCTTCCCCTATCCCTCCCCTGGAGCAGAACCGGGGCAACGTCGGTTCCGACAAGTTGCAAACAGGTCGATCTGGGGAGCTCCCCACTCTTGGAAGAGCTGATGAGCGACCTCCGACTGGAGCACCCACTTGTACTGGGGGGAGAAGACCCTGCTGAGGTGGTCCATTTGCGTATTGCGGACGCCTGGGAGGTGAGCCGCCCTCAGGGAGATATCGTGGGATATGCAAAACCCCCATATGTTCAGGGCTTCCTGGCAGAGGGCAAGGGAGCGAGTCTTGCCTAGCCTGTTGATATAGTACATTGCGACGGTGTTGTCCATGCGGACTCTGACCACTTTGCTGCTGAGATGTGTGAGGAACACCACGCACACCAATCGAACTGCCCTGAGCTCCTTGACGTTTATGTGCAGGGGCAAGTCCAGGGTCAACCAGGTTCCTTGAGTTTGCACCTTCCCCGTGTGGGCTCTGGACAGGTTGGTCTCCCTGAAGGAAACTCCTTGCAACATGTTGCTCGAACAGGACCACCATAGGAGGGAGGCGAGAATTGGGGGCGGAACCATGAGAACCTTGCCCAGACCGTCCCGAGCTTGGGAGAACTGGGATGCCAGCCATAATTGGAGGTGCTTCATACGGAGCCTGGCATGGCAGACCACATATGTGCATGCCCCCATGTGCCCCAGAATCTGAAGACACGCCCTTGCCGTGGTCACCAAGAAGGCTGTGACAGAGGCGATGAGATCCCTTGGGGTCTCGAATCTGTCCCGGGGGAGAGAGGCTGTGGCCTTGAAGAAGTCCAGTAGGGCCCCAATGAACTCTATGCGCTGAACTGGCACTAACGTCGATTTGGTCTTGTTCATGACCAGGCCTAGATCAGCACATGTCGAGAGGAGCAGCTTTATGTGGGACTCTGCCTCTCAGCAGGACTCCCCCTTAAGGAGCCAATCGTCCTAGTAGGGGAAGATTTGTATGCCCTCCTGCCTGAGGTAGGCCACCACCACAGACATACACTTTGTGAAAACCCTGGGAGCTGTGGATAAGCCAAAGGGGAGGACTGTGAATTGGTAGTGGTCCATGGAGGAAGCATCTGTGCCCCTCGAAAATATGGACATGAAAGTATGCGTCCTGGAGATCCAGGGCAGGGATAACAGAGGCCAGGGACACCATGCGGAACTTGGAATGGGTTAGAAACCTATTCAGGTCACGCAGGTCCAGAATAGGCCTGAGACCCTCTTTTGCCTTTGGGATGAGGAAGTACCAGGAGTAGAACCCTCTGCCCTGAAACGAAACTAGTACCCTTTCCACCACTCCTAGGTAGAGCAACCCGTCCACCTCCTGACGCAGGAGACAGACATGTTCTGGGTCCCCTGGGGCCATCATGGATGGCGGGAGGTTTGGTGGGGGTGAGCTTAACTGCAACACGTAGCCCTTGGAGATGGTACTGAGGACCCACTGGTCCGAAGTTATGCGGGACCATGCCCTGAGGAAGGCAGACAATCGGTTGTAAAACAGAAACTTTATTAACCAGAGGGTCTCCCTGGCAACAGGCCTGGTGCCCCCGGCCGGCAGGCAAAACCACCTCTTCCCTTGCCTCTTTCGCTTAGAGGGCCCAGGCTGCATGGCAGAGCAGGACTGGCGGTGAGACTGAGGCTTCTGGTCTCTGGGCCTTTTGTACGGGGACTCATATCTGCTCCTCGCAAGCTGAACCGCCAGAAGCAATTTGGCCTTGTCCTTAGCTGGAGGGACATATAGGCCCAGGGTCTGCAGGGTGGTCCGGGTATCCTTCATCTCATACAGCCTGATGTCCATCAGGTCCACGAAGAGTGCCTTGCCACTGAATGGAAGGTCCTGCATCAGTGATTGCACCTCCATGGACAGTCGGGATAGCAAGAGCCACGATGCCTTACACATGGAGATCGCCGAAGCCATCGAGTGGATCGCCGTGTCCGCCGCATCGGACGCCACTTGCAGGGCCGCTTTTGCCACCGCTGACCCTTCTTCCACCAGAGCCTTGAAGTCCTTCCTGTCTCGGTCCGGGAGGAGGGGCTCAAATTTAGGCAGAGACTCCCACAGGTTGAAGTCGTACTTGCTGAGTAGGGCCTGGTGGCTGGCTACGCAAAGCTGGCCGACAAACTTTTCTGCCAAAAGAGTCCAGCCTCCTGGAGTCCTTATATTTTGGGGTGAGTGCGGGCTGGCCCTGCTGCTCTCTGTGGTTTACCGATTCCACAACGACTGAGTTGGGAGCTGGGTGTGAATACAAGTATTCATAGTCCTTTGTCAGCACAAAGTATTTCCTCTCGGCCTTTTTCGAGATTGGGGCCAGAGAGGCGGAAGTTTGCCACAAGGAGTTTGAAATGTTGGCAATACCCTGGTGCAGAGGTAGGGCCACACGGCCCAGTGCCAAGGTAGACAGGACATTAAAGAAGGAATTGGACGGGCCCTCCATCTCCTCGGTCTGCAGCTGGAGGTTGGAAGCCACTCTCTTTAGCAGGTCCTGGTGTGCCCTGAAGTCCTCCTGCGGGACCGATGGCAGAGGCGCCACTATGGTGTAGTCCAGTGCTGGGGAGAGTGCCCGTGCAGAGCCGAGTGCCTCAGTTGGTGCAGGTGTGTCGGTCTCAAGGTCAGAGTCCAGGCACAGATCCGCCGACCCGTGACCCGCTGACTTGTCTTGTGGGCAGCCAGAGGAGACTGACGGAGCCCAGGACGCTCCGATGACCAAACGGGCCTCCGCCTGAGCTGGCGCTGATGAGCATGGTGCCGACTGGCACCATTGTCCTTGCCAGCGCACCCCTTGCCACTGGTTCGGCTGAACATGAGATGGCAATACGTGCCCCGGCAGAACAGCGTGTGCAGAGGGAAGGTGGGCGTGCCCTGAGGCCAAGGTCTCTGAGGAATGCTCTGTGCTGCGGGAGCAGTAGGAGCGGCGTCTGTGTCACTATCTCCCTCGGGACCGGGATCTTGACGACAATGACTGGTACCCACACGACAACTGCTCCGGTACGCGTGACGGTGACGCCCCATTCAGTGCCGTGACTCTGAGGTACCCTGAGGGGAGCCTCTGGTGCAACACCTAGACGAGCAGGAGCTGGAACGGAAGCGGCGACGCCTGTCCCATCGAGAACAACTCCAGTACCCACTTCTAGCAAGTGAGCGTTCCCAGTGCCTTTCTCCGTACCTCCACTAGCTGGCAGGTGGCATGGAGGGTCCCCGCGACTCCTGTCCTGGTGGCAGCCCGGACAGTCTGGCCGGCGTCGAGGGTGTCCGGGAGCTGGCAGAAGAGTGGCTGCTGTGCGCTGAGTGGTGCTGGGAGGGGTCTCCAGAGCAGGAACTGCGGCTGCTCGGAGAGGTCTGGTGGGCACCCAGAGGGGGCTTGCCTCGTGACCTAGGGCCCGTGCCCGATTGAGCACTCGGGATGGCCAGGGACATAGTGTCTGTCGCAGCCTGCACCGCCTCCGGCGTCGACGGCATCCGTAATGGTGGGGATGCCTGGGTCGATGGCACCGGGCTGCTCTGCTCCACACGAGTCGGAGTCTTAGAACTCGGGGAGGATCGAGGGCTGCTCAGCCTCCCACTTGTCCTTATCACGGCATCGTTGCGAGGTCACGCTCTTCCCTTGCTTTCTGGCAGGAGAGCGGCGCCGACTAGTCGACGGAGCCTTGCTACGTACTGACGATGCGGCGGCCGGTGCCGAGTCTGATCTGTGCACCTGCATTTGGGTTGGGGCCGACTCCATCAGGAGAGCTCGAAGCCTGAAGTCTCTCTCCTTCTTTATTCTTGGGTTGAACGACCTGCGGATCTTGCAATGGTCACTAATTTGAGTCTCACCCAGGCAGCTAAGACCCTCAGTGTGAGGGTCGCTCCTGGGCATAGAACGGCAACAGGAGTCGCATGACTTGAGGCCTGGGGCACGGGGCATGCCCCGAGCCCACTCTATTCACTGAAGAACAATCCACCACGGTACCACTAAGGTCGAGAAGAAAGGCTGCAGCAAAGCTGGAGCACAGAAGTTCCAACTACTTTCACTGGCAGGAAGAAGGAACTGAGGGTGGGGGAGCCCGCGGCTCCCCTTATAGCGCCATATACCAGCACCACTCCAGGGGTCGCCGCGGTGCTCCCCCAGTACGGGTACTGCTAAGGGAAAAACTTCCAGCACCGGTGCACATGGCAAGCACACACACCTACTGTGGAATATAAAGGAGCAATCACCTGAAGAATCATATTGCTCCCCACTTTCACAACAGCTCCCGCAAGTGCTGGCCAGCGTTCAGCAATCTGTCATGGCCAACAGCTGGCAGAAAACAAGTTTACTAACAGGAGTATGTTTATACACACAGATGCTACTAGAGTGTCTGTCAGTCTCTGGGAGGGAGTTCCTTACATTAAAGCCCTAAGACTCATAACCATACTGATCATGTCCCCACTGCAGGGGTATCCGCGTGACATTGACTGTGCTCCCAAAGTCCACTCCTAGCATGGGCTGGCTCAGTGTAAACCTGGAACAGACTCGCAGTGGGGAGTGGCTGACCCTCTTCAGTAATCCTTCCAAAGGGCAGGCTGGAAATCCAGAAGGAACGCCCACAGGGCAATACATAGCAAGTTGACTACACCTGACTATGCAAATGGATGATTACAACAGAAATGGCCTCCCCACTATACATCATTGCTGCAATGATGGCACCTTTTCAAAGTGTTTTGGACAAGGCCCTATGAACTCACCCTGTCCAACAATGCACTTGGGAATGCAGTATAGCCTAGTGGAGAGAGCATCAATTTGGACTCAGGAGACCTGGGTTTTATTCCCACCTCTGTCACTGGCCTGCTGGGTGATCCTCGACAAGACACTTCACTGCCCTGTGCCTCAGTTCCCTATCTGTAAAAAATGGGGACAACACTATTGACTTCCTTTGTAAAGCGGACTGTGATAGGAAAATGAGAAGTGCTATACAAGAGCTCACCAATATTATTATTGCTGTTGTTCTCTTATTCCTACTGCCTTCTTACCAGCATCTTCTTTCCCTGGCAATAAAAACGTTGATAGTAATAGGCACCACAGTGGTTCATAAAGATCAACACTTGGAAAGTTTACAAGGAAGTATACAGCCCTAATCAAACTAATTACCTGAGGTATTTTTGTATCAAAGAGACCAGGTGGGTGAGGTCTGTCATCCTTCTCTCCCTCAAACCCATCCTTGCCATCTGTCAGCCACATCGGGTCTATGAACTGTTCTATACTGTGAACCTCTGGGGTAGGGACTGTGGCATAACTGTTCTGCAAAGAAACACAGAGGGTGCAGTACTGTCAACTCCAGCAATTTTATCATAACATTTGCTGTTCTTGAAGACTCCACTCTCAGAGCCCTGAGATGAGAAGCTTTTAAAAAACAGTACATTGTGAACCCTCAAGGTTCTGGTCTGAAACTCTAAGCTGTGATCTCTCAAACCAGAAAGGAAAAACAAAACATTTATTAATTTTTAAAATCTCATAATTTTTATGCCAGCTTCATGATTTTGGGGGCCTGACTCATGGAGTTTGAACGCTTGAGGTCGGCAAGACTGTGCTGAACAAAAATAAATAAATAATCCCATATCTGGGCTGGTCAAAGACAGCTCTGGTCACACCTGGCGCCACAGACAACTGCCCATCCAGAGCGACCTATGGGTCACAGCTACAGCCACAGCTTCAGGCCTTTCCTCACATTCTGCAGCCAATCTGTCCCCTATTCATAATAGCTGCTGAAGATGAGGGTGGGGACACATCTTCAGATCCCACTGCCCCTTCAGCAGTGCAAGGTGAAGGGAGCCAGATCCCAGCCCTACCTCCCTGCTCTATCTATGCTACCCTAACTACGTATATAAATACTATGGGGTTATATGAGCAACTCACACTTTTTAATGGGTTTCATCTGACCAGTGCCCTGTGAGGAAGGGAAGTGCTACTAGCCCCAATTTACAGATGGACAGCTAAAGCACACGGCATATGAAGTGACGCCTCCTGGATCCCAGTCCAGTACCCCACCCATTAGGCCACCTTTTCTCTCTAGCCTCCCCTGCAGAGTTCATGAAGAAGCTGCACTCCACTACAGTTCCACATATCTGGAGATGGTACCTTTTGTGCTTGGGAGTTTTTTTACAGACAATTCTGGCAGCCAATGTTAGCAGGTGCAGTGGGGCCACTTGGGACACAGAAGTTTAACAGAAAGAAATCCTGTCCCTAAAATAATTGGTTTGCTCCTGAGCAGCACGTGTGGGGTTTTTTTGTTTGTTTGTTTTGTTTTTTAAAAAAAAGCAGCAACTGGTGTAATAAAATATATAGTGACATTTTCAGATCCGATCTCGATACCAAGCTAGGATATGGCTTCTGAGAACCATGCCCTGAAAATACTGCAGAAAAAGCCTTCTGCTGGGCATGAGCTGCAGCCCATCAGACAACAGGGCAAATCTGAAGAGACAGCAGTTTGCTCATTGGTAAGAAATGCTGCTGCGGAGTTTTACCAACTCTAACCTCATTCACAATGCATCAATATTGCTCCACACAATATTAAAGAGGTGCAGCACAGTGGCTGGCATTCCCTCCCTCCCTCCCTGACAGAGCCACATGGCAGAGCTAGACCATGACGGAAGGTTGAAGGGGTCTGTCTACCCCGTGCGAGAGATGGCAGGGTGGCTCTTCCAAGCACAGCATTTTCCAGTGGGAAAGTGCGTGTGTGCATTTTAGTCTGCTACTACGCAGCGGTGTATGGAAAAACAAAAACGTAACTCACTGTGCCAATGATTGCCAAAACATGAAACACTAAACTGTGTTTGTGTGCAGGTGAGAGACAGAATGTGATGTGTGTGTTGCAGTGAAAGTGGTCCCCAGCATCCTTCTATATCACCCACACACAGATCTACACATGCATGACTACAGCTTGGCAGTCTCTGCTCTGTAGAGTCCCACTGTTGAACTAACACAAACTGAATTGCTCTTTTACCTCTGCTGCACCCAGCTCCTCTCCATTCCCCCCACGTCCACCCCTGAGAGACGACATTTCCTCTGGGGCAGACAAGTCATGGAAGAAACATAGTGCACCTGAACAGTGGGTATGACGGGGATGTTCCCAAGTCTCTAGATCCTCCTCCCTCCCCCAGCAGCACGAGCTGGCGACCCAGATGTGAAAAGAAATCAACAGAATTAAAAGCTATGCCTGTGAAGCAGTGGAATAGTGGGGCTGGACTGTTGATTTAGGGAGAGGGGAAGAGGAGAACCCAGCGAGAGCTTCCAAGTTATTGGCATCAGCCTGTCCCAACAATTTCAGACAAGCCTGTCACATCTGCCAGAAGCGATCTACTCAGAGAGGAGCAGTGAGAGAAATAAATAAAATCAAGAAATAATGAATAAACAAAGGACATTAAAGAATCTTAAAAGACTGCCTCATGTGAAACAGACCCCTTGGGAAAGATAAGGGGCAGCACCCGGAAGGGTGGCTCAGTACCATTCCCAGTGCCCTGACAAGATTGCATCAGACAGAGATACCAAGCGGGTGGGGGTAGTTCAGGGCATGTTTCATACCCTCTCTTCTCCATGCGCAGTGACCTTCCTGTCACTGCTAATTATCATCGCATTCATGGACTTGGGGAAGAAACTACAGCAGATAAACTTTCCACTGTGCACACAACAGCACGCGAGATGGAGATGGGAGGGGTAGAGAGGGCAGTCTCATGCTATGGTAGGGTTTGCGATGAGCGTTCCTGAATTCAATGCATGCCGACACAGACTGGGGAGGGGAAGGGACACATTCAGAGAAATAACACCCACTTCCCACCCATGCGGAGGCAAATCGAAGACAATTATACGTCTCCTTGATGTTTCTACGGGCTGGCTAGGATGGATGTGGCGCTAATCAAAAGAGATTTGATTCCTCAGGACAATGTGCACCAAATAACGGAAGACCATAAAGAAGCACTGAGGAGTGAGATGAAAGCATCGGAGCCAATACAAATAAGAGACTATAGAACTCAGCGAAATAAATAACTGACATTGTCTGTGTATCAAGGTGGAATAACAACAGTTGAGAGTCCACCCTCACTTGGTACACTTTACCCATTGTGCAGCTGTGAAGTTAATACAATGCAGGGTGGCAGTTTGCTATTGTGACTGGAACTGGTTGAATTCTATTCAACAGATACAAAATCCAGCCAATTGTGGGCTTTACTAATCATTTGCAAACAACTCCATTTGGTATTTGAAAACATGCAATGAATCTCACAAGCCAACAAGCCACAGCCTGCACGCTGCTCTCTGAAAAGCATCCCGTGTGGCTAGCCAGGATTTGAGCTTCAGCACAGGCCATCCGAGTCATTAGCAGGGGCCAAAGCACATAAGACACATCAAATCCATGGGACCAAATCATTCAGGCCCATTTCAAAGCTTCACCAATTCAGAAATACCAAAAGGCTGCACTACAGTAGAAGAGAACCTCAACCTTCATGTATGGAAAACATTCCTCTTCTGGTACTGTTTGGCCAGCTGCCATTCTGCCTACCCCACAAAACTGGACCACGGGGAGGTGGGCTCGGTCTCTGACTCTGCCACTGATGGTATATGCGGTTTGGCCAAATCTCTCCCCCATCTACCTTGTAAAAGAGGGACACCACCACTCACCTCGCCTACAGAGTCTAAATTAATTAGGCCCCAATTCAATCCTTACAGAAGTCAAAGGGAATCTTTCATTTCCTTCATGGGAGTTAGATCAGACCCTTATAGCGTTCATGAGGTGCCTGCAGATCTTCAGGATGGCAGGTGGTGCTGAAGTGCAAAGCAGTATTAGCAGTTACATGGCTGAACACTAAATCCAGGGCTTTGGTACTTAAAGAATGTGACTAATGTTTAATATTCATTAGATCCTTTTTTAAAAGGCTAATTTTAATACTCATGAAAAAGGAAATCTGGAAGCAGATGGGAAAGTGCACTAGGAGACAGATCATACTGAATTGGTACCCTGAGACTGAAAGCTTGGCAAATACCAGCTACATGACCTGCTCCAGTGGGGCTCGGTCATCTCCAACTTCTGAGAGGCAGTCATCACTAGCAAGAGCCAGGCATAGTGCAAGAACAATTCAGGATTCCCTCACACAGCTCTGCCAACGTCTCTCAAGCCTGACCCACAACGTGATGTTCTATTCCAGACCTGGGGCTTTCCTGAATAGAGACAGTAATTCAAATTCAAGCCAAATTATGCTATAAAATGGGCAGTGCTTTGTCTGACACCCACTAGGAACAAGTTCAGACTTTCCAACTCCGTGTGCTGCAGAGAGAAGCCAAATTTGAATGGGGGCTTCCAAAGGTGAAAGGCAAGGCATCTGTGCTATTTAATCCTCCACAGTAAAGTACACAAGGACAGGGCTGAACTTATCAGTTCTCTGGTGATTTGATGAAGCAGCTGACCCTTTCCCGAAGCCACAGACACAGCAGAGGGGAAAGCTGATGTGACCACAATAATTTGCATTACATGTAGCAGTAAGAAACTTCTCCAAGGAAGCCTGCACCTGGGAAAACCCCAGCTGATGTTCCAAGAACAGCCCTGGTCAGACGCTCATGCTCAGAGGGTTCCAGCTGGCAGCTCTCCTGCACTGCCATCAAGGAGTTCACAATGCCAGAGAGGCAGCAGGCACTGACAAGATACTGTTGAAAAGGAACTTGTGCGATCTGTGGGGAGGATGGAGGGGCCATAACTAGAGGCCACAAACCTGGATTCTGAGCATTCAGGGCAGGAGCTGTCTGTTTTTGTATGGCATCTAGTACAGCAGGGCCTTGATCCTTGACTAGAGTCTGTACGCACCACCACAGTACACATAACACACCCCGCAAAGAATCACAGAAGTGCCAGGGCACTGTTGCAAGGAAGCTCACAATGCAAGATAACACTTGAAGGGCACTGCTGCAGGGAGGACAACACAGAGGGAATGGCATGCAGTGCGCACACATTCCTGCCAACACCACTGGCACTGAAAGGGCACTGCTTTAAGGAAGAAAACAATGACCCTTTTCTTCAAGGGGATGTATGTGCAAGAGGGAAAGACACACATACACACAGTATATAATCCATGTCACTAACCATTCCATTCACTTGACTGTTTCCCTCTTCAGAGATGCCTGCTGCAGAGTGACACAGAGCCTGCCTGACATGGAGACAACAAATTAATCACAAGGAACGCCCCTCCCGCCACAACTGGTAAGCCACGTGGCAGTGCACATAGAAAAGAGAGGAGCTCAGATCCAGGTCTCTCCATCTGGCAAAATAATCGGAAAAATGCATTAGCGTGAAGAGATGAAAGATTAAAAAAGTCACCCCGAGTACAGCATCTACTCTAATATCTGTCCATATTGCGATCCAAGGAGCTGCCTGACACATTGACTCAAACATGCAAAATGAAAGTGCCTCCAAAGGGTAAACTTGTCACTTTAGCTAGTGCGGATTTTATACCTAAATTTGTTTATAGTTGCAACAGGGCTCTCTCCAGCATACGCAGAGGCAGAGACGCCACCAACAGCCGTACAAGTCGATTACAAGCCTCCATTCTCAGTGGGGTTTTGCAGACGCTAGAGCTTGGTAACAGGAAACTTTTATACGTCTCTATTGCTGCCACTGAACTTGATTGTCATGCAGGACTACAAGAGTGCATGGCTGTTTACAGACCAGTCAAAGATGGAGCCCTTGCCCCAAGAAAGTTACAGTCAAAGCCCCCAGTCTCACATGCAAATTTGTGCAAGAGGTTCTCATGTCAATAGGGAGCCCCATCCAAGTCAACAGTGTTCTGTCTTGGTGCAAGAGGCTATGTGAGCCCACTAACCAGACAGAGAACTAGGTGTGATAGGACACAAGGCAGAGAAAGTTCTGAGATCACTCCTCTTTGCACCATATACATTGTTATTTGAGGTGATGGTCTTGTGTTTAAGATGTCGGGCTAGGACTCAGGACACAGTGGGTTCAAATCCTGGCTCCGCCACAGCTTTTGGACAAGTCACAATCTCTCTGTGCCCAGATTCCCCATCTGTAAAATTGGGGATAATTACACTCCCTCTCTCCCACCCTTTGTCTGCCTTGTCTAGCGTAGAATAGAAATGCTTCAGGGCAGCAGCCGTCCCTAGCTTGTCTTCACTGCAGAGTTAACTCAAACGACAACTCAACTATTGCCCTTAATTTGAGTCCACACACAAAAACCCTTAATGCAAGAACGGTGGTGCTTTTAACTCTAATTGGCTGGCCCAAGAGGAGTATTGGCTAAAGCTCAAGTTAACACATCTCAACAGATGCTAACATGACCACCGGGTAATGTGGATGCAGACAAGCTTCCCTCAAACACTGCTAGTGTTGCAGTCTCTAACCACAACTCTCCTCCTTTCTGTGGGTGCTCAGAAAGGACAGGAAAATTCCCCCACAATTCATTGGAAAAGAATTCCTAGAGTGGCTCAGCTTACTGCAGTGCAAAGAAGTATGGGATATGCCCCCAGCCTTTAGTGTCACACAAATGAGCACAGTACCATGTGGACATGACAGCTCCCATTCCATTGCGCAGCGTGGCTGCTCTCACACAAACTAAGCTACGTATTTGCTGTATTGGTAAGGGAAGCATGAGGTGAATAATATAGGGCCAGGTTTCCAAAACCAGCTGTCTGCTGTACTCACAAAACCCACTTGCACAAACACTCACATGTATGCATGTAAGTAGCCCCTTCTGTGCACATGCTTGTTTATGTGAGCAGCTACCACTTTCCACATGCACTCCTGTCCCCACAATGCTGCATTGCTTATAGGACATTCATCAGAAGGAATAAAACTTTCCTGTGTACAATCCATCAAGCTGGAAGCATCCCCAGTCCCCAAATGACCATGCAATTAGCAGACGCAAGCTTGGAGTCACTGACTGATTCTAGGGCAACCGGTAGTTTGACAGGTGAAATAGAAAACATTGCTTCAGAAAAATGACAAACTAATGCCAACAAAATAGATTTTAGTATCATGGAATGGACCGCTACTCCTGTCGGGCTCCTTCAAAACTAAAAGGACAAGTGGTGGATCAACTCCAAAGCCACACACAGCACTGTATCACAAAGTGAGCAGGTGGAAACCTGCTTGGTAAACCAGTGCTGCAGCTCAAGCACCTATTGAGCTACCCAGGTACTTACATGGCCCTCATCACTATAATATTGGAGCATCTCACAGTCATAGACTCAGACTTTAAGGTCAGAAGAGACCATTATGATCATCTCGTCTGACCTCCTGCACAACGCAGGCCAGAGAATCTCACCCACCCACTCCTGTAACAAACCTGTAACCTATGTCTGAGTTACTGAAGTCCTCAAATAATGGTTTAAAGATCTCAAGGTGCAGGAAATCCTCCAGCAAGTGACCTGTGCCCCACGCTGCATTAGAGATGCGTTAAAGGAGTCTGTTTAGAAAGTACTGAGCACCCGCCTTCTGAAAACCAAACTGCTTTAAAAGCGTTAAGATGTGCACCCAAAAATTGAGACTCTCAAAAACGTTAATTACTCTTGAAAATGTAAGCCTTAATATTTAGTGACCAACTGACATAACTGTATATTAGAGCTTGTTTAAGAACTGTCAAATCTGTTAAAACATATCTTTAATACAGTCATTAGTGTATTTATCCTCCAGTACCTTGTAAGGGAGGAAGTGCTAGTATCCACAGTTCACCATCTGTGAGATGAGGCACAGGATAGATTAAATCTGTGACAGAGCCAGGAACTGAACTCAGGTCTCTAGAGCCAATGCAGTAATTTAACCCACAAAACCAGCCACCTCCCACCCCAGATTAAAATTGTGGCAATTGCCACTGTTGATCAAAATTTCAGGACAGCAACAGCTAGAAGGATACAACACCGTATCTCATGCCATAGGCAAAGCAAAGGACTACCAGGGTCATCTACATGCACTGGAGACAATTCCACCTGTAGGTGAAGAACACTGAAGAATTCTCTGTCCTGTTGGGAAGGGACCACAGAAGAAACCTGGAAAAACCAGGCACTATTCCAGAGTACAAGTACCTACGCTGGGGATACTTCCTGTAGTCCCCAAAGCACAAGAAACAGACGTATGGTCTTGGAAAGGAAAGGAAATATGTCACACCAACTCTGAATGACATCTTGTAATGGGGCTGCCAATGTTCAAACAATACCCATCTCCTTGAAATGGCAGCTCTAAGTACATCATCTCAGATTGGTCTGGAACAGACGATCGTTTGGAGCACGTTCAGAAGAGCTCCAAAACATCATCAAGCAAATGATCAACCCTATGAATAACCAACTCAGTCACAGCTAGGGCATCATCTACGAAACAGCGCAACAAGAACATGGCAAATCACGGAGGAATGACTGCAAAAAACCCACCACCCATATCACTAACATTAGGCTTGCTAAAAAAAAAAAAAAAGCCCTCAGAGCCTGACCAATACCTTGATTGCTGCAACGTAGCTGAAGCGTGGGTGCTCTTATGTTCGGGATTGTTTTCCTTTCAAGTGTAGCTTAGTTGACTTCTGAATAGTTGATAAAACAACAGGGCACATTTAGCAGATCACTTACTAGAATGAGTTAGACATTTAGTCTATCCAAGGGGACTGGACTGATTTAGTGTTGATAGAAGGGTTACTTAGTGATGTTCAGCCAGACGCAGCCCAGAGAAAGGAAGAGAAACTTCCCCACAAATGCCTGAGTCTAATTCAGCAGGGATGTAAACGGTGATGAGCGCTTGCTCCTCAAACAAGTGGCCATGGCAAGGTACAGGGGTATAACTAGCACTGTTTTGTTTGGCACAATCACTGGCTGCTGAATGTAACTCAGTCACTGAGGGGCTGGAAAGGTGGGGGGTAAATCAGGAAAAGCAATAGCAGGAAGGGGTAAGATAGCAGGGGGCCTGCTTTATGCCAAATCACTGCATCACTCCCAGCATTCCCAAGACAAAGGCAACACCGGCATACAGCATCACAGCTCCTGGTGCCTTCAATCATGGCTGCACCCACTTTAACCACGGTTGAATTTGATCTCCCTTGAACACTGCCTTAGTGTCGGCTGCATTTAGTTAATATCCTCACCGCCAGGCCTACTGTCTGCACTCAGTTACACCTGTGTCAAGCTGGGGAGGCGCACTGATTTTGGAGGCCCACTTGAAGCAGCTAGTTACGAAAATCTAGTCCAGGATGTAAAAATGAGTCTTTGCTTTAATTCACCCTCCCCAAAACACTCCCTGGATCCTTCCATCCAAATGCCTGTTAACACGTGTGACAGTCTCCCATGGCAAGCATGCAGCTGCAGGGAAGCTGAATAAAGATGTTTGGGTGCCGGGAAGGGACAAGACACTGGTATTGCCAGAGGACAGGGGACAGTTTGCAATCTGCAGCAACGTGACTTCTGGATTCAGCTCACAGAGCTCTATCACCTCCCTGCACCATAACAAGCACCACTGCCATCAGAAACGTTGTTGTGCAGGGCTTGGGCTGGAGTGCCGGGTAGGTGAAGGAAGCACACCACCTCCCCCCTGGCTTAGGAGTTGAGGCAGCTGCCAGGTAAGGGGAGAAGATGGTGCAGTGGGGCCTGGGAAGACAATAAGGAGGAAAAAGCCCAGAGGAAAGAGGTGGGTAAAAGGCTTCCTGGGATCCTGTTCAAGGCAAGTCACACTGCTCCGGACTGCCAGATGGTATGGCAGGCATGGGGGTGAAGGCCCGTCTCTGTGCCCCCTGCAGGCACCGCATGCAGGCAGGGAAGAAGCCTAGTCCAGATGCCACAGGAACAAGGGAGGAAAGCGGCCCTGGAGTATTTAAGCCCAAATGATTTTTGCGGCGCTCAGTTCCACCTTCACTGGGCACTGTCGCCAGGGCGAGGGTTGGTTAAACAGCACTTCTGCAATGAACACAATGCAAAGACACTTGGCAACCCACTTTATTACCATACGGCTAATATCTTACAGCTGCACCCTCAACTGCAAGAGCCATTTGTTTGTGTCTCATTAAAACACAGTGTGTGTGTTTTATTTGGGTTAGACCAGCTCGCCGAGAGCAATCACTCTGTACTTGCAACGTCAGCAGCTACTCTGAGCTGCACCAGCTACTGCAAATCCTCCCGCATACCCCTGCTCAAGTGCTTCTGACTCACTACGAGCTTAGCTTCGAGGTTCAGAGCCAAAGAGGGGAAGGGGTGCAGACAGTACCAGGATCAAGATTTATAAGGATCTGTCAGGTCCATACAACATAAAGCACTAGGTTGCCAGGTAGGAATGGATTAGTTGTGCCCTGACTTTGTTACAAGGCAGGTCCCTTGGTGTAGATGGGAACTAGTCAAGTCCAGAGACACTGTTAACATCCTGTTCACACTACAAAATGAAGCGCGACAGACCTGTCTTGACTGAAATAACCAAACCAGCAGCATACAGAGCAGCCAGAGACTCCCCGTCATCCAACACAGACTTTGCTATTACCAATCCCCTTTCCAGGGAAAGTGCTCCAACACCACAGCAGTGTAAATCCGTATGGTAGGTAGCATTGTCTTCCATGGCTTCCCACAGTGGTGCCAGCGAGTGACGGTGGTGTTCACACCTTCTCAAAACCATCAGCGACTCCCCTCATCTTGATTATCTTACTTCTATTAACAGAAGCATCCAAAGGCCCTGTTGTGCCAGGCGCTGCACAGACACAGAAGCAGATGCAGCCCCTACTCAGCAGGGCTCGAAAGATAAGTGATGTGTGAAGGAGAGAGACACACTGAAATATATATACACTCTTTAGGTACAAATATATATATTCCTCTTCTCCTTTCCTCACTTCTGTCAAAGCCCAGAGCCCTGCCACAATGTCTCATCACAGGTGGGTCTCGAGGAGGGAAGAGAAGTGGGGAGAGAAAAACAGCTTTACAGATCCAGTACGGGAGAGGGTACCATGCACAGGTGCAAGCAGAGCAGACAGTGGCACGATTGTGGAACAATCAATCAGGCACACAGGTACCAGAGACTGCAATTGCTGGAAGAGCAGGAGGTCACCAGAGCGTACGCGGGGAGGAGCTGAGATGAGAAAGGGAGGACAATTTCAACACTACACCTCAAACTTTGAGCTGCACCGAGCCACTGTGCACAACGGAGAGAAAGGAACCAATTGGCTGTGGCCATCCAGTGCTTGGCTTCTGCATGCTGCTGTCTGCTAACAACCCTCTTCCCCCTCCATCCCATCGATGCAAGGTGCCTGCAGGTCACATCTGTATCTAATCATCACACAAGACCCATCTGAAAGATGAACCCACTTCCCCAAACCACTGTAGCTCAGGCAGATTTCAGCTGCTTTGTGTGGAAATTGCTACATTTGACATCCAGGGGTTTCCTTCACTTTCAGTCTCTCTTGTTAAGGAATGTCTACAAAGGGTGGGGGACAACAGCACCCAGCTCCCTCCTTTCCCTCGCAGAAGCCTGGGGCTCATTTCCCTCCCCTGCCTAATTCTCCCATCCCCACACAGAAGTGCATGTGCAAATCACTGCACCTCTCCCAGCAGCTCTCTCCCTCCTCCTCCTCCTAATGCAAAGCTTGCTGTAAGAAGAATAATACTTGAGCGTAATCGTCTGCCTCCAGACATAAGTGAGTGCTCTTCTGAGAGCCCCAGTTAGCAGGCAATGCCCCTTGCAAGCACTCAGGCACTTCCATGTGTTTTTACAGTGCGGAACACACATTTATCCAATGTAAATTTGACCTTTTATCAAAAAAAAAAGAAAAAAGTAGTAGTAATACTGGATTCTCGCTCTCCTCTCCAGCTGAGTAAACGTTTTCTTCTTTTCATCCCACAGTATCTTTACAGACATGGGGAGCAGTACAGCGTCACCATTCATTCCTGTCCGTGGCTTCTTCCTCCATTAAGCCCAGCCAGGTCATGTCCCTGCGTACAATGTCCTGCCATCTAGCTGGCGGCCAGCCTATAGGCCAGACTGACCTTGGTTGCGTTTACATTATTTTCTTTGCATTCTATCATCTGTTTGTCTTCTGCAGTGTTCCCACCATCATAAACCTTCTGATTGTAGCCAATATTGTCCCTGATGTCACATTCTCCTCTCCTTCTAAATTCTCCATTTGTCAAAAAAAGTCATTCCATTTTACACCTGCCATCTTTTGAAGAACTCTTAGCTTTACTGCCTCCAGCCTTCTGATGTCTGCCTGTTTCATTTAATGCAGCTGCTTCCAGCCCATAGAGTAATACTGTTAGTGCACTGGCTTGACACATTGTCACTTCAGTACCAAATACAATGGTTTTATCAGTCCATAATTTCATCAGCTTCTGTGCAGCACTTGTAACTAAACCACATCTTCTTTTAACCTCATCCCCGATGAAACCGTGGCATTGCTCAAGCTTCCTAAGTACACATAACATTTTACTTGTTCTACCACTTCACCACTGCTGCATTTCAACATTTTATCTATTGTCCCTTTTCCAAGGTGCATCCATTTCATCTTCTTGGCATTTATTTTAAGGTCAAGCTGACTACACCAATCTTCCAAGGTAGCAAAGAGTATCATCATTAATTCAAATAGGTCTGCCAGCTGTACAATGTCATCTACATAAATTAAACAGATGAACTCCAGATCATTTAATGCCATGCCCGCCAATTCGTCTAATATTCTCAATGTCCAGTTTAAAACCATGATGAACAGTGACGGTGATTCCCTGCCCCCTTGTCTTAACACTAAACTTTTACTTTAACCAGTTGCTTAATTTTCCACCAGTTCTTACAGGTTGCAAATGGAGCCTCATTTGATCTAGGTAAATTAAAGGATAAAAGAAAGCTCTGTGAGGGAGGCACACAAGGTGGCCCCTGGAGTAACTGTTAAACCAAGAAATATACCTCCCCACGCAGCTTTCCGCATGCTGGCCACACACACTCGGCTGGATTGTGGATTCCTCTGCCACTGCTGCCTTAGGGAGTGAGTACAGCCTCCGCACAAGGAAAGCGACTTTAGGCATGAGAAAGAGAAAGGCAGACTCAAAGCCTCCCACAGCGATGGGTACCCACATCTCCCAACCCACCCTTTGCAGGACAAAGGGCCAAAATGTCATGCTGTTCTTCACTGCTACTGCAATAGGGTTTCAGGGAGATGACCTCTTGTTGTTGGAGGCTTCAGAAGAGCTAGGAACAAAAGGCAATCCTGACTCCTATATCCAAACAGTTATCTCTCAGGAAAAATCAGAAGAGATTGAAGGGCTATAATCCATTTAATGTGGATGTAAGATCTTAACTGCAGTTTCTGCTAAGAACTTTTCATATAGGCCCGGAGTCCACAGCTTGGCCTGGGCCATGGGGGCTGGCTAACAGAAAACAATACATAGCTAAGAGAAACCCTTTTTCAATGAAAATACTGCATAAAATCCTGGATATATACTTGAAGGTGCCATTGAACAGATGGTTGCCAGAATCCCCAGGCTATAGCAACCACCATTCACACGGTTTCAATGGTCTGACTCCACGCTGTAGCCCAGCAATAAAGAATTGGTCTATTACGGCAATGTACATAATGATAATCCGCTAGACCACTTTACACAGGTATCGAGAGAGGCAGAGGATAATGCCCTGTGTCAGCACTGGCCTCTCAGAACTGCACTTAAACTCCATCAAATCCTCAACAAATGAGGAGGTACATGCATGTTACAAAGCTTTTAACCCTAGGCCACCTGCCTTTCAGGATCGATTGCTCATGGTAGAAACACTGCTCCCATTGTCCAGGAGCACTGCAGTGGCAGAACGTGGGTTTTCTATAACAAATGTAATGAAAACAATTCCACACGCTAGCTGAAACAATATTTGTGGGAGGCAGGAAAGGAGGGGTTAAACTTGAATTTGAAATAAGCTACTCAATTCTCAGTTGTGACTCTGACTGGTGGAGTTGTGGCATTTTAGGGTATGTCTACAGGGGGAAAAAACCCAGCAGCATTAAGTTTCACAGTCTGAGTCTACAGTTTGGGGCTCGGGTTCTGGTGCTAAAAGCAGCTGTGTAAATGTTCTGTCTCAGGCAGGAGCTCAGACATACTCCTAGTCAGAGACAGTCCTTGTTTCAAAGAGATTACACTCTAAATAGGTAAAGGAGAGAGGGTAAACAGAGGCAGAGAGAAGTGAAGTGACTTGCCCAAGAGTACACAGCAAGTCAGAGCCGGGAACGACATATCCACCAGCAAATGACTTTAGGAGAAACTTAACGTTATGGCATACACGCACAGAAGTTAGATCACATAAAAATACTCCTTCTGGAAGGATACAGCGTAACACTATTTTATCTCTTAGAATTCAGAATGATAACACACAAAAACCCAGAAGCAGAGAGAGAAAACAGGCTGCTCTCTAAAACGAGACACAACTCACCCTACCTTGTTTTGAAGTGGCTCTTTCCAGACTGACTGTGATTGCACACTTTCTTACAGAGCCACCTAAAGTGCAAGCAGGACTGGGAACAACGCCAGCACACACACACTTTTAGGACAGGTCTACACTGCACCTCGGATAGACAAACATACCAGCTCTGCTCAAGCTAGCACACTAAAGATAGCAGTGTAGCCAGAAGTAGCAGGGGTGGTGGAGGCTTGGACTAGCTGCCTGCGTACAAACCCACCCAGACCACCTGGCTACACACTCAGCTCAAGCCATCACCCATGCTATTCCTTGTTACTCTGCTAGTGTATTTGCTTAAGCAAAACTAAGCCCACTCCCAGCTGCAGTGTAGAGGAACCTTTAAAGTGGTAACTTGCAATTCCAACACAGTCCTCAATACACTACACTTAAGGTTGCACAACATGCACTGAAAGAGTCAGGCAACGCCCCAGTGAAGCCTCTGGCAGTGGCTCTTGGACTGGGAGGTGCTCATAGAGCAGCCAAAGACACCAAAGCACAGCAGTAGAAGTTCACTCAGGGTACGTCTACACTGCACACTAAGCCAGGCTCTGACTCATGTTTGAGCCCAAGCTCTCTTCATTTCGGGTCAGCAAGCATTCAGGATCTACATCTAGGACCCTGCTAGGGGGATGGGTCAGAGCCCGAGTCCTGCCATGACTCAGGCCAAAGCCCTGTCATTTTGCAGTTTGGACCAGAGTCAGAAGGTCTGTGTAGTGCAGTATGGATGTGTTACCATGGCTACAAGACCTGGGCTCAGCAGCTGTAAACCCAGATTTATAATGCAGTGTGGGTGCTTGAGTGTGGGCTTGGAAACACAGAGTCTACAAGCCCGGGTCCCACAGACCCAATTGCAATGCAGTGCAGACATACCCCTGTTGGTGACAACGCAGGCAGGGGATGGGAAAAGATACTGGTATGGAGGCTTGGGATCCATTTTATTAAAAGACAGAGAAAAAAAGTCACCACAACAAGCCTTCACTGCTGCCACCAGTTTGTGACGGGCACTATCTTTGCAAGGAAGATGCCTGGAGAGTCACTTCTAAAGAGAATGAGGCAGGAAAGACAGGGTCATGGCTAAAGCACAGGACTGGGTGAGGACACTAAAGCCTTCATCCATGGATCTCAACAAGTTTATGGACAATAATAATAATAGGAGATATACCAATCTCCTAGAACTGGAAGGGACCTTGAAAGGTCATTGAGTCCAGCTCCCTGCCTTCACTAGCAGGACCAAGTACTGACTTTATACCCGATCCCTAAGTGGCCCCTCAAGGATTGAACTCACAACGCTGGGTTTAGCAGGCCAATGCTCAAACAACTGAGCTATCCCTCATCAATAGGGTAGGTAAGAACAAATTGCTGTAAAACATACATAACAGGCAGGGAACAGGCGGGGAAACAAGCACAGACAGGCCCAAGGGCATACAATGAGTCACCGATAGGCCAGGGACCAGCCTGTGGAAGTTCCAGCCTCCCATGCTTCGTCCATGAAGCTAAACCCACCTCTCACAAAATTACATCCCACATCAAAGGGAATACTAACAGGTTTGTCAGGTTTTAGAAGCCCATGATAATCCCCCAAGCCATTATACCCGACAGCGCATGCAGAAGGCTAAGATCATACTCTCCCTCCTCTCACTGATGCAGGTATATAGTGCTTCCTCCTAGGAGAATGTTACAAAGGGCATCTCAAATGCCAGCATCCCCGATCCACGGCCAGATACCTCCCCTTCCACTGTCTTCCAGGACAGATGTCCCTTGACTCACTCTCTTTGTGAAAGACTCTCGGTAGATGCTGCAGTGGGTCCCTTTAAGGCCACACAGTAAGGTTTTAACCAGAGAGCCCTCAGCTATGCAGGTGAGGAGTGTAACAATGCACATTCATCAACAGTGAACCCCCTTGTGTCAGGGTGCAGTGGTTCTCATCTCCAGTCACCCCTACAGCCCCCTGCCTTCACAGGATGCTCTGCCCTCTGGCTGAAAAGGAGCTGGTCCAAAAAAAAAAAAAATCACCCTAACCTCTGGGCCCTGTGCTCAACCCTTTCCTGGGATGCCACTGGCTTTCCCTGGCTCTGTTCTGCCCAATCAAAGTCTCCTGAGGCCTCTGGCATTTCAGCCCTTTATAGGAGCCAGCCTTCTTGTCTCTTCCCTGTGGCATCTCTCCCCTGATTGAATTCTCTTAGCCCAGGTGTCTGCTGATCCTTTTAGTCCTGTCCTCTCTAACTGACAAGGAACTGCCCAATTACCACCCAGGTAGGGTAAATATGACTAACTGTGCCTTTAAGCCTTTCGCACCTGTGATGGGGGTTTTAACCCCATTGCGAGTCTCATGCTAAAGCTGCCAGAGTGCACAAGCTGTTGGCTAAGAAAGCCTGCTAATAATAGCTTTGAGTCTGTGTCTGTGCATGTTTGGATTTGCCTCTTCGCAAGACAACACTGAAGCATTAAAGACCCACCGCTGGCTATGCCCATCATTTGATTCTCCAGTTAAATGGCCAAACTTCCCCAGCGCCCTTTCTATCTCAGCTTTTGTGGATGCTGTAGGTGGCTCCTTCAAAGCCTGGTATGTGAAGTGGCAGCAGGGGCAGCGCTCCATCCTCCCAGCACCGTATGTTTGCCACAAAGTGTTATATAGCCTGCCATCATTAACAGAACAGGAAAGGACTGCGCTGGGAATGATGTGAAGGTGTTTATCCAGTGACGATCTGCTGTGACTTCAGGAGACACATTGCTATGTGAACACATACAAGGTCATCTTGCTTAGTTGAAGAATGATAGTTCCATTTCTTTCATGGAGCTGAAAGACCTATAACTCTCACTCACTAGAGGTATCAAAGGGCTATTAAGGCCCTTCTCAAGGGGGATATTTTGCTAGCTCAACATCATATTTCAGGGAGACGGTGCCCCCCCTTCTTAAGACAATATTTTTGAGTTAAATAAATGAATGCATTAAAGTGACAATTTAAATCACCAGCAGCTGCACAAAAGCGGAAGGAAAGGGGATGGGGGAATGGATTCTGAGTTACGGCTGCCACTCTATCCTCTGCTTATCCCCAGTACCTGAGTACTGCAGAGATCTCAGAGCAGGTGTGATTTCACACATTCAGGCTGCAATAATCCTGGCACCATAGGAGGGAGATGACAAACAGCCTTAAATCACTTCCTCGCTCTAGTGAATCTAAGTCAGTGGCTTAAGTTTGGGGTTTCTTTTTAAAAATTTGTTTGAATTGAGCTGTGGTAAAAAGGTGCCAGATAGGTGGTGGCCTTGGAAGGGAAACCTTCCGTCTAGCCACAGAACTGGGGCAGCACAAGCTGTGGAAGCTCCTGCACTGCAGTTCTTCTACATTGAGAGGTAACAGCTGGGTGGGAAGCTGCATGCCCATGCTGATGGAGATCACAAATTCACAGATTTCAAGGCCAGAAGGGACCTCTGTGATCAAGTCTGGCCTCCTGTATAGCACAGGCCAGAGAACTTCCCCAAAATAATTCCCTTGGAACTAGCACAGATCTTTAAGAAATGCAAGAAGAAAATAAAAAAAATCCAATCTTGATTAACAAACTGCCAGTGATGGAGAATCCACTACGACCCTGGATGAATTGTTCTAATGGTTAATTACCATAAATACTTTCCTCTTGGCACGGCGAGCTGAAACTAAGGGAGGGGCAGAGAAAACAGTCCACATCGATATGGTTTACACTCTTGTATTTGGTATCTAGATGGGTCCTTAGGCTGTGAGTGCTGATATTGTGAGCAGCAACCACGTAAGTGTTTGGAAAGTGCCTAGTGAAAAATTGTAATGATGGGTCCTCTAGAGATACATGGAGAAATTCCTCTTCAGTCCTTGGCCTGTCTGCCTGGACCTGCCCACAAGGTAGCCACTGGTAGAGTAGTTTCTGAAACTTGGATGTTTGCCTGAGAAGAAGTGGCCTAAGATAACTGATTAAGAAGCACAGCCCCTGTCCATAAATTAGGGCTTTTCAGCATAAACATCATCTCCAGCTCACATCACCAAATAGCTAGCAAAGTTCCGTTATTTTGTTTCCTTTGCAGAAGGGTTACAGTGGTAGGACAGAAGGAAGGAAAATACCTGCCTCCATGTACATGGCAGTCAATAGGAGAGTCCTTAAAGCTCCACGATCATTGGAGGTAGATGACAATGGAGACTCTGCCAGTAAATGATCCAGTGTAATTGTTCAGTAGATTAAGACCACAACTGCGAACACTCCCCAAGATAAGGGTGTGTCACTGTATGCATTGGTCTAGCTAGCTGACAGAACCTTAGCAAAAGGTTATGTGCTGCTCCAGGAGTCCAGGGGTTAATGTGCTACACTCAGAAGACCTGGCTTTCAATTTCTGAGCTCAGTCTCTTGTTATCTGCGCCCTCGGGTCAATCAAAGGAGTCAGGTTGATGGGAAGAAATCATACATTTTTTAATCAAACTAGGTCATGCCAATGCACAGGGCAGAGACGAAGGGAAATCTTCCACTGAGGACATAGGAAAACCTTTGTTGAGGATATGAGAAAACAAAATATTATAATTTCAAGTGTTCCAAAACTTCTGCAAGCTGAGAGGATGATGTACCCTACTAACACACCTGTGCATCTGTCCTGAAGGGCCCAACACTACATCTGGGGAATAGTTACACTGTAAATTAAGATTCAGCACCAACAGCCTCACCTGATATCAGTGGTATTTCCCATCCTATTGTGCATTTCATGTGTGTAATTCCCAAGGAAGTGAACATTACTTACATTTACAAAAGTGCGAGCATACAGCCTTCTTTACAGAACACTTAGAATACTCCACCCTAGTGTGCCACGCAAAGTCCCATTATGATTCAGATCCATCTGTATCTCACCCTTGAGCCTACTGGTTATGCCTCAAATCCTGTAGCTTGTCTTACTCCCATGGGATTCAATGGGCTGAATAAAGACTGCTGGATGTATTCCTCCGTGCAGTAATGGATGCAAAGTAACGCAGTACCCTAAGGAGTGCCAGTAGCTGCTTTTCAAGCTGCAACTGACCAGGGATGTTTGTGGGGAAGGACAAGGAGAAAGCCTCAAGATGTGCCCACTGTTAAAGTGATTTTTTCAAAACCCAGACCCCATTTTCCTGGACACCTGCATGATACCCTGAGGAATTTATATTTTGGAGTTAAGAGGCCAGGGTATGGCATAGCTAATTTAACATAACATTTGCAGGGGATGGAGTTTGCAATAGACCCCAGTTGGCACTGGGATATACATCATCAGATGGAGAAAGTGCCTCTAAACTGGTCTCTATAGTGAAAAACACAGAGATCCTTAGTTCTGAGGACAGCAGGAAAGCTGTAATTATGTTAAATGCACAGACTTCTGCTTCATGCTTTTAAGACATGTAATCTTTCATCAGAGCCTAAGTATCTTAAGCTGAATGGACCACATTCATCCTTGATGTAACGCAACACATTTCAATGGATGAATTCAACCCAGGTTGTTCTATTTGGGTGCCCAGAAAATGTCTTATATTTAAACCTCTCTGATCTAAAGATGTCCTACCTGTGCTGCTGTAACAGTGCCAAGACATCTGGCTGTGTGGCTTCCTTGCAGACCAGTGTTTTGAAAAGGGGATGCACAAACACTGGCTCTTTGGTGTTGCCAAAGTTAAAAGCAGCCTCTCTGCATGCCTGCTTCTGATGATAGAGTACACTTTGCATAGTACTCTCTGATGTTTGGGTGATTTGAGCATAATCAGACTTAAATGCAAGCAATCAGAGAAAATGCCTTCATAGACACCCTAATTTCCACACACTGGATCCTAATTGGCACAATGTATTACTTTTCTTCCAAGAGATGGAAATGGATGGTCAAGATCTTTTAATGCATACAATAGATATAAAGCATAAAAATACATTTACTGTTTAAGACACTGCCTTTTAATTTCTAACGGAGAAAAAAATAAAAGCAGTAGAAAAGCGGGAGGGGGCAAAATATCTTAAAACCCCATTAGAGTGATGCACATATTGCAAGTTAATTCATCTCTCTCCTTTCCATTTTCTCAGCCATTGATCAAAAAATTCTCCAAGAAGGAGAAACAATGCCCCAGTTTGACAGGACAGCCATGAAAGCTGGGAGAGATGGATACATGTGCCCAAGGAACAGGAAATAGATAGCCATCTGCCTTGATCTAGAGTCCACTTCAGGGCTAGGAGGAATCTCAGATACAAAGCAGTCACATGGGTCAGCATCAGCAAAGCTAAGCTGTAATGGATGGAGAAGACCTACCCTGGCCAACCCAGTGGAGGTGCAGATGCCTCCCAGTCTCCAGAAATCCTGATGACCAGTGCAGCATCCCAACAAATAGGCTGTGGGCAGGTTACGTGCAGTTTGCTGAGGCTCTGGAAAGGAAGCACTCCATGTCCCCGACTAGCCAGGGCACACAGTGTGTGTGCAGTAGGCAGCTGGGAGGCCAGACAGGCCTCCTGCAAGGGTGCGCAGGGCAGCAGCAGTGAGACCAGCTAACTTTCACCCTTGATACCTGGGCTCCCTATGCACCCTTCTCCTTCCCCACGCAGAACCTAGGTGGAAGGATCTCCTCCAAGGTGTGTGCCTGGTTACCTGGCATAACTACTTACAGCCCTCTGCCATGTTTCCCAGGTTAGCTTGTTAAAATGCACCTGAAATAACTAGGAGAAGAGGCCATGCTGGCTGTTAGAGTTGCAGAAGTGCGGCTGCCTGGGAAACAGATATATGGGAGGCCCAGCACTGTCACTATAGCCCACTCCATCATGCTGTTCCTGGGACACCTAGCACCTTTTGTGAACTCACTCTTTGAAATGCTACAACTAGAGGTTGTCCGTATAAACAAGAACCATCCCAGAACCACTGAAATGCCAGCTGGGCTTCAGGGGAGGTTTTCTCCCAATGGAAGTATCATTCCCAAAACTATCAGTGTATCACATGACTGGGCCATGGGCGGTGGTGCCTAGTGAGGAGAGCTGAACTCAGGCCTAATGGTCAGAGCAGGAGCCAGGCCCAATGGTTTGATGAGGAATCTGTAACCAGGAATGGGAGCCAAAGGTCAGAACATGAGCGAGAGGCCAGATGCCAAAGCCAAGGGTCAGAGCCAGAGTCAGAGGTGAGGAATCGGAGACCAGGGTCAGAACCAGGTTATCTGGAGCAGCACAAGGCAAAGTGCAAGGCAGGGAACAAGCAGGAGCAGGAGCTATCACAGCCATGGGCAAATGCTTTGAGCAAGAACTAGGGGTCACCAAATGAAATTAATAGGCAGCAGGTTTAAAACAAACAAAAAGAAGTACTGTATTTCTTCACGCAACGCAGTCAACCTCTTGAACTCCTTGCCACGGGATGTTGTGAAGGCCAAGATTATAACAGGATTCAGAAAAGAACTAGGTAAGTTCATGGAGGAGAGGTTCATCAATGGCTATTAGCCAGGATGGGCAGGGATGGTGTCTAGAGCCTCTGTTTGCCAGATGCAGGGAATGGGTGACAGGGGATGGATCCCTTGATGATTACTGTTCTGTTCATTCCCTCTGGAGCACCAGACATTGGCCACTGTCAGAAGACAGGATACTTGGCTAGATGGACCTTTGGTCTGACCCAGTATGGTTGTTCTTATGAGCAGCCCTGAACTGCAGCTGCTAGGCTTAAGAGCCAGTCTGCTGACTCTTCCAACCAGTCAGGCAGCCAACTACAGACCAGCTGCACTCGTTTGCTCGCTCAGAGACTGGCTGAGCCTGCAGGCCCTGATTCCTGACACTACTTGTGTTTCTACCTGCAAGGGTCTCCCCCCCATGCGCCCCTAGGAGCACAGAGGGGAACAGTCAAAGAAATGCCCTTCTTTCGACACATCTTTCAGAACAGAGGAGTTGCTATGGTACAACTGGCCCAGTGTCCCACCAATCATTACGTCTTACTAATGCTTTGGGAGCAAGACACAACACACCCTGCCCTCAATGCTGCACTTACATACGCTGTACCACCCAATGGAGAGATCCTAGCCAGAGACTGGCTGAACTCCTCCTGAAGCAGGGGGCAGAACAGCCTCTCTTATTTACATCCATTTACGTGCTACATTTTACAGATGCTGGGATTGATCCTGAAAGCCTTTGTCACATGGAACACACCCAATGATTTCCAGAGAGTCACCACTTCAGGGATTAAGGACTATTACTGCACATAAAAGGTGGCAGAATCAGGTCCATTATTCTTGTTCATAAGAATATTTAATCTTTTTTTTGTGCCTTACTAACTTTTTTGCCTCAAACAGCATCCTGGAGCAGCAAGTGCCACAAGTTAATAATACTTCCTATTAAGAAATATTTGTTTGCCCTGCGCTGAAT
The DNA here is from genome assembly GCF_003597395.2 of Chelonoidis abingdonii. Classification (NCBI taxonomy): domain Eukaryota; kingdom Metazoa; phylum Chordata; order Testudines; family Testudinidae; genus Chelonoidis; species Chelonoidis abingdonii. Next base: position 21,071,497 of record NC_133784.1, read on the forward strand.
TTTCCATTACCCCAGACACCCTTACGCTCCTTCATTAGGAGCAAAGGGGGAAAAGAAACACACCAATAGTCTTCTGCAGAAAGGTATGTTAGTTGCCGTAGTTCTGTTTTATTGACTCTCTGATTTTCAACACTCAATAACCTTGATCTGTTTAACCTAAATTTTAAAAAGGAAAAAAGAAAAGTATCTTGGGAATTAGACTCATTTCAACCCCTAGTAAAACAGTGGAACAAACATTAAGAAAAAGGTCTAAGAGGCTAGAAGATAATGGAATTGAGCAATCAGCAGCAATAATAGTGCAGCAAAGTTGATTGCTTTTTTAAATATATAAAATTACAAAATCAGCAAGGAAAGGAAAGTGGTAGATGTGACATTCAGATTATAATCAAGCCTTTAATTCAGCACCTCAAAATCTTACCCTCACAAATGAACTACTGTTGACTTGGATAAGAACAAAGTCACACTGACTGTTTCCAGCTCACCAAAGAGCAACGGGTCACACACTATGACAACGTTCCACTAATTAACTTTATACAGTAGAACCTGAGAGTTACAAAGCGACTGGTCAACCACACACCTCATTTGGAACCAGAAGTATACAATCAAGCAGCAGCAAAGACAAAAGAAAGCAAATACAGTACGCTGCTGTGCTAAATGTAAACTACTAAAAAATAAAGGGAAAGTTTAAAAAAAGATTTGACAAGGTAAAGAAACTGATTCTGTGCTCGTTTCATTTAAATTAAGATGGTTAAAAGCAGCATTTTTCTTCTGTATAGTAAAGTTTCAAAGCTGTATTTAGTCAAGGGTCAGTTGTGAACTTTTGAAAGAACAATCAGTGTTTTGTTCAGAGTTATGAACATTTCAGAGTATCAGGAGAGTAGCCTCGTTAGTCTGGATCTGCAAAAAGCAACAGAGTCCTGTGGCACCTTAAAGCCTAACAGACGTATTGGAGCATAAGCTTTTGTGGGTGAATACTCACCATTCCCGAGGTGTTCCTAACACTGAGGTTCTACTGTAAATGATGAATAGGATGAAATTCAATATGGAAAAATGCAAAGTACTCCACTTAGGAATGGGAAATGACTGCCTAGGAAGGAGCACTGTGGAAAAGGATCTGGGGGTCATAGTGGACCACAAGCTAAATATCAGTCAACAGTATAGCACTGTTGCAAAAAAGGTGAACATTATTCTAGCAGGTATTAGCAGGAGTGCTGTAAGCAAGACAAGAAGTAATTCTTCTGCTTTACTCCATGCTGATTAGGCATCAACTGGAGTATTGTGTCCATTTCTGGGGATCACATTTCAGGAAAGATGTGGACAAACTGGAGAAAGTCCAGAGAACAACAACAAAAATGATTAAAGGTCTAGAAAACATGACCTATGAGGGAAGACTGGAAAAATTAGGTTTGTTTAGTCTGGAAAAGAGAAGACTGAGAGGGGACATGACAGTTTTCATGTACATAAAAGGTGGTTACAAGGAGAAGGGAGAGGAATTGTTCTTCTTAACTTCTGAGGTTAGGACAAGAAGCAATGGGTTTAAATTGCAGCAAGGGTGGTTTAGGCTGGACATTAGGCAAAAATTCCTAACTGTCAGGGTGGTTAAGCACTGGAATAAATTGCCCAGGGAGGTTGTGGAATCTCTGTCACTGGAGATTTTTAAGAGCAGGTTAGACAAACACCTGTCAGGGATGGTCTAGATAATACTTAGTCCTGCCTTGAGTGCGAGGTCTGGAATGATGACCTCTCGAGGTCCCTTCCAGTCCTATGATTCTAATAGATGTTATAAGCATGTTCCAGACATGAGTAGCATGTGTTCTAAGCACATCGGTAGATGGTTACAGATGGTTATAAGTCATGGCTGTAGGTAACCTAGTGACCTGCTGCACTCTATGACAATTTATTAATCCTCTATATACTATAGACGCGTGACAGAGGTACCGAGTGGGAGATGAGTCTAGTGGAGATCTGTGGCGGGTGGTGCTTGGCCAGGTCATAAAGTCTGTTGTGATCTATCAGGGGGAAGAAACAACTTCCTGAAGAGGCAGAGGATTGTAACTAGAGAGGTTTCGTGAACACCAGGAAGATCAGAGAGTTGAAATACAGGCAGAAAAGTAAAAACAACATTCAAGTTGGTCAAACCGCTCGTACCTCGGACAGGGAAGGGAAGACGTAATTACACACAGAGCTATTTAATGGGAATCCTGGGATGCAAATGGCTAAGGAGACCGAGGAGCGAACGCGGGCAACACATTAGACATGTTCACGATGTGAGCAGGTAGCAGAAAAATCCCATTGCTATTCTGAGCTGCAAATGTCAAGTCATGAGGAAGGGAGGGAAGAATCTCTCGATCTGACAGCTCTGGTGTGACTGCTCCTGGATTCCATTCCATTCTGCGTAACACACATTTTTATGATGATCTAATTGATTTCTTCTATACTAGACCAAAAGCTTTGGATTCACCAGACGAGTAAAGGAATCTATAGCAAGGCTCCATGCCTAGATCTAGACTGTTCTCAGTGGTATCAGATGACAGAACAAGCAGTAAAGGTCTCAAGCTGCAGTGTGGAAGGTCTAGGTTGGATATTAGAAAAAACTAATTCACTAGCAGGGTGGTGAAGCGCTGGAATGGGTTACCTAGGGAGGTGGTGGAATCTCCTTCCTTAGAGGTTTTTAAGGTCAGGCTTGACAAAGCCCTGGCTGGGATGATTTAGTTGGGGTTGATCCTGCTTTGAGCAGGGGGTTGGATGACCTCTTGAGGTCCCCTCCAACCCTGACATTCTAAGAGAAGCCTGCAATATTCTCCTGCCACAACCCACGCTGGAAGGGACTTTCACATCTGTCAGGTAATGCTCTTTGAAACCCCAGGGGCCGACATTACAGATCTGAAGTCTCTGACTTCTTGGTCAAGAAGCTAACTATTGCAATGGTTGAATTAATCTTAAAGTAAGCCAGGTGTAGCTCTTCCACTTCTCTAATAGGGTGCTCTGATAAGCCTGGCCAATCTTGCAAGAGAAGGTGGCTTTCATAGCACCTGACTTTCCATATCTCCTCCCATCGAGCACACACCACCTGTGATCTCAACAGCTGGAGGCTTTTGAGGTACCATTTTCACATCCAAGGTATGGACCCTTCCTTTCATTATTATTTGGATGTACGGAAAGGAAAGCCTCTTCTGGGCTCCCATGGAAAGCTGAAATGGCTTCAGGAATAGGGCATGGTACTGCTTGTAGCATCAACTTGTCTTGCTGGCAGAGAAGGCTCCTTACAGGACAGAATTTGGCATTCCTCTCTCTCTCTCAGTCCAACAGATAGCTCCTAGGTGGAGAACTTTAAGAGACATAGCTAGGGCCCTACTAAATTCACAGTTCATTTTGGTAAATTTCACAGTCATTGGATTTTAAAAATTGTAAATTTCATTATTTCAGCTATTTAAATCTGAAATTTCAAAGTGTTGTAATTGTAGGGGTCCTGACCCAAAAAGGAGTGGGGGGGTACTGTTACCCTTACTTCTGCTCTGCTGCTGGAGGAGGCGCTGACTTCAGAGCTGGGCAGCTAGAGAGCAGCGGCTGCTGGCCGGGAGTCGAGCTCTGAAGGCAGAGATGCTGCCAGCAGCAGCGCAGGAGTAAGGATGGCATGGTCTGGTATTGCCATTCCTATTTCTGCGCTCTTGCCTGCAGAGCTGGGCCTTCAGTCAGCAGCTGCTACTCTCCAGCCACCCAGCTGTGAAGGCAGTGCAGAAGTAATGGTGGCAATACTGCAACCCCCCGAAACAGCCTTGCGACCCCCCTGCAATTCCCCTTTGGGTCAGGATCCCCAATTTGAAAAACATTGGTCTCTCCTGTGAAATCTCTTTAGTATAAGGTAAAAGCATACAAAAGACCAGATTTCACAGTCCAGGACGTATTTTTCAGGACCGTGAATTTGGTAGGGCCCTAGACATAAATCATACTCATCCAGCCTCGATAAGTAGGTTGAAATGGATCAAGCACCATGTTAAGGTCTTTGAAGGAGACATCGGAGACCAAACCTTAAGGCATTTCCTTGATGAATCTGGCCATGGATTGGGATGGAACTACTATGAAGTTTGTGCCCTGTGTCTGTACAAAGCAGCACCTTGCTGTCCTTGGCAGATAGCTAAAACTGCCCCCCTCTGGACCTGCCTGTCTTCAGAGAGTTAATAACAGCAGCATATGCTGGGTCTGTCTTGGATACTCTAGAGCAGGATAAAAGGGCTCCACATTCTGAGTTAAACTGAGGGAGTGGAGGTTTGGGGAATGGATCTCCGGCTCTGGAGAGAGAGCATATAAAACCTTCCCTGGGACAAGACAATCCTCATCACTCCATTAAATACATTACCCACTAGAACCAGGGACAGTGCATGCCTTGAAGAGACCTATTCTTGTAGCGGCTTGGCTATCTATGGACCTGACCTCAGGGCACTCCTCTCTCAAGCACTGCACTCATTTACCCATTTTCTTAGCTTGACCCGGGCCAGCATGACCACTGCCTGCATTTGTGCTCTGTGTCTTTCAGCCAGCCAGCCATTAATCACCTAGGCTTTGGCAGAGCACGTCACCAGGGTCTTTTTGTCCAATCTATACAATGAAGGCCACTTTCCCCCACTCAGTATTCTTCCCGGGCTATGGCCAATTCCAACAGCACTCATTCTCTCTCTGATGGAGCTGTAGCCCGTTTCAGTCTCCCTGTGTTTGTAATTGTGCTCTGAATGCATTGCTGATGACTGTCTGGCATTACGTGTGCCCCCGTTTAGTTTCACTGAATTCTTTATTTTGTCCATTCTTCTGCTGAAAGTGCAGTCTGGTACAGCATAATTTCACCATTCTGACTCTCCTTTCCATTGGGCTTCTCAGTAATAGTGCCTTGACAGAGGTCACCTAGTATCTTTCAGGCAGAAAACATTGATCTGTGATTCATCTTCTCTGCCAAAGTGGTTTGAATGGGACTGGTTGGGTTGTCTGCTATACCCTAATGGGAATAAGTTTAACAGATTTTTTTTTTTAAGCTCCCACATGAATTGCTCTATGGAACGTAGAGTCGTGCTCTAAAAATAAAAGTCAGAGAGGTAGTATCCGTCGGGGACTGCAACCAAGTCGCTGGTAGCGTTCTTTCCTTCAGGTCAGCTCGACGGGGACTTGGGACCTGGCATCTTATACACTGCCTTCTGTATCCCTGGTTCTGCTACTGCTCTCTCAGCAAACCTCCTCCCCTCTGCTCAGAGCACAGCAACTCACTTTGCTCCTTGCTGTCAAATAGAAGGGGTGGTTTCTATCACATCCAAAAGGGTTAATTCCCAGCTACAGGGAACCATCAGTCCCCAGCCATTGTGCACTGTACCCATCAGATACACAGCTCAGTGCTGGATTATGGAAGGAGCACAGTCTCACAACCCACAGTGGGAGGGAGCAGATGGTGCACACATGGCACCAGGCTCTGGGAACACAGTAGAAAAGAAGAACTGAACAATGGGGAAGCCTGGGTGAGGTCTCAGGGGTAGCATGAGGGAGCCGGGGCAGACTAAGATGGCCACTGCTACATAAAAGTTACAGTGTCCAGTCAGACACTGCACTGAGCTGGCATGACGGAGTTTGGGTGAAGTCTCGAAGCTGGTGGCTGTGACAGCCGCCCTTCATTCAGGATAAATGTAAGAAGCAATTAATCTCTTTTTTGGAGTAAGATACTGAAACAGAAGCCCCAACCCAGAACACAGACCATAAGCCAGGCCAGTCAGGAGCCCAGCTATGTAGGTGGCGGGGTTTCGCAGGGCATGGGTTTGATGGAAGTGTGTGTCTGTGAGCAGAAGCACCCAGAAGTAGCCACAGAGAGAGAATCGGCCAAAAAGTCAAGCAGACAGCAAGAGAGGGACTGGAAATGTGACCCTGAGAAAAAAAGTCTAGAGAGAGCTTTGGGGGCAGAGTGCTGACTGGAAAGAGGCTTGGAACTATAAGCAGAGAAACTGCCTCCTGTTCAATTCCTATCATGGCCCAGGAAACTGGACTTTGTGAACATTCAGGGCCAGTGCTTCCATTTAGGTGAGCTAGGAGGTGACCTAGGGCACCAGGATTTGGGAGGGCAGCATTTTGCCGCCCTCAGTGGCAATTCGGCGGCAGGGGGTCCTTCTGCGCTCTGGGTCGTCGTCAGCAATTCTGCGGCGGGTCCCTCACTCGCTCTGGGACCCGCCGCCAAACTGCCCAGAAGACCAGGAGTGCGGAAGGACCCGCCCCTGCTGCAGAATTGCCACCAACGACCGGGAGCGCGGAAGGACCCCCGCCTCGGGCGCCAAAAACCCTGGCACCGCTCTTGTGAATATTCTTTGCCAAAAAAGACAGGATTGCACCAAAAAAATGCCTATCATCAATTTCTCCCCCGAACAGAAACCACCCACAAGCCCCTGAACACTGGCAAGCAGCTCAGGTCAAAAAGGAGCAACAATACAAAGGCACCCCCAGCCCAAATTGCTGGAAGGAATCATGTGTGATTCTGCTCTGGGTGAACAAGTCCCCCCAATGCCAATCATTAAAGTTTCAGCACTGGGGCAAACCTGTTTGTAACCAGCTGTTTCTCAGCCACATCCCTCTTCCTCAGAGGGTGCAGCTGAGGCTGTTTTAATCAATCTTTGTTCAGAAGGACAATCCCATTAAAGAGCATACGTCTCCCATGCACCAAATCCCTACAGGAAATATGAGGCCTTTTAAAGAGGGAGTCCTAACCTTGTTACAAGAATCAGCTTCCAGAGCCCCAAAAGCAGCAATTAAACAATGGAGGAGGGAGGGATCATTACATTTATTTTTTAAAAAAACATATAAGCTCTAATGGAGAATCCCCCTCCAACCACTTGAGTCCTTGGAAGGAAATTTAACATTCCCAGGAGTCTGCAAAATAGCTCCTCCTCTATCTGGGAAATAACTAGTGTCCCTGGAGGTTTGGTCTCTTACTGCAAAACACATTATCCCTCACTCAGGGAAGAGAGTGAGATGGGAGCAAATAAAAGTGGAAGCTAGTTTATTTTCTGAACCCCAAAAACGAGAGATTGGTGGGGCAGGGGGAATCAAGCTGTGCATAAAAAAAAACAAACCTCTCTCTCTCTCTCTCTCTCTCTCTCTCACACACACACACACACACACACACACACACACACACACACTCCCTTCCAATGTAAATTGTAGCTACCGTGTGATGAGAGGAGGCACTTTAGAATTTTTCCTCAGTGCTAAGGATTAGGTAAATTAGCCAGCAGTCTTCTGCAATAAGACATCCAATCAGTCCCCTTCCTTTTTGCCTCATCAGCTACAGCCACTGGGAAGAGTCTCATCTGGTAGAAAGCTTGCAGATATCCTGGGGAAAGGTTAGAAAGCAAGTGCTTTGTTGCAGTTACATCTCTCCAGGGAAGGGCGCATTACTAGCCCTGCCACAAAGGGTTATTCCCTCACTTTAAAAGCCAACCCTGAACGTCACAGAGCTTCTCTACCCAATTCACACGTGCCTCAGACCTGCCACTCGCTCCAAACGCTAGTACAGCTAGGCCATGATCCAGCAGAGTGCTTTAGTAATTGATTTACTTTAAGGGTAGAATTTTCTCCAGAGACCTGTAGTGAGAGCTGTGAGGCAGTATGGTGGATGGAGGTATACTAGACACCAGAGCCTAGGTTCTCAGATGGTACAAGTGCAGGAAACTCCACCAAAGTCAATGCAGTTGTTCCCCATATGCCAGCTGCAGATCTGGCCCCATGCACCTAAGCAGAGTGCTAGAGAATGACCTCCTGCCAGGAAAACCCTCACTTATGTTCCTCCTGCAGCATATACTGGTCCACTCTGGAAACTGGAGGACCAAAAGCTATGAGTTCAGCTCAGCTCCACATCTCCCTATTTTACACTTCTTCCTACTTATGAATATAAACCAGTAAATGAACAACTCAGAACAGAATTCAAATCCTTTGGTTCTTCCAAGGTTTGTGCAGTTCTGCCTCAGCACAGGGGGCTGGACTTGGTGACCTCTTGAGGCCCCTTCTGCCTCTACACTACACTCTGATCTTAAACCTCTAGAGCTCAACAACTTAGGGCTTGTGAGGGGTTCAATCCCTTAGGTACCTTTAAAAATCCCACCTTGAAGCACATGAACAATCCTATCGACATCAACATGACTATTTGTGCGATTACAGTTCAGCATGTGCTTCGGTGCTTTGCTGGATTGGGGCGTTTGTCGCCAATGAAAGCCTGAGTAGCCAGACAAACATTTTATCACAATATCAATTTCTTTATTGTTGAAGGAGGGTTGAGAAATCTAATGAATCTCAGAGGCTAGGTAGAGGTACAGAGCCTGCAAACCACCCTGCGTGGGCCCCTCAATCAGGCAGGAGAGGAGTAGGATTGTTTCCCTAGAAGTGCAGCTGTGGCCACAGTACCAAGCACTGTGACCAGAGAAGGCACTTCCCACACCCTGCAGCACCATGGGTCATGATGGTCTTGTCAGTTTGACACAGGATCCTCTATCACTTTCCCACTAAAAGGATGGAGGGAGCCTTGACAAATAACGCGGGAATCCCGACTCTTTCTAGCTGCTGGGATGGACCTAGCACCGACTATCTTCTGACTCTGGGAACAGGGAGTTGGGGGGGCTGAGCAGACAATCAAGTGAGGATCTTAAATCTGTGAATACAAAAGCTTTTGGCTTGATTACACCTTACCTTGAAGGGAGGTGACAGTGCCAGCAAACGTGCCCCCAAAGGAAAGAGGAGCAGGGTTTCTGCAGCAGATACCTGAAATGGCAAACTCTACGGCTGCAGACAGTCAATCGGAGTTCACAGGGCCCTGGACAACAGTGACTTCTGTGCCATTCTGCCATTCAGTCACATAGGTTCCAGTGGGCTCCTGGAAGGCAACATCACAACACTGCAGCCACACATAGCGCTGCTACTACTGTTGCAGCAAATCTGTACACAGACTAACGAAATCCCACTCTCCAGTATAGTGCCACCAGAATACAGCTACAGAGCTTCATACAGACACCAAACGACCATCCTTTTCCAAGGCACAGTGAAGCAGCAGAACCATCATTTAATCCGGATGGCCTTTGTCTGGGATTTATTTTAGACAAAACCTAAATGACCATCAGCAGGGTTGGCAGGGAATCCTATGCTATGACTAAGGTGGCAATAAAGGGGTGTGGAACAGCAATATGGAATTCTAGAGTTTGTTTCATTTTTATTTGCTAAAACTTTAAAAAAGAAAACAGGGAGGATATCAAACATTCCTATCTACAGACTGCCAGAGACAGTAAATAGCGACAGGACTGCATGATGGGAAATCAATAGCAGTAGGTGGGTTTTATGTTTGTCTGCTCCCCTGGAACTGTTTTCAGCAGCCATGTATTACAAACCTTTATAAAAACAGACCACATGACGAGAGGGTTCTGACTAGCTGAAAGTTGCAGCAGGCAGGTATCACTGCAATGGCACAGAGCAGGGCTCATTAGCAAGGGGTCACCTGAGCCACAAAATAGTTTGTGAAAGTGGCACTGCACTTCAGAAATCAGCTCTGCTACTGCAGGGACTCGAGAGGCCTGGCAAAAAACCGCACTTGGCCGCACGTAGCTCATAAACCCCAGGCATAAGCTCTTGTGTGGCACACAGCAAGGAGCGCAAAGCCAAGAGTGAGTGGAGGCAACACGCAGACGCATGTAGGCGCCAGACATCATCATCCTCCACCCTTATCAGGAATCATTCCTCCAGTCCATTGGGCATCCGCTGCCTAACTTTCAAAGCAGGGGCTGAGAGGAGAATGGGCATGTCTGAGGTGATTCAGAGCTCATGGTCCCTTCTTAGACCTCAAGCTTGCTGCTAGGCACAGCCAACCAAGCAAACATGCTCTCTGTGCTCCTTGTCCTATGGGGCCACTTTGTACCTGGCATATGTAGGATCCTGATCCAAAAGGGGTGGGGTCAGTAGGAGGACACAGGATGCCTTGACCTCATGCCTGTCTACATGAGGAAATGGAAAAAGACAAGTTTCCTCTCAGCCACTCCACAACTGGATTTCCTGGCTACCTGCAGGAAACCAGAATCATCACAGAGTTCACAGCCAGACAGGACCACCAGATCATCCAGTCTGACCTCCCAAACATGACATGAAGCAAAATTTTAAATCATATAAAGAATATTCCACCTACCTGAAGGGACTCTGAGGACAGTGAGGGATCAGCAACTCAGGATCTGTGTTTTTTTGCAGGCTGTCTAGATAGGGCCCATCCATCAGTTCCTCCTCTGGGCCATTCAACATCACTGTCATGTCATAGCATCCACAGCCTTTGTCCCCATACCTCTGGCATGGCCAAGTACCCCGCCATTTCTGATGTGGTACTAAAGGCCTGAGAAATCCCCTGCAAACCTGAGCCCCATGCAAAAAGCTTTGTGTTCGAAATAGACTGGAGCCATGCAGCCACAAGAGGAATTTACAACACAGACTTCTACCAGGCTCTCCTGCCAAGTCCCTTCCTAGAAGCAAGAGCTCCAGACACTGCAACACTGAATTTTAAAACAGGATGGAAATGATTTTAAAAAAATATGGCATCAGGAAAACTTACAGCACATTGGCAGCGAGGGGGTTTCCACGACTCCTCAGAGCACTGACCAGGAACCAGAGTTATTAGCGAAAGTATTGCATACCAACAGTGGAGTCCCTTCAGCAGGTGGCAGGCTGCCCTACACAGGGGCGGCTCTAGGAATTTTGCCGCCTCAAGCACGGCAGGCAGGTTGCCTTCCACGGCATGCCTGCGGAAGGTCCAGCGAAGCCGCGGGACCAACGGACCATCCGCAGGCAAGCCGCCAAAGGCAGCCTGCCTGCAGAGTGCCCCCCGCAGCTTGCCGCCCCAAGCACACGCTTGGCGTGCTGGGGCCTGGAGCCGCCCCTGGCTCCACAGCCAGACTGTGCAGAGCACTAAACACCTTCAGCTCCCACTGAACCCAAAGGGAGTTTTACTATTGACTTCAATGGGGGCAGAGTCCAGCCAGCACCAAGCCCTTTAGAAAATTCCACCTTGTTATTTTGCAGGCTCAGGTCTTACACCAGCCATGGGCAGCACAATTATGAAAGTCTGACCCTGGAAGGCTGCCTGCCTCTTTGGAGAGGGGGGAATGGCTGAGAGACACAGCAGAATTTCAAAGCACTACAGAAGACAGTTCTGGGGCAGATATTCTCTGAAAAGGATTCAGACACTACAACCATCTCCCCAGCATGGAGAGCTTTTCAATATAAAGTAATTACGTATTTCCACATCATTCCATCAGCTCAACAATGTACACCCATTGCTCCAGCTCCACTTGCATATTTGGAAGAAGCCACAGATCCAAGCAGTTTGGTCACAGAGATATATACATAAAGAAAAATTATTATACACTTTAACAAAATCTGAGCTCAGCGTCCATTGGGATACCCTCCCTCAAATCTACATAAGAAATAAGATATTTGGAATATTAACAGGAGCATCAAAGGAAATGCACCACAACAGGGTGGCTCACCAGAGAGAGCTCTGATAGAATTACGTGGCCAAACATAACCAGAGATGTACTGAACAGATCTCAGCTAAGATTAGATTGTCCCCAGACCAGCTTGAAGGATGCTGATCTTGTAATATGCAAGAAACAAATGACAAAGAATAATGACCATGAGCTATTACTACATTGTACTATATGTAGAAAGGTGTCACCTCCTTTCTATACTGAATAATTAACACTTGCATAGTTACCCACACTTGGCAACATTACACCAAATACCCATGGACTGGTACTAAGCTATGAATAAAAACCTCTGCATCAGCAGCTTGTGGATCCATCAGCCCAGAATCTATTGCACTAAGCACCTATATTCTTACCTGTGTTCTGCCACAGCACACAAAACCTCCACATTGTATCTACCTACCTGTGCATTCACCGGTGTACTTGCTTACATCACAAAATGTGAACAAAGAAAGGCTCATCCATTAGGGTCAGGTCTGTACAAGCCACAGGATTGACTTCCTTTTGTTTACAGAAGATGGACACTGGTAGGCTTCAATCTTTCTTGGGTGTTTGTGTTTCTCAAACAAGTGACAATAAAGATGGCAAATATGGGGCACTATAGAGAACAATAAGTGGCAAGGACGAGAAGGGAGGTGAAACTAATTTCTTTATGGGGTCACCCAAAGCCCACTGAAGTCAACAGAAAGACTCCCACTGACTTGAGAGCCTGATTCAGAGTCTGTCTGATTTGTTTGAGCTTGTGCCAGTTTCAATATTTCCAATAGTAGCAGCCCGTAGTAACACCCCCAAATTGCTGATCTGGAGAGATTCTGAGCATCTGCAACATGACTGAAGTCAGTGAGAGTTTTCTGTGCTTAACACCACTGAGTCAGGTCCCGGATTTGACCACAACTCAGAGGCAAACCTGAATGAAAACAGTGGTAACGTAAGTCATGACTGGGAATGGATGACAGGTCTCTCTGCTAGGAACTGGCTCCAACATTACCTGTAGGATGATTTCAATGAACAGCCTGGTTCTAGCAGCCCGGACCTTCTTTTGTTAAAAGATATAATAAAGTAAAATTGCTGTCCTAAATATTACTAAAGCACTGGCTGACATGTTTAATAAACCTTTCCGTTTGGACAAATTAGCACTCATCTGGACAAGTGCTGAAGAGCTGTTACTTGAGGAAAAATATTCAAGGCTCGAAGTTCAATTTAAATAATTATCAGCCTATTTCTGCTCTTACTGTTTTGCTGAAATTACTAGGAGATTGATGCAGTCTGACCGTAAAGTGTCTTTTGTCTGCATGTAATTTATTGACCCCATCTCAGTCAAGATTTTTTGCCCATTCATTCTGCTACCTCAGCTTGTCTCCCAGTAACCAAAAAAGCCTTTACAGCCAGAGATTGTAAAGTCAATAGCAACTGAGCTATTTTTACAGATTTTGACAGGGACCCTTGATTGATCAGTTACCACCTAGTGCTCTCGACATTGGCTAAACCTTAGATCAGAAATAATTATCCTGCTTCTGCACTGTGCTCTGCATTTCCTTACAGGCTGGTTCAAAAACAGACACTCTACTAATTTCCCACAGGCAAACAAACAACCGGTCTGGCTAGACAAGTATCTCACCTTTGGCATGACCAAAACAATGCATCAGTGTCAGATTATGATCCCCCGCAGCATGAACTTAGCCCAATATGCAGTATATATGGCAATTTGCTGACCCCCAGAAGCATGAGTTTTGGTTACCCGGACCTGTCTGCTGTCATAAAATCATCCAGCCCATTGTACAAAGCATCCATGATATTTGACACACTGACCTCTCGTGGCAGCAAGTTCCACAGGACAACAGCATGTCAGGATGTACCAAGGATACCAGGCAGCACAATGGGTGTGAGTTTTCTAGACCTTCCTTGTGCATTTATCACAGTAAAACAGGTTGTCATTTAACGTCACTGTCTCATCTGATGAGGAGTAGGTAGAGCTTGGAACTTGCATGGAGGGTGGGGTGGGGTGGGGATATAGATTCCTCACTGGGGCAGAAATTAATTACACAAACACTCCTCCTAGTCTATTCTATTTGATGCATTTAATTAAGCCCAGGAGGAGGGGGGAAATTGCCAAGATTTCTGTGTAGTTAAAGACATTTTTCATTTAAAAAAAAAAAAAAAGTTTCAGTCCCACTCGAGTTCCACAGTCCATTCCACTAGTCAGTAGGACAGTCATCCTCCCTCAGTTCAAGCCCTGCATGTGTGGTACACTGCATAGCCCATGCTGCAGCTGAAAGGACTGTATTCCGGTAAGGAGAGAGGGCCAGGTCTGTCTGGAGGAGATAAAAAGGTGCACACACTCTAAAATAACTCCCCGCCACCCAAAACAAATATGCATTCTGCTAGTGATTCAGCCATCTGCGCCTTATGGCTGCTATAGCTAGGCAAGAATCCCTTCAGGGCATATTCTGTGAACCTCACATTCACCAACCCATCAATCCTAGGCTCTCATCAAAAGACAAACTTAAAAACAGGTCCAGACGCTCTGCTCAGGTTTAATGGAGGCAGCTAAGGAGCTGTGATCATTTGATGTTTTCTGATGATAGCGGTGATGCCTGAGGCCAGCAATAATATTACCATGAAATAAATCTGCAGTGATATAATTAGCAGGGCTGCTATTACAGCCCGGGTTTTACTGCTGCTCAGCGTACAGGGAATAAAAACTGCTTGGATGGGGTGGTATTGAGGATCTGGTTTGGGTGAGGAGGGGGTAGAGGGAGACACTGATGTCACAGGGAAAACACAAGCATGAGCAATGTGGAGATTATTTGGACTAATTTTATACACATCTCCGTAGGGTTAGAGGTTACTGTGGGGCTGGATCTATGGAATCTTAAAGGGTTAAGTCCAGGTTGAGCTTTCCCCAGCTTTCCAGGAACTCAGCCATGGCTTTAATTCAATTGCCTAGTATACAAAGGACCGACGGACCAGGTACAAGGTCCCAAATCTGAGCAAGGAACTTTAAAAACTTGAACAACATATCTTGGAATGAATAAGAGAGCCTGTGAATTCAGGGGGAGACAGCAACTTTGGGGGGGGGGGATCAGAGGTAGAGGTAGAGGTAGAGGCTGCATGGGCAGGCTGCCTCACCCACCCAGAGCTGGCAAGGAAAGGCCAAGGCTGAAGTCAAACATTATGTGCTTAGAGACAAGGTCATCATCATCATCATCATCATCATGTTCCTATTATGCCTCTGGCTTTTAGGGCGGTGATGAAGATCCTCCACTCCTGTTTGTTTCTGGCAAATCTTCCAATGGTTCCCCAGCTCGGCTTCCACAGCTCTTCAGCATGTTGTTTTCAGGAGGCCTCATTTTCGCTTGCCTTCAGGTGTCCATCTTATTGCTACTCTGGTGATGGAAACAGTTTCCACCCAAAGCACTTGACCGATCCATCTCCAATGCCTCCTGGCAATGATGGTGCTCAGATCCTCTTGGCTGCACTGTGTCAATAGATCTTGGTTTGAGATTGTTCTGGGCCAAAAGATATGGAGAATTTTTCTGAGGCAAGTTATATGGAATGAAGACAGTTTGGGCATGTCATACTTTCTCATTCCCCAGCATTCTGCACTATAAAGTAGTGTTGAAAGTACGCAGCTCAGATAAATCTTGAGTTTGGTTTTGGTGTTATATTTTGATGATTTCCAGACTGTATTTAAGCTCCTGAAGGTGTTCCTGGCTTTATTGATTTTGTTCTGGATGTTCTGGCTTGTTCCATCGTCCTGGCTGATGGTGCTGCCCAAGTATGTGAATGTTTCTACATTGGTGAGAACATAATCCTCTCTCCATACTGGTGATGGTGAGGCAATATTACAGGTCATGACATCTTTCTTACTGCAGTTGATTTTCAGTCCAATTTCATGCCTCACACTCTCAGAGACAAGGTGGGTGAGGTAATATCTTTTACTGGCCCAACTTCTGTTGGTGAAAGAGACAAGCTTTCGAGCTCCACAGAGCTCTTCTTCAGGTCCTGAAGCTTGACTCTTTCACCAGTAGAAGATGGGCCAATGAACAATATTACCTCATTCATCCTCTCTCTCTCACACTCTGGGACCAACACGACAACAACACTGCAAACAACATGTGGTTAGGTGGTTGTTATTTTAACCCTGGCCTCTCTACTTGTGATATACCTATGGATCAGTCATACTCATTTTGAAAAAGCTGTCCTAAGTCCCTTCATCTATCAGCTGGTGACAACACCTGAACAGCAGTATATATAGCAGGCTCAATGGGGTTCAGGCCCTGCAGGAGTAATATAGTCAGTGAAACAGGAGGCACAGTAACATGGTGCCCAATTTAAAAAAGTGAGGCGAACTATAGGGTTTTCCCTAAAAAAAGCTCATGTGTGGGTCTGTGGCTTAAAATGGGAGACTATGGGAGAGTTGCAAGTGGGGTCAAGGTACAAAATATCCCTGCAACCATACTATGTTATGGGCATCCCAGACCGAGATTGCCCATTCTCCCAGCCCTATCTCCATTTTTCAATTGTCGTTTAGTTGCACTCGAGCACATATCCTCCAGCAAGATGCAAAAGAAGGCAGAGAAAAGAGCAGAGCAGTGGTTTGGTACAGAGGAAGCAAAGAACAGCTGGACACTATTATACAAATAGACTATTTAAGGGTGACCGTCAACGTTTAAAACCCATGGCCCTGTAGCAGCCTCTGTTACAAAAAAAGTACGCAGACAAGAGGCTTTGGACCATCGTTCTCCTCCAGCAGTTTTGCTATTTTATTTCTAGTGGTAATCCTTGAGGAATGGTCTTGTGGTTACAGATGTTGCACTGAGATTCAGGAAATGTGGGTTCTACTCCCAGCTCTGCCACACTCACTATTTGAAACTGCTGTGCCTCAGTTTCCCCATGTGTAAAGTAGGGATCGTCAGTCACCACCACCACATCAGAGTCTTGTGAAGTGCTTTGAGTTTCTTTGATGAAAATTGCTTGAAAAGGCAAAAATATTATCTTGAGGTGGGTTTTTTCAGGACACCTACTCTCCAAAGCTGGCCCTGTTTTGCTTGTGTAATATTTAGTGCTTATATTGCTCCCAGCACTGTTACCTGGTTCTCCTCCCCTCCATCATCATTGGTTTTAGGGTCGGTTTTTTTCAGTATCTTCATTAACGATCTGGAGGATGGCGTGGACTGCACCCTCAGCAAGTTTGCAGATGACACCAAACTGAGAGGAGTGGTAGATACACTGGAGGGTAGGGGTAAGATACAGAGGGACCTAGACAAATTAGAGGACTGGGCCAAAAAAAATCTGATGCGGTTCAACTAGGACAAGTGCAGAGTCCTCCACTTAGGACGGAAGAATCCCATGCACTGCTACAGACTAGGGACCGAGTGGCTAGGCAGCAGTTCTGCAGAAAAGGACTTAGGGCTTACAGTGGATGAGAAGCTGGATATGAGTCAGCGTGCCCTTGTTGCAAAAAAGGCTAACGGCATTTTGGGTTGTATAAGCAGGGGGATTGCCAGCAGATCAAGAGATGTGATCATTCCCCTCTATTCAGCATTGGTGAGGCCTCATCTGGAGTACTGTGTCCAGTTTTGGGCCCCACACTACCAGAAGGATGTAGAAAAATTGGAAAAAAAGAGTCCAGCGGAGGGCAACAAAAATGATTAGGGGGATGTCAAGGTATTATTCCCACTTTGAACTTTAGCGTCCAGAAAGTGGGGACTTACATGTACCCCT
This sequence comes from Chelonoidis abingdonii, assembly GCF_003597395.2. Lineage (NCBI taxonomy): Eukaryota > Metazoa > Chordata > Testudines > Testudinidae > Chelonoidis > Chelonoidis abingdonii. The sequence continues at coordinate 21,088,752 of NC_133784.1, forward strand.
CTAAGCTCAATTCCTAGCTTAGATCTGATAACGCTGCCACCAACCAAAAATACAGTGTTTTGGTCCACTTTCTGTCCCCCAAAAACCTTCCCTGGGGAACCCAAGACCCAAATCCCTTGGGTCTTAAAACGGAGAGAAATAAATCATTCCCCTTCCTTTCCCCCTCCCAGATTTTCCCCTCCCTGGGTTACCCTGAGAGATCACTGTGATTCAACTCCTTGAGTCTTAAAACAGAAAGGAATTAACCTTCCCCCACCCCTCCGCTTCCTTTTCTCCCACCAATCCCTGGTGAGTCCAGACCCAATTCCCCTGGGTCTTGCACAAGGAAAAAAAAAATCAGATTCTTAAAAAAGAAAGCTTTTAATAAAAGAAAGAAAAAGTAAAAACTATCTCTGTAAAACCAGGATGGAAAATGTTTACAGGGCTTCAGCTTAACGTAGACTAGAGGGACTCCTTCCCCCCTAGCCTAAGTACAAGTTACACCAAACAGAGGTAAAATATCCTTCCAGCAAAATACACATTTGCAAATTAAGAAAAAACAAACATAAAACTAAGTCCCCTTTTCTAGCCAGTACTTACTATTTTGAACATGAGAGACTGGTTGAAAGAATGGAGACAGATCTGGTGGCACGTCTGGTCCCTCTTAGTCCCAAGAGAGAACAACCACCAAATTCTAACAGAACACACAGAAACTTCCCTCCCTCAAGATTTGAAAGTATCCTGTCCCCTGATTGGTCCTTTGCGTCAGGTGTCAGCCAAGTTCACTGAGCTTGTTAACCCTTTACAGGTAAAAGAGACATTAACCCTTAACTATCTGTTTATGACAGGGCTGTATAAGTAGGGGCATTGCAGCAGATCGAGGCGTGATCTTCCCCTCTATTCAGCACTGGTGAGGCCTCATCTGGGTACCGTGTCCAGTTTTGGGCCCCATGACTTCCAGAAGGATGTAGAAAAATTGGAAAAAAAGAGTCCAGCGGAGGCAACAAAAAAGATTAGGGGGCTGGAGCACTGACTTATGGAGGAGAGGCTGAGAGAACTGGGATGTTTAGTCTGCAGAAGAGAAGAATGAGGGAGGATTTGATAGCTGCTCTCAACTACCTGAAAGAGGGTTCCCAAGAGGATGATCTAGACTGTTCTCAGTGGTACCCGATTACAGAACAAGGGTAATGTCTCAAGTTGAAGTGTGGGAGGTCTAGGCTGGATATTAGGAAAAACTTTTTCACTAGAGGGTGGTGAAGCTTGGAATGGGTTACCTAGGGAGGTGGTGGAATCCTCTTTAGAGGTTTTTATGGTCAGGCCTGATGAAGCCCGTGGGCTGGGGATGATTTAGTTGGGGATTGGTCCTGCTTTGAGCAGAGGGTTGGACTAGATGACCTTCTGAGATCCCTTCCAACCCTGATATTTTATGATTCTATGATCAGTTCCCACACACAACCTCTGCAAAGCTGAATCTTTGGATCTAAATTCTCACCCAGCTACCTTAATGGCAACTATAAAACTTACGGGAGTCTCCATTTATGTGGGTGGAAAGTGAGTACTGAAGATTGCTCTGGAAATAGTATACACAAGAGATATATCTGTTTATATATATAGATAATTCATCCATACAAAGTGTGCCATCTACTGGCAAGTCAGAATGTGAAACTGTTCATAAGTTAGGTTCAATAAAGTTGTTGTTGCTATGCAGTACAAATGATTTCCAGAGTCCAGCTTAACAAGGCTAATTGCGTGCATGCACATTCATTCATGGTGCAATGGATACGAAGCAAGCTCACTGATTCAGCACCAACAAGGCCAAGTGAAGTCATGCAGTGTTGTCAATTCTTTTATGATTTTATTGCAAGTCTCACAATGTTTGATATTTTCCTTAAAGCTGAAGCTCCTGGAGTCAGGTGATTAAAAATTAAAGCTGAGATATCATGCAAAAACGTTTCTTGCCCTCTTCATTGCAGGGGGGAGAAAAGCTTGAAAACATGATCCCTAAAAAACCAAAATCTAGAAGGCAAAGAAAAAACCCATACACATTATTTTTAAAGCCTCATGATAGTCCAATGATTGGCACTGGCATTACTATCAATGGGAGACAGGAAAGGAAGACGTTGCAGGCAACAGCCAGAGATCATAGACTCACAAAGATTAGGGCTGGAAGAGACCTCAGGAGGTCATCTAGTCCAACCCCCCGCTCAAACAGGACCAACCCCAGCTAAATCATCACAGCCAGGGCTTCATGAAGCTGGGCCTTAAAAACCTCTAAGGATGGAGACTCCACCCTCTTCCTAGGTAACCCATTCCAGTGCTTCACCACCCTCCTAGTGAAAAAGTTTTTCTTAATATCCAACCTAGACTTCCCCCACTGCAACTAGAGAGCATTGCTTCTTGTTCTGTCATCTGCCATCACTGAGAATAGCATAGCTCCATCCTCTTTGGAATCCCCTTTCAGGTAGTTGAAGGCTGCTATCAAATCCCCCCCCTCACTCTTCTCTTCTGCAGACTAAATAAGCCCAGTTCCCTCAGCCTCCCCTCCTAAGTCACGTGCCCCAGCCCCCTAATCATTTTCCTTGCCCTCCGCTGGACTCTTTCCAATTTGTCCACATCCTTTCTGTAGCAAGAAACCCAAAACTGGATGCAATACTCCAAATGCGGCCTCACCAGTGCTGAATAGAGGGGAACAATCACTTCCCTTGATCTTCTGGCAATGCAGCAGATCCTCCACTTGCAACTCATGTCCTGCACTAAGGGGACCAGAGAGACACTATGCTTGAGATTGATTGCACAGCTCTGACAATAATATTTTAAGATGGCCTTATATGGCTGAATTCATCTCAGTAGGGTGTGGAGAAATCAAAACATTATAGGATGGAAATAATGCACTCTAAAGAAGAGATTTAACGGGGAAAAAAGTCAGTTGGCCCAGAAGACATGGTAGACTGTTGTAAGCATTAGCATAGACAGAAGTATCAATCTGCAAGTTCTAGGCTGGGTTATGGGATTGTTCAAATCTACCCTCAAATGCTACACTCACACTGCAGCTGCTGCAGACAATGTCTTTGCCCACACAGTGTCTGTAACCCCATTAACTCCTTATTATTCGGCTAACGTGATTCAAACTCTTTAATACTGGAGCATGAAGCCTAGGACCATTGTATCCAGTCACACTGCAACAGAGATCAATGTCCAGGTGAGGCATGCTCCTGGGGAAAGACTTCTGCTTCCATCAGTCTCACTTGCCTTGTGGGTAGTCACATGATTACATGCTGGTAGGTGTATTGCTCAAGATTTCTCCTACAATTCTGGAATTTACTGAGCTGGGCTGCCTCTGTGGTAAGGTATATTTTTAATTCTAGTTTGTTAGGCACCCAAAGGCCAGCAGGCTTGGGCAGCCTATTTTAAAACAAAGAGGGTATAATCATTATTATGGCAACCAGGCAGCTTTTCATTCATTCCCAGGAAGCAGACAGTTTCCTGAAGCTTGAGGTTGTAGGTTTAGAGACGGCTTGTACAGAAGACTCAGGCAATTTACATACTTTCTGCTGAAATTCCACTGCCTAACAAGGATTGCTCTTTAAAGAGCGGATCACAGAGCTTGGCACTAAACTTGCATTAAATTGATACGATCTCTTTAATGTTATCTGCAGCTCGTTATCGCAATTGTATGTGCAATTTACATTCTTGTCGGCTTTTTTTTTTTTATTAAGATTTGCTAGATACCTAATGTAGATATTTTGTACATTGTTCCAATGTCACTCAAATGTTTAATGGACATCAGTTGCCCTGAGAATATGTAATAACTCTATGCTATGGGCTATGCCTGATACTGCCATGTTTCACACTCACTTCAAGGGTGCAGACAGAGCTGTGGGTAGCCCAGCCCCCCATCATTTGCACTGAGAGAGAGAGAGAGAGAGGCAGGCGGTCAGTTATATAGAGTTTAGCAGCAGTGCTTTAGAGTCAAGCCACATAACAGGGCCCGTGCAAACTGTCTTCATGTCGGTTTGAGGTTGTCTCTCATTCTTGATGTGCACCAGCCTCTGCTACGCCAATTCAGAGGTTACCCATACAGAATCTGCCAATGCTCCTCACCTGCCCCTACGCTTCCAGTCCTGCACCTCTCCTAAGCAGAGACCACCAAATTCACTTTCACTTGGACCACAAGGCAGGATTTGAACTGAGCTCTCAAGACCCTAAAGGCTAATGCCCCAAAACTGCACAAAAACGTGCACAGTAATTAAAATCGCTAACTAAGCTGGCAGCTCACAAAGTTGCCTATCTAGAGTAGAATTAAGCTGAAACTCCATTCTCTGATCTCAGTTCCTGACTAGATCCGGTCTCTCCATTTCTTACTGCAACACTGAACATTTGAGTACCTACAGCCATAAGTTTATTTATTCCCCTCTATCCTTGTATGTTCCTTGATCTGCATGGAGAGCAGTGTCTGAGCCAGAGCCAGAGGTTTTTAAAGCTACATTTGGAAAAAGGAAGGGTCAGGAATGGAGGTCCTAGGCTCCTACACAGTTGCGCCCATGCACCTCAATCTTGACCTATAGCAACCCGGCTCTTCCAGCCCTGGAACGCCATGTCTCTACCAAAGCACCTAAATCCTGCCCTGCAGTTCTGCCCATGCACAGCAGTCCTCAATTTAAACACCCATTTATTCCCAGCTGGGATTCAGCTTCGATTGACAGCAATGCTAAGCTTTGGGTCAGAAAATACATTATGTTTAGCACCGACTCTACAGAGCACTTTATGTTTTCAAAGTGCTTTACAAATATTAACTAGTATGAACACATTAATTAACACTAATGTGTAAATGTGGGTAAGACAAACATCCACAAACTACACGACAACCTAAGTCAGGGAAACCAGGGTCTCCAGAGACTAAAGAGCGCATCAACTGGCTATGTCCAATTTCTTCTCTAATAAACACTGCTCAGTGCCAGTCTGCATCTAGGGGAATATTCATAACTATGCAGGACTCTAGGGTATTTTCTGCACAAAAGCTCCTTCACGTTCTTGGTTTTAAAAAAAACAAAAAAAACAAACACAAAAAAAAAAAACACCAGCAGCAGTAAAACTGAAGCTAGGGTTTGCCAAGTTTTAAATTTACGTGGGTTGTTAACAGCTATAGAATACTGAAATGATGTTGCTTGAAGAGATATTACCAACTTGAAATTCAGTCTATTAAAATCTATTTTTAGGAAAGTCTGGTACTACACGGGAGAAAAAGCCACAGAAACAACATGAGACACTGACTGTGTAGGGGAACCTGAAAAAGAATGATAGTGCTGTCAAATACAAAAGCTAAACAATACAGACAAAGTTTTTAAAAACTGCTCCTCTTTCTATTCTATGAGTTTCAGGGGTCTCTGGGGCCCTTGCAACAGTAGAAATGAAAAAAGTTAACAGGGGACTGCAGCCCCCTACATTTCTTTTAACTCAAGATTAAAAAAAATTTTTTTTGTGTAGATTTGGGCCAAATGTTCACATGGTGCAATCTCCTGTAAGATGCATCCACATCATTTGTGACATCCCATTATTACATCTGCATTGTAGCAGCAAGAGACCCGAATCAGGGCCTGTTGTGCTAGGCAGAGTATAGATATATAGGGCTTGATGCTCAATTACCCTAAGGAAGCCTCTGTACGCGACTGTGGCAGCGTGAAGAGCCTTAAAGAGGGTGTACTTATAATTCCCCCTCTCCCCTTTAAGGCTCCTGCACGCTGCCAGTGCAGCGTAAAGAAGCCTTCGTGCAAACAAGAATCAGGCCCATAATGAAAAGGCAAAGAGCCCCAAAGTGCTTAGAGTCTATCTTGTACCTCCAGGCTTGTGCGTGCAATCCAGCACCCACGGGGCTTTTGTTTTCAGGTACGAGTACAACAGGCATAGAAGTGCCAGGGCAAATTTTACTCAGTCAGTTTAGAAAACGCAACCCTTTAAGTCAAATGCAGTTGGGCCGCCCCCACAGAGCAATTTTAGGAGTTCAGAGCCCACAGCTGAGGACAGTGCAATGAACAGAAGCATTCTGAAACTGCCCGTGTCATACCTATCTCAGGAGAGACTTCAGTGTGGAGCAAGCACCAGAGAGAAAATACTTTAGGAGCATGAAGAAATACAGAAGCCCAAAATAAACCCCTGAGCCAAGCCCATAGGTACAAACAGCTGAGCAGCAGCAACACACAGTAAGTGACCAACTCCAAGGCAGCTCAGCTCTTTGATGAAAGCTGGACACTCGTGGCGATAGAGAAAGGAGGAGAGATCATTTATTTGATCAGGAAAACATAATGAGACAAAGTAATTACTTCCCCAAGGCTAGCCAGTTATGCTTGAGGAAGTGGAACCCAGGATTTCCCTGGCCTCTGGACCTTTGTTCTAACCACTAGAAAACACAGGTTTCTTGCTCTTTGGCTGTGGGCTCCGTCACAGCTCAAGCACACTCTACATATAAACCAAAACAATTAAATCTACAAAAGCTGAGCACCAGGTTTTAGATCCCCTGTAGCAAGACAGAAAAAAGGCCACTGTATATTTATTCATTCTTTGGCAACATTCACTCCCAGCCAAAAGTGCCTGAGGGCTCATACACATATGTACAAGGTTAGGAAGTATCTTTAATGCAGAGACTTATCAGGTATCTCCATACATGAGTTACTACCTCCTATTTCCCAGCACCACAGTTCAAATGCATCATGAGTGACAGACATGGCACGCCACTGTGGCTGCTTGGAAGACCCACATGCAGCGAGCTGGAGAGGCCTCTGCTCAGGAAGTATTCTGATCTCTTCCACACACAGGGCACATGGCGCCACTGGCACCATCGCTCAGGGCCCTCCAGACGCCACAATGGAAGGATGTGCGGCCTCACATTTCTCTGAAGCCTCAGAGCTCACCAAGCAGCTTACAAAGTTTTAAAGCAAACAGGGCTGGGCTTCTGCCAAGCATACATGCAAGAAGAAAGGAAAACGTAGGACATAATCTGCATGAAAGTGCAAGAAGCCCTAAATCGTGTTAGCATTATTAGAAGGCTGGTTACATTGCTCTGCAAATGGGCCCAATACAGTTCTGATAGACTTGTTACAAACATCTGATTGTCCCTGATTAGATTAGACAATAAACTCCCGTCCTGGTGTGTGCGCATTGTTCAACTCCTTCTCTGCAATCTGTAAATTAGAATTCCAGACTTGAGAGATTGGATTCAAATTGGATTACTGGATCAGGTCCAGCTCAGAAACAGTGGAGGGAAGAGGAAGAGAAGGGGAGGTGGGGAAGAGACAGAGACATGCACACGTGCAGGCCAAATAAATAAATAAATACATGAAGCGAGTCAGCCAAGATTTGATTAGGAGTGAATTAAAAATATAATTAAAACAAAAACTAGTAACCAGCAATTAGGAAACAAGTCAGAGAAGGGATAAATTATTACTATTAATTAACAAAGCAAGGAGATTATACCTTTAAATGTTTGCAGTTTAGGCAGTGTGTTATTTCCCCCCCCTTACCCACCTTCTCTTTAAATGCAAGTGCTGAGCAGAAAGCTAATTTCCATTTTTATTGCTGGGTGGGTTTCTGCTCTGTGTGATTGGGCACAGTATGATGTGCAGTGTCTGAAGGAAATACTTCCCCACACAGGTCACCTGCCGTCTAAAATGGGGAAAGACAGGCAGATACTGTGACCTAGTGGACAGGGAACTGGACTGGGACCCAGGAGATGTGGGTGTAGAAGTCTGTCCTCTTCCTGCCCTGCCCGAAAGCCTCATGCTGTGTAGAACCCATGGGCCATGTCTGGGTAAAAAGGAGGAACCCTACAGGCTACAGGCCTGCATGCGTAGCACACTCTGCTGGAGTCCTGGGAGCCCAACAGTCTGGTGGACTGTGGTTCAGTATAGTCTTTATTTCAGCTCGATGACCCCTTCCTGCTGACTCTTCCTCTGCAGTTGAAGGAGCAATGGCTCCAGCACCTTCTCTCTGCCAGTGTTGGCTCCTAGGCTCATCACAAGGAGGCCAGCTGTAGCTACCAATTAGTTTGCTCCGCTGACCTGAGCAGGTAGCCTAACAAACAGCAGAGCCACTACCCCAATGGAAAAGTTCAGACAGCCCCAGACGTGCCACTGGGAAGAGGGGAGAGAATGCTTTTTATGAGCACTAATTCACTATGCTACCCAGTCCTCCATAATCACATGCCTCCAGAAGCCAGAGAGGAACAATGCTACAGGCAGTTAGCATGGAGAGCAACAGGACAAAGAGAGAAGCAGCTCCTGACACAGCTCAGCGGCTTTCACTGGAGGCAGAAGGGCAGTACTGTTCCAAACTGGATTAGCCTTGCCCATTGTGCCCTAATACCACCCTCAGCACAAACATTGCTGTCACAAGTCAGATAGGTTTCCACAGGACAGATTTAACTGCATGCAATGACAGCGATATAAGACTTACTTATGGGGGTGGGGGCGGTGGAGGGGAACCACTCTGAATAGAGCAGAGGAACATTTTGTGGCATGCCAATCTCTGCAGGTCTTCAAACAAGTGAAACCTTTCACTCTCTCTATCAGGGAGCTGAAGGGCTGATAAGACTCCATTACCTAATACCTGTAAGGGAAATCTCATGGCTATCAGAGCTGTTAAAGGGATAAACCTGTCCAATTAAATCCTCTCTGCATGCATGATATATGCTAGAAGCAGACTGAGCCTGAGGCAACTCCCAGCGGGACAGAACCAGGTAGTGTACACCAGAGCTAAGAGCACCAGAGGATGAGCTGCCAACCCTACAAGCACCCTGACCAACCAGCTATCATCCCCAGAAAGCCCCAATACAAGGTTCTACAACAACCCACCACACTTCTGCAGGGCCTTCCCTCCTAGGACTCAAAACACTTTAGAAGCATTAATTGCACTACCATGCAAAGCAGATGAGTAATGATATTCTGATGGGGAGGCTGAGGAACAAAAAGTTAAGTAAGTTTCCCAATTTCTCCGAGTCTCCTGGGTGAAGCCAGGTCTCCCGATGCCTGGTCACATGCTGACACCACTAAGATGCTGTCCCCTTTCTCATGCACTGCACAGCCAGTGCTGCCAAGCACCATCTTTGGAACTGGAGCCAGGGGAGAAGGGAAACACATTCCTCAGTAATAGCAACACCCTGAGGAAATCTCTTCAAGGAGACCTGCAAAAGTGTTTAAAATAAAAATACACTCCGAGAACTTTGCACCTGCTGCTTGTGTTTTGCCATAGGGTAATGTGGAACGTCATGCCTGATCTTCCCTGCCTTTGCTGAAAGACGATTTGGGAATCTTTTAGGATGTACACAGTGAACTCTTGCATCTTAACTGAAGGGACAGGCATGTTGAATCTTTACCAAAGAGGTCCTTTCACCAGAGCAATAATCATCAGGCACTGGAGATAAGTAGGTGTTAACAAAACCCATGGTTCATCCACATAGGTCAGCAGCAAGAAAGATGGAAGGTGAAAACAAGCATGGAATTGTGATGGGGGAGAAAGGAGAGAGAATAAGCTGGAAAGAATTGGAATTGGAAAGAACACAAGACCCATTTAACTGACCGCTCCGGGGCAGCGCCGGACTCCAACACCTCACTCACGGGGCTGAAGGCTACAGGAAACAACAAACAGGTCTTCACCATAAGGCAGCTTAAAAACTTTTCTACTAGAATTGTCGTCACTTCAGGCCTGTGCAAAGACCCTGAGAAGGTAGTCCAATGGGTGGAGAGAGAAAGAGGCCGGCTTTAGCACTGGCCACCCCTCTCAACGTCTTGCCCCAGAGGTTCAGATCTAGGAACTATCAAGCAGAGTGACCCAGCTGAACCCAGCTGCCAGGCTGAATCTTGGAGAAACGGGCAATTGCTAAAGTAGCTGGGACCTGGACTGCTTAGGGTTTGTTGGTTCTGGTCTCCATCTCCCATTCCCAGAGTTCTAGGTTAAACAACAGAGAGTGAGGCTATTTGTATCTTATTTTATTGCATCAGATGGACTCCTTTCAGAGAAGAAGAAAACAACAACACAGCCAGCACTGTTTAGGCAAGTCATAGTGTATAAATAACTCAGCATAGCCCACGGTAAGCAATGGGATGAACAGCTATCATGAGGCAAAGCAAATCATTTGTGGCTAAGCCTGTGAAACGGGAACCAATCAGCAGTCGAATTAGCCTTCAGAGGTCTGCATGGGAAAAGCCCAAAATGAAACCCAGGATCGAAGCTTTCCATCCTGCCCCTGACCCCTAAGAATGTGGGGAAAATTCAGATCCAGACACTAACTGCACACACAGCTTGTATCCCTTGCTGATTACAAAAAAGCAGTCATGGGACATTCATGGCCCCGGGGGGAGACAATGCCCTGTTTTACTGCTCTGAGTTGAGTGGAGCTAATCAGCGACAATGACACCCCATCTAGACTACGCGCCGTATCGGCGCATTAAAATCGATTGCTCGGGGATCGATATATCGCGTCTGATCTGGACGGGATATATCGATCCCAGAGCGCGCTTAGATCGATTCCGGAACTCCACCAAAACAAACGGAGTTCCGGAATCGACATGGCGAGCCGCGCACATCGATCCCGCGCGGTGAAGACGGGTAAGGAAATCGATTTTAGATATTCGATTTCAGCTATGCTATTCTCGTAGCTGAAATTGTGTATCTAAAAATCGGTTTTCACGCGTAGTGTAGACGTGGCTTGACTTTTCCACTTGTGTTTGACTTTAGCTACAGAGAGGTGCTCCGAGAAATTTCTCAGAAAACAGAGAAAAGGACCCTGCTGCCACAGTCCTGGGACCACATTCTCATCTTCCCTACACTGGGAGCAGCTGGGATAACACCATGGGATTCAGAGGGAGAGTGACATGGTGGGAATCAGGCACATGGAGTTCCAGAAGCTTCTGCCCATGGAAAGCACAGCCTCTCACGTTTCAGGGAGTTACTCTGGCAAAGGATCATGTCTATTGCTGCAATTAATAAATATTTCCCCTGTGCCACTTAACACCTCTGGAAAATGTCAGCGGCATATCTGCTGTTTGCACTGACGCTTTCTGAAATCCGACATCAGCTCAAACCACAACCCCTGCTGCCCTCCTTCCTTTGCTGTGCTGCAGCTTGGCATTTACAGAACTGGTTAGGAAGAGAGTCTGGGCTGAGTGGAGCACATCAGTGGCACACAGCCGCAGAGAGCAGGTGGAGGAAGCCATGGAAGTGGCATGCACAGCTTAACACGAAGCAATTACTACTCTGATCTGCACATTCAGGTAGCAAGCGGAAGCACATGCAGGAAATAGCAACCCTCTGCCTTAACTGTCATGCTGGGTCCCTTCCTCCCCAGTCTACCTTGGCCATCAGCTTCTCCTGATCCCAGGGCACACGCCACCCTGGAGAGTGGCTAATCATTGGCATGGGAAGTAACACACGATAGGCCCAGAAGCGAGGGAGAAGAAGCCAGCAGCAATACCACTGAAGGGGATTATACTTCCAAGAAGTAAATCACCCAAATCTATCCACAGCCAATAATAATAAAAATCAGGTCCATTTAGTAAAGTTTATTTTTCTCCCAAACTCTTCTGCAGGCAGCAATTACACAGCAGCAGCACCATTATAATACAGCATATCTAGACAGCATCTCCTGTACTTATCCAATGCACAGAGCAGCACAGGGATTTCAGAAAGAGCAACAATGAAGACGTGGGGAAGGGGGACCCAGCTTCCCCCTCCCCCATCTCTCTTTCATCCTTTTCCCATAAAATCTGCTGTCTCCAGGGTCCTCTATCAATCATGGATTCCCTTGGGGCTCCCCTGACTCACACAAGTCAACCCACTGATTTCAGCAGGGTTTCCTGTGTGAGTGGTGCCAGCAAGATCCAGTCTCTGGCTCTGTGCATCAGAGACCACTGCAGCTGCAGCCTGGAACACCCGAGCCTGTTTGCTGACACAGGATTCTTCACTGCCATGTCACCTGTGTGGAACTAGAGCTTTCTCCCCCGCCCAGCCAGTGCCTGAACACAGAGTTGGTGCACTCCAGAGATGGGCAGGGCCCAATAGAAATATCTTAACTCAGGTTAAAAAAAAACCCAAACCCAGTGAATGGAGCAGGGGAGGAAGGCAATGCCAGCCAGCCCCCTATCCAGCCTGGCACTCATTGCCCTCTGCAGGCAGAGTGCCAGTCTCGTGAAGATGGAATCAACTCACCATCAATCGTTTGGCAGCTGCTGACACCTTGACCGTTTTGCAAAGGTCAGGGAAGACATATTTTCCAGGTAGAACCAGGGCAACTGTTGGTCTGGGCCAAAAAGCACCACAGAAGTTTGAATCTGATGCAGGAAAGCAGTCAGAACCATCCACACTGTTTCCCTATAATTCATCTGATGTGACACACTGGCTAAGTAAGTTGTGTCCTATAGTGTCAGCCAACTAGGATACAAGTCTACTACAGCCACTAGCAGAGTTACTCCATTAGCTCAAGGTAGAGGGCTGTGCTTTTGGGATTGAAGGCCTAGGGTTCCATCCCTGTTGGTGACACTAGGAAGCAAGTGGAATGGTGATTGTAGGGCCTAAGAAAGGATACAATAAGAGAGTTAACACAGGGCTGGGTTGGTGTGAAAGGGGCTTCCCCTGGACAACGGGCACTGGGGACAGAGGCAGCTCCATACTGATTTCATGCTTATGGCTGGGCAAAAGGGTGGGCCAGCAAGAAGTTTCCTGATATCTGGCAGAGTGCACTAACCCCATAGGGCCAGTGGAAAGTGTACCTGGAGAGAACAAGAAAGGAGTATTGCAGAGAGATCCTGTTGGGAATTTTTCCCGTCTCATGAGGAAACGGGACGAGAGATGGTCCAGTGGAAGAGCAGTAGCTAAGTGCCCAGCCTTGCAGATCAGTTTTACAGAGAGAAGCAATCCCTGTCCTGCGCCCGCATTACTCTGAAATGCACATGGGAAATAAGAATGCCTGTAATGGCCAGACCCCTGCTGCAGCCATTAGGCTGTGTCAAGCCACTGCCACCCAAAGTCAGCACCGAGTGTGGTTTCTGGTGTTTAATTCTTGTTTCTATAGGGGAAGCGGGGGGGCGAGGGAGAGACTGTAAATATTATTAATAAAATGCCCTGGACACAGCTTAACTTTCTTTAATCAGGATGCATGAATGTTTTCCTTTGAAATTAGGAACAGCAGGCTCTTTGACGAATGGGCTGAATCATCATGTAATTTAAATGACTCCTATACAGTGCCTGTGCAGCGTGTCAAAAGACTAGCTAGTACCTTCCTCCAGAAACCTTGCTCACCGAGAGATGTCCTACACCTCCTACAGCAACAATACAGAGTGGGGAGGGGACTACTTTTCCAGTGGTGGAAGCATACAGGTATCACAAAAATTGTGCTACATAAGACCCGATGCCCCCCTCACTCTCACCGACACATGTCAGTCACACTTGACTCAGCCACTGAAAAAAAAAATCATTTAAGGAAAATCATCATCGTTCTCATGAGTCACGGGGGGAGGGGGGCGAGGAATATCTCAGAGAGATGATTCAACTGGAAGAAGAGCCGAGGCAGAGGAAAATGTAGGTTGGAGATGAGGGAAAACTTCCTGGGAGAGAAGAGCTGTGTAAGATTTTGTCTGCACTAGCACTTTTATCAGCAAAACTGTTGTCGATCAGGGGTGTGGACAGCACTAAGTCCACAGGAGACCTTACAGCGGCGCAGCTGCAGTGGTACAGCTGTATCATTGTGATGTCTATAGTGTAGGCATAGCCTTGGAAAATAGCCTTAGAGACTCCCAAAGGAAGTAGAGGGAATGCTGCAGCTTAGATTCTGTCCCCTTTGGCACTGGACAGTCCTGCACTGGCAGGGAGAGGGGCTGGAGGAGCCTGTACGCTTCCCCCATCCCTAGATTCTATTGCCTGTCACCAGTCTGGAAGGAGAGACCAGGAGCACTTGCTAAAATATTATAATTGAGGTGTATGGACATTCAGACTGGCGTGATGAGAGATGAACCACGCAAGGTCTCGCTCTGAAAGTGCATACTTCAGAAGACACATTCAAATCAGGATTTGAAATCCAACAAAGCCACAGACTCTCTCAGCCCTGGATAAATACAAGTCACTTCACCATGCCAGGCTACTGAATAGGGGGCTCTTATCACAGACAGAGATAGAATCAAGCTGGAAGATAACTGAGGTTAAGCATGAAAGCAAATAAATTTTAAAAAAAATGATTTGGGATGGTCCTTAGTTGCTGTGGGAGTTCATGCCACAGTCTGGGACCAGCCCCTAAGAAAGCTCCATCTCTTGTTCTCTTATTAAGGCACAGAAAGTTTGTATTTAACATTACATAACACAACAATGAAAGCCTGCTCCAAACAGCTACAGTGTGGTCTTTCCCTGCAGTCCAGCCCCCCTCCTACCAAGATGGAGGGCGGCCTTTGATCTCTCTAGCTGCACCCACACATCCTTACAAGACACTTCATTCATCACTCCTGGTTAACTCAGCAGCATGCCCAGTTAGGCCAGTGTTGCCACTAGATCTGTGCTCCCACGTGCAGAACTTCACCACACACAAAGTTTCATAAAATCAAGCACTCCAAAGGAAGCTACAGTTCCAATAAATGAAACAGTTTCACTCCCACCTAGGCACAAGCTCTCTGTTCCACAGAGATAAAATCCTTGTTGTTTCTTGAGCTAAACTTACTGAGAGCAGCACAAAAAGTCCAGATGCTGAACATGATTGCAGAGAGGGTCAAGTCAGAGAACATGGCAGTCTGATCAGGCTATCTTGGTCCAGCACTAATGAAATGAGCTCACTCAAAGAGAAAATGACAAAATGGGAAGTGAGATTGGAAACTTACACAGATGCCCAAGAGGACAACTCACACACTTATATCACAGGATATGCGCACTGTCCAACTGGTCCATCGGACACAGGCATGCGAGCATTTCAGGTTGCAGCCGAAGAGCCAAAGCTATATCTCCATAACATGTTTCATAAGTTGTGCTAAGGAACTGAGTTACTTTCTCCCCGTTCAGTAGTTGCAGAGAATACACTGGAAAGCCAACGAACATCTCTAACTGTAGCAGCACACGTAGCAGTTATCCTGAGACCAAGGATGACGCTTTACTTGAAAAGTCCTCTATGCTGGAGATCTGCTGAAATTTACCAACCCATGTTCTTTCCACACCCTTTCAGAAATATTCACATTAAGATATGCAACCCCTAAGAGATGCAGTGCCTAGGAGATAGCATGTCACCGTGTTCTGCTGGCAAGGTCAAACCATTCCACCAGGGTCATCCCTTCCCGCAGACCCCAAAACACACCACAAGAGACCAATGCACCAGTCAGGTCCCCTACCTTTAAAGCTCGGACTTTCTTGGCCAACAGGCTCTCAATGTCTCCCGACACCTTCTCCACTAATTTCTTAGGGATATTCTCCTTGACCTCGAACAGGTTCCTGTTGTCATTGTAGATCTAGTAAGGGGAATAAAAGGAAGAGAGACAGTCACCACTACATAAAGACATGAGAAAAACAGTGCCAAGGGATTGTCCTGCACAGGTAAGATGGGGCTGTGGGATTTGGAAGTTGGGAAGCTTAGCAAGCAAGGAAGGTGTGCACAAGGTTATGGTCTGAAGCTCATCCCTCTGGGCTTTCCAGTTTCCTCTCTTCTCCAGCACAGACATCAAGGCCCTCTCCTCCCACAATGCTTGAGACATCCCAGTGCAATGGCCACACACCCCTCTGGTGACCCAAATGTGCAATTTTTTCATCCATTTTTCAGTGTCTAAATGATGTCCCCAGACCCCAGTCACAATCCACACTCCAGATTTCACTTGCCAGACCAGGAAACTGCAAGAAGAGCTCACTGCCACCTCCCACAGCCCATACGTGCTATCTGCTGTCAGCCTACGGCACTGCCACCTAGTGCCGTGTCAGCAGGGGGTAGAGGGGAGGTTAGCCAGCCAGATCGGACTGAAACTGGGATAAAACCTAGGACTTCTCCAGTAAACCCAGAATTTGGCTGACCTGTGCTGGAGAAGGACTAGAGAGAAGTTGCCCTGTGGTGAAGGCAAAAAAAATCCTGATACAATCAGCTACTCATTTGGGTTTCTAAAGTTTGCAGCTTTACTCCAGCAGCATGCTCTTTCACAAGGGTGGAAACCACTTTAGCTAAGCACATTCAACCCCAAGGAAACCCCACTGCAGTTCCAGTGGAGCCACTCTGGAGACTGATCTGTCCCACCAGCCAGAAGCTGGTGCTAGAACAATCAGTGAAATCGTTAATAACCACACTGACATGGTCAGCAACAGGCTTCAGAGTTAACAACTCTCAGTCATCTCCACAGGGAGGGGAGAAGGCTTAAATTATGCAAGACACATGGGAGAGCCCAGTAATCCTTAGGGTGACAAACTCCACCATAGCAGGTGGAAGTTCCATGCATGACAATTTCCAGTACCACTGATAACAGGGTACTGACTTTCATTTCTATCACAGTACCTACCCCCGGGCCTCTGCCCAAGGCAGATACATAATTGCCCCCACTTTGTGACCTCCCCACATGGTCTCATGCCCTCTGTCCCCCCACAGCATGCCATACCTCTTCGTTCTCCTAATTAAGAGGCATCCTCCCACAAGCCCGTAGGCCCTACATCTCCCATCAGAGTGTTAAACCAGACAGCAGAAAATCACCCAAGTAAATCTGAATCCTTGGAGTTCACAGGCCACAAAGTCAGCATCTTTGTTCAACTGCACTGCTCAGCATTTCATCCCTCTAGCCCCGTGTACAGGACTGCAGGCTCTTTGGGGTAGGCAATTCTGTCTTCATGCCTGCCTACAAACCATCCAGCACACTTCAGGTGTCTTCGTCTTTTGGACATCAGTTCAAATCTAGATCTGATCAGTAGCAACACCAAGTATTCAGGGTAGGGACTGTTTCTCACTATGTGTCTATACAGCGCCTAGCCCAATGGGGCCTGACCTGGGATAGGCCTCTAGGCACTACTCTAATCCATCTGAGACGTCTGTGGTGGCTTGTGTGCAACACGAAGGGAGTCTCAGCCCAGGTCCCTCCCCAGCAGACAAAACACATCACAAAAGTTACTAGACCTGGCCCAGCGCTGGCAGCCTCAGTGGAAAGATTAAGGATGGGCTGCAACAGAAACAATTTCTTCTCTGTTGAGGGGATAACTCTATGACCAGCAGGAGCATTTGTGGTAATGCAGGCCTAGATCAGAGCAAGGAAAGCTGGTGCTTCAGGGCATGCCCTGAAGACAGGATGGTAGTGCTCTATACACACTGCACTACACCACTAGATAGGTTGGTGTATTTCAGAGTCAGGTGAGGTGGGGCTTCACTACCCAGAGGCTAGTGATGGGATCAGGATCCCAGCGGATGGGCCAGTGCCCTGATCCAGCATGACAAACACTATGTATACTTCTGTAAATTGGCAGGAGGTGAACTGGAGGGAGCTTGCACTGCCACTGTTCAGGCAGCACTGTGTGTATAAAACAGGGGGCTTTGGTCACCAGAGCAGCCAGGCTGACACCTTTCACTGGCACTATGTTCTCTGAAGAGGCTGGAAGGAGAACTCCTGCTCCGTATTCCAGCTCCACCAGCAGAAAGCAAAGAACATGTTTAATTAATCAGACAAACATCGGCTTCTGCATCAGGCCTAATGCAGAGACAGCTCCTATCATGGAATATGCCCAATGCTACTATTTAGGGACAGGGAAGGTCACCAAAGTATTACTCTTCAAAAGCGATCTTCAAAGTACTACTGCAAAACAGCCCAGCAGAAGGATGCAGACACCAACCCCATGGAAAAATTCCTTCGCTATTTCCATCCCCTCCACCCCTTCCCTGAAAATCTGAGCTGAAGCAGTTTCTCAGTGGACAACAAGCTCCTGATAATTTGAAGGTAGCAAGAGGTGAATTTAAAGTGTCTGACTACTGAATCCCTCCAAGGTCCCCCTCCCACCTTCCCCCACTGGCCCAGACAAATGGTTACAGAAGCAGAGGCTGCATGTGGTGGTTTCTGAGGCTAAGGGAAAAGATGCTTTTCTCCTCTTGGACTGTCTCTCCAGAGTTCCTTCAGGCTTAGCCCACAGGTTTCCACCTTGTTTCCTCAGACCCTTGCTGTAATTGTCATTCCGCCCAAGCTATTTCTGATGTGCCCAATTTCTCCTTTCTTCTGTGCTGCTGGTATGAGCCTGACAACAGCCACCTCATGCTGACCTTTCATCTAGAAATACCACTCTACACAAGGCTCCGCTCCCAGAACTTATAGGAGAGATATTGTCCTTCCCAAAGAGTCAGGGTTTCAAGCAAGTTATCCTCAGTGCCAGCTTCTCCTGCAAATGGAATAACAATCTTCCTCCAGATGTGCCTGTCAGCTGCATTCTAACTAGCAGGAGCAGCTTGCTGAAATTTGCAAGACTCCCCTATTTTGACACCTATGGAAAGTTCTTGTCAATTTCTCTATATTACTGGCTCACAAGAATGGGGCTGGTAGGCGCAGGCAGTGGAAGTGTGCTCCAGCACCTCACAGAACAGAGGCCCAGGGAGGTGATTTGTTTGCCTCACCCATTGCAATCACATGCCCGTAAGGAATAACCGGGTAGATCAGGAGACACCTCACTGAGTCTCCTCTCCCAGGCTGAAGAGCCATGTGGTTCAAAGGAAAGACAGGAAGGATCGCCCTAGAAACTAGCCCCTCAGAGCCAGCCACTTCAATAAAAGTCTGTGCCTCTCAGGAACCCACTCACTTTGGCCCCAAAGTCATCCTATGTTCCATACCATTCTGGTGTCCCCACAGCTTATATTGTTGGAAATTACTGACATCAGACATAAAGATTCATGGATCCGGGGAACAGAATTATTTACAATAAAAGGAGGCATCCCACAGACATTTTAAGTATTCTGCATGAATAATCTGTGAGCACCCCTCATTTCATATCTTTGTCACACAGCTGCGTCCCAGCAGGCTGGAAGGTGTGTGCTGCTGATAACAACAGATGCTATTCTGCAAAAGAATCTCCCCCGAGCATAGAATGGGTTAAAGATAGAAAATTGAACATAAATTATATTCTCCCTCACTCTCTTTTTCCCTTTGGTAAGTAACAGCATAACAAAATAATGTGTTTTGAAGGCACATTACCTCCAGCTGAGCAGCAGCAATTAGAGAAGCAAAAGAAGAGGAGCAATCTTCAAGGAGAAAGCTTTGGATAAAGAGGGCATCCTGAAATTCGTGTTTTCCTATTATGAAACGGAAAATCAGCTCCCATTGGTTACAGCCAGAAACTGTGCCTATCCATTCTGGGTGGAGGAGGGGAGGAATAATAAAATCAAGCAATGCTCCCCGTCCCCCATCACAAACCCTCTGCAGCTACAGACCTATGCAGGTTTTTTGTCCATCAGTTTATCTAGGTTAATGAGAATATTTCAATTCAAAGAGAGGGTGACCAAAAAAAAAAAAAAAGTCAGGTGGGGTGGTAGCATTGCCTGTTAAGATTGCCCAACACTTTCCATTATAAGACCTTGTTTTCAGATGCGTATAACTTTGCCAAACTAATCATTTGAGCTGAAATTTTACATGTACATGTTGAATCTCTGCCTCAGGCCAAACAGTTTTGGAAAATTTCTGTCAAAATACCCCAGCCGTTTCTGAGAATGAAGCTAGTGAAAAATACATTGTAATGGCCTAGCTCACAGGGGATCTGGAGCATTATTTAGCATTTACAGTGCTCTCTGAAGATACAAAGCACTAGGGAAGTTAGAGATGCAGCACTGAAGCTGACAGCTGCTCCCTCCACAGCTCTGTTACAAAGCTTCCCATGGCAATTTGGGCATCCATGACAGATCAAAATTCCCCTGGCAACCCTAGTCATGCTGCTACCATGAATTCTTGGCCTCCTCTTAGTGGACAGCTTTGCTGTCAGACACTAAAGGGAAGCTACTTTGAAATACTCAAGTATTCTACAGTAATGGACTGGACTACTGTACTAACTACTGCAAGGTGCAGTACTGCGGCCCCTTCACTGTTCCCGCAGAACAGTGGTTCTCCACCTTTTCTAGAACAGGACCCCCTGCAATCTTCTCCCATTCAGACATAACCAATACCCTGCCTGAGATAGGATGGCCATGTTCCCTGATACCTGTTTGTGACCTCGTTAGAGAACCCATTGTGCAGAATAATGTAATGATATATTTAATAAGGCGTGGACTTCAAGAAAGAGTCCCTTAGAGAACCACAGAAATCTCATTTTTGGGTTTGTTTTTTAAAAGGTAAGATTCTAGCCCACTTGCTTGCAGAGAAAAAGCTTGAACATGTTCTAAATCCAGAAGGCAAATACCCAACATTTCTCATTCTTACAAAACGTCACGATGTTCTCAAGCCTATCTCGATTTTTGTGGGCCTGCCTCCTGGTCTGGCCAGGGCTCCCAGAAGAAGGGTGAGCATTCCAACAGGGGCAGAGAGCTGAGAACTCCAGAGTAAGGGAGCAGGTCTGCCCAAACTCCAACACTCACAGAGACTCCCTTAAAAAAAGTAAAAGGCAGCTTAGTAAAAAAAAAAAGTTACCAGGCAACAACAATAGTTAAAAAAAAGCCCAAATGGACTATTCCACACTGAGCAAAGGGCATAGCACCTGGACCAGGCCTGCAACCTTCAGCTCTTCCCCAAGCTTAGTGACTGCTCAACGCTGCAAGCGGAGACATAAAGAACCAGATTCCCATCTCACTCTCACTCCCTTGCAGCATCTTCTGTTCTTAAATTTCATCACCTGGTGCTTATATTTCATGCTACGATTATAATCACTGTGGTATCTATATTACATTAACAGGATGTCAGCTTCTGTGCAGCATCAGGGATAATCAAGCAGGCAGTGATAAGAATGACACCGGCCTTGCTGTCAGCGTGTCGGGACAATTTGCACTGTCTTCAGCATGTTACATGGAGGACATCATATATCACTGCAGAGGGAGAGGCGATGCAACCCAGTGGAGAGGCTGGAGGGAAAGGGAGAGCGGTTACTGGAGAAGAGGCTGTAAAGGGAAGGCAATAGAGGCAGCAAGGAGAGAAGTGAGCAAAGAGGAGGAAAGGCAGGAGAGGGGAGGAAGCAGCAAAGGAGTTACGGTCCTGCAGCCTGGTTGGGATAGGACGCATTGTCCCCCCATGCACGCTGCTCCTCAGAGCCAGCTCAGTCAGAACCATTATCACAGGAGCTGCAGTAGCACAGCGAGCCTGCCAGCCCTTGATGCTGCTGCTCTGGGATCTTGACTCTTCCCTGATCTCAGGGGGGAGCAATAAGCCGATTTTAGATGGAGGCACACGTTGCTGACTCAGGACCTGAATACTGGAAGGAAGCCAGTCTGGAGGATGGACCTGCAGTCACCCTTTCCCTCCCCATGCCCTCAAACCTCCAGCGTGCCCCCAATAAGAACCCTTGTTCCTATAGCAGTGGGATGTGCATGAGGGATAATGCAGGAAGGGATGAGAGAACCTGACATTTTTAAATCTCATCTCCCTCTCCTTGCAGGCAAACTGTTTTCCTGCCACCTTTGCTCCTGCTACCTATTTAATAATAAAAAAAGCAGCTGTCCTAGCCGTTCTTTGCAACATTGCTACAGGAGCAGTAGAAGGAAGCATGTAGTTAAGCTGCTCCTCAGGGAGAGCTAACTATAACGAAGCAAACAAACAGAAGTGACAATGGTAAGGTTCATATTCTGAGATGAGCTCTGTCCAAACAGTGCTTGATTCCCCCATGATGCACCATCAATGTCAACAGGGGCACATCCACACAGAGCTCATGGTAGGATTGGGGCCTAAGTTCATTGAAGCATGCTCCAGTGAACCACATACAAGAGAAGAGCTACAGGAACAGAGATAATATTCAAACACGCGACAGATCACATGAGCTCTAAGGGTATCGCTGCATTAAAGAGTTTTCAGCAGTGCCGCTGCACCATTGCAAGCTCTCTAACATAGCTGTTCTAAGACGACGGGAGAGAGCTCTCCCACTGACATAGTGTTGTCCCCACCGGTGCTTGGGTCAGTGTAACTTATGTTGCTCAGGTGGGTGATTTATTCACCCCCCCGCAAATGGCATAAAAGTTATGCCAACATAAGCTGTAATGCAGACATAGCCTAAGTTTACCCATGCATGACACACTGCACATTCCAAAGACAACCTTAACTCTGTCCACTAACCATCTTAACAGGGACATAGCTCCTAGAGCCTTAGAAATCAATCCCACAGACTTCTCGGCTCAGGGTAAATGAAGAGCAGTCTTCTCACAAAAATGTTATCAATTTAACTAAGGCCTTGTCTACACACACGAATTGTCTTGCTTTAACACTACAGGTATAGTCAGAACTATACAGCCAGCCCTAGGGCAGGTTCAACTATATCAGCATAAAGGTGTTTTATACAGGAACAGCTATTTCTGTAAGAGAAGGGGAATAAGCTGTACCAGTATAAAGCACCTTTATACCAGTTTCACTGAATCCACACTGATATAGTTATCCCAGTACAAAACCTGTTTGAAAACCTGACCTATAAGGAATGGGGTGGGTTGTTGTTGTTTTTAAAGCAATGCAAATCCTTAGGTAGGCAAATCAAAAGGATATTAACATGGTTTATATTGATTTAGCTGAGGTTGATTCCTTGCTGACTTTGCTTAAATAACATAAGCAAGGATTAAATCTATTTCAGTGACCACACAGGAGCTGGCACCAGGTTAACTAACTTGATTAAACGCCCACCCTTAGTTAAACCACCATAGCTTGTGGGCACAGATAAACTCTTAGAAAAGTACCAAACTAATCTAGTTTTTGGTATTTGAAATCAGGTTGGCTTTTCAAATAGGCCTTAGGATACTTTATACTTACACATTTATTTACAAGACTGCATGGGAGTGTTTGAATATTGATCTGCCTGCCCTTAGCGGGTTATTTCCATGCTTAGGTATTTTTAAATTAGAATATTCCTTGCAATTTCTGATTTAACTACTTAACCCTAACAGAAAGTTAGCTACATGACAGGATGAGGGGATATTAAGTGTGTATCCCTGACCTAAGTCAAGTGACCTGAGCCAGGAAGCTAAGACCACTCTGGTAAGGGGAGAGGGTGAAAACAGGAGGGAAGTCACCAGAGCCCCTTTAGGAGGCATGTGGATTTAGGAGGTGCTTGGTTGGAGAGGCTGGAGACGGGAGTGGGAGCCCAATTAAACAGGGGACTTTTGTGCAAGGAATGACAGCTTCAGCGGGTGTGTGGATCAGGTAAGCAAGGAATAGGAGATAGAGGAGCCCAACTGAGGATAGCTTCTTTTAAGCCTCTGCCATCTAACAGATTGAGGTGGGAAATTTCTCTGCTTCCTCAGCTCTCTCCATGGTGTGTTTATGTGGCTGCTCCCCTCTGCCATTCATCCTACTGCCTTGAGACTTGACAGTCTATTTTCCTTTCTCTAGCCTCCTCCAAGTCACCTTCTTCCTGCTCTGGCCCTTCCTTTAACTGACACTGCACAGCCCGCCAGAGGAGCTCCATCCCAAGGTGAGACACTCAGGAGACAGAACTTTTGCTACAGCTGGTACAGACCCTTCAGGGCCCTAAAGGGGGCACCTCCCTCATAAGCATGGCTCATCATTGCCTCAGTTTCCCTAATAACAAAAAGAGAAAGGCAACATGGCTAAAAGAATTGGGAAGCTAAGACCCAGAGGAGTTTCCTCAGGAGCTTAAGGAAAGGAGGCAGAACTAAACCTAACTTTCCAAAGCACCTATAAAGGGGGCAGTCTCCACGCAAGGGGGGAGCTGCTGCTGCTAGGAGAAAACTGCTGCCCCCTCCCTGAAGGAGCATCCTTTGCTTGTTTTGTATCAGATGATCCTATTTTTAAATAAGCAGCCCAGGGACCTGTGGGCCCTTATGAGATATATACTATGCTGGCTCTAAAATAAATAACCGGGGCTCTTTCCCAAGAAAGATGCCAGAAAAGCATCTCCAGTTTGTGGGAAGGGCTCTGCTACATGGGCCTCATTAAAGTTTTCATGCAAGCTTATTTTTTAGGCTGTCTTTTTACTAGCGCACGCGCACACAAACATACACACACACAATTCTATGCCCACCCCTGTTATTTTCCATTCTTTTTGCAGCCACAAAGGGCCCGATTCTGCTCTCCATGACAATGATGTAAATCCAGGGTATCGCCACCAACTGAGTTACTCTGAATCTACGCTGGAGCAAGGAAATGCAAAATCTGGGTAACTGGGGCCATGCTACCAGTGATATCAACAGAGCTGGGCCCAAAAACACATAATGAGAGTGGTTTAAAAATCCTGAGCTTTTAAAAAAGTTAAGTTTGTGGTTCTTGTTATTTGCTTTCTGGTTTTAGAGACACTAAGGGGTCACGTTTTCAATCTCTCTCATAACCACAAGAACTAGCCTTTTTTTTTTTTTTTTTTAAATGCAAGCTGAGATTTTTCCCATTATCTCCCAACTCCAGGAGCTGGGGCTTTCAGAAAAGCAACAAATATCACGAGACTCTCAATAAAACCAGGAAAGTTGGCCGCATTGTATCAGCCAAAGACATTCATTATCCAGCTCTTCACTTCCAAAGAAACCCCACTGAAACCTGTGACTATTTCTGCCATCTATGTCTCATCTTCGACCACCACGAAGGACTATCCAGTACCTCCTAGCTTATAGGCTGACAGCCCCAATTCAGCTCCTGAACATGATGTTTCCTGTCCATTGTTTTCAGATCATCCGTAGTCATTTGATCCAGGAGAAGCGCAATGGTGCTGGAGGGAAATTTGGTAGGCAACAGTAATAATGAAACAGCCCCAACAAACATGTTGTCTGTAAGCAACACATAAAAAACAAAAGGTCACCAAAATACCTTGGGAACCCACCAAGAGACAATGCTCCCATTAGCAACTAAGAACAAGGTCTTCGTCATTAAAGCTCTCTAATGAATTTTTACTAATCAGAGTAGGTTTTTCTAGTTTACAAAAAAGGTTAAATAAAGGATTAATTTCTACAGAAGATCTGAGAGGTCTAGGTCACCTTGCTGTAGGGAGCTTACACACATGGGGGAGGCAGTGCGGACTAGTGGCTTTGCATCTTTCATGAGGGTTGGGTTCAAGCTATGCTGAAGGTCACAAATGGAAAATAAACGTGGTGGGTTCCATCCCAGACTCTGTTTGGAAGCATCATCCCAGTTACCATGGCATTTGACAATGCTAGAAGGCTTTGGTCACAAGATGCACAGAAAAAGTATGGGGCAGAGAGGTGCACTGAGAAAGCTGGGTGAGATCCCAGGACTGGGATAGCAGGAGATCCAGCAGACCAAGTCTGAAAGCCACTGGGAGAGCGGTAGGACTGGAACAGCAAAGGGGGCTGCGGGGCAGGATTGAGACACATTGGTAAAGGTGTGTGGGATCCCAGGACTGGATTAGCTCAGCATGCTGCAGGTCAGAACCAAGATGCACTGAATCTCATGACAGAGCAACACGGTGGTGGATGTGCACCACTAATGTGCACTGGCAGAGCTGTGAGTGAGGGGCTTAAACAGCACCCCAATGTGCTATGTCCAACCCCGTCTGGCTCCTCAACCCCCATGCTGTCACAAACTATACAGATTAGTTACTTCGGAGAAAAACCACTGCCCTCAGTCAGAACACCCTGCTGAAGATGATACCACTCAGTGCTATTTACATATACAAACTGTTAGCATGGAGCCTCCCAGGGAAACGCAGCTGCAGCTGTCGCATCGCAACCCTGACAGCATGCTGAGGAAACCCTTCAAATTAAAGAGAAAAATACAGTGGGGACCTCTTACTTGAGCAGCAAATCACCTTCCCCCCTGCAGCTGCTTCAGCCCTCAATCAGCTCCTCATTTAGCTGTGTCTACGCTGAACACGAATAGCCACTGCATCAGACACCTGTGGGGCTTGGCATGGAGCGAAGGAGATATTCCTGGACAGTGAATGTGGGCATGGGCCCAGGAGTGGGTTATGCATCCAGCACTTCTCCTCTGAGCACATAGAAAGGATGAGGCAGAGCTCCATGATGCTTTCCCTACCTTTTATTCGGGGTCTCCACACAGATTGGGACTCCGCTTTTTAGGGATGGCTTAGGAGGGAGGCTGCTCTCTGCTGCCTCTGGCCCCCCAAACCATACAGAACAACCCCAAGGCCAGAGAACACTGGGCCTGTGTTCACTGACAAGAAGGGTGTGTTTTTACTGCAGGGTAACTAATATGCCCTATATATCCTGCTGGGAGAGCTGAGTGGGGACAAGGCACTTCAGTTACCGTGAAGTAAACTGGTGATGGGCAAAGGAGAGTGTTGACCAGGCCTAGCTACTTCACACTAAACACAGCCAGCTTTTTGTCTCCATTTAGGATTTCACAATCTATTTTTTTTTAAGCCGTGAGATAAACAAAGTGAAGACACTGATTCAGTCAGTGTTTTCTTGTGCATTGTGAGCCGCCACACAGCGAACTCCTAACAGTGACATCAACCCGCATCTTTGCCTCTAGGTGCCCCCTCCTGCCCAGACACTGCCTGGGGATTTTGCCTCTCACACCCCTCGAGGCCATTTTCTCAGCCGCAATGACCAGTCCAGCTGGTCTCTTCTCTAGACTCTCTTGCTGGGTCTTCTATGGCTCAGACCTCCAGCCAAGGCATGCAACAGCTCAGTTCCCTTCTGAGGTTCATCTCTTAACCAACAGTCCCTTGCCCTACCTGGACTCAACCCTAAATAAAACATCCTTCACCCCTTCTAGGCTCAATTTCAATTCCTTGCCCTTGTCATGATACTGACCTCCACCCCAGGATCTGCCCTGCTGGGAGTCCAAGTGCCACTTGAACTAGCCTTCCACCTCTCCTGGGCTTGTGTCTCATTCCCTGGCCTTTCCTAGAGAGAAGAAATGCCCTAGCACCTCTCATGGGCCCCTCCCCACTGCTGAGCTCCCTCAGCTTCTTATACAGCTTAGTCATGAGGCAATTAGTTAATCACCTGCCAGGGGATGGGCATAACTAATGAGGTTCTTTTCCTGGCCTTACAAGTGATAGGGTTAACCCCAGCACAGGTCAGTTCCGAGAGACTGACACACAGAGGTGACATGTGGGCCTCCCTACCCTCACGCTGGTCTGTGCTGTCTGGGGCCAATCTATCCCCTGGAAAGGGCAGGAGATGACCTGAAGCCCAGGAGAGACTCATCGGGTTTGCTGGGAATCTCTCAAGTCCATACGAGTGATGCAGCAGGTTTAGTCACTTAGCAGCTGTACACCACAAGCTGAGTAGCGAGTTAGCTATTGGTGGAGTTTCTCCCCTTACCAATACTGGGCTGGGGTAAGCCCACAGGCTTTGCAGAGGCACACCTCATGTGTGATCTGTAGGCAACTTCTCTCTAAGTTGCCTACCAGATGATAATATGAGGAATTGTTACTACCATAATTGCTACAGTCATCTGACACCATTTGCACAGATTACCAGGACCACGAACTGACTTTTCCAAAGACAAAAAAAAAAAAAAAAGCCAGATCAAGAGTCCCTGCTGTATTTAATACTCTGGGATCCAATGAGGTCTGGAAACAGTTTGGGAGTTGGAGACAGTACAACAGGGAGTCAGTGATCCTCTTTCCTGATTGCAGCACCTGATTCTGTTTCAGGAACAAGTCTTCACACAACTCTGTCCATGCATCCTTCATTTCCCTCAGCCTTTTGCCAATACATCCCAACCCAGCACTCTTCTATTCCAGCCCTGCCCTCCCCAAACAGACATACACACAATGCACCTCAGTCCTGAGCTGCTATTCCAGTAACGGGCTCCCAACACAGGTCTGCTGATGCATTTTGACACCTGCATGTGACAGCGAGTGCTGTTTCAGTTCTGCTCCTGCACGTCCCCAAGAACTACTACAACAGTATACTGAGACCATTGAGCTACCTTCATTTACAGCTTAATCCAACTCCAAACATAGGCAGGGAGTAATGGTCTGGTAGTTAAGGCACATACATATAGGGGAGCCAGGAGATGTGAGCTCTTATCCTCCAGTTCTGCCACTGACTTGCTGTGTGAACCTTGGGCAAGTCAACTTGTTTGTAGCAGAGTTTTCCCATTGATAGTCTCCCAGGGAGGTAAGCCAGTTTCACTATCTCTTTAATGTTTGCAGAGTGTTTTGGAAGTCTTGGATGGAAGGGGCTATGTGAGTGCAAAGTATTCATATTCTGTTCTGAGTCTCCAGATGTAAGAGACTGGGTGCATTAACAGTAGTACAAGAGGAACCAAAAACTCTTGTATGTTTCAAGTCAGACACATAAAATACCACCAGATGTTTGCACGTGCTTTCCATCAGCACAAGGTGTGTCCTTGGGCCCTTGGTAAGCCTATAAGGCCAGACCCTTATCTCTTGGCTCTCTAGGATCAGGCAAGTGGGCGTGGGATGAGCTCTGTTTGAGGAAAATGCCTTGGAACACATCAGATCCCATACACAGTATGGGATAGTTTCCTACTGTCCCAGCACAACATTAATCAGAGACAGAAATTATTCCTTCCTGATAGCATGTTTCCAGTTTCTAATTTCATTCCCACTTGCTTGTCATCAAGTGGATGGGAAACCTGTAGCATGGATCAGTCCTGCCACGTGCTTCATTCTTATGTAAAACACACATACCTTCCTACAGATACGTACACACACACACACACACACCCTACACATACACCATATGTATGCACGTGCACACACGCCTCAGATCCATGCACAACCACAAAGGCATGCACAGGCAGATGGGCATGTGAACAAACATGCAAATTCACGTTTGTTCACATGGAGTTCACCATGGGCAGGAGTTGTAGGCCAAGCTGGATGAGCAAGCAACTCAGAGAGGGGATTAGGAAAAAGCAGAAAGCTTACAGGGAGTGGAAGAAAGGCGGGATTAGCAAGGGAAGCTACCTTAGTGAGGTCAGAACCCTGCTGTCAGCCGCAAACTTTATTAGCACATTCCGCTCTTTGTGCCCAAGGTCAGTAACAAAAGGTTAAATAAGATCGGTCCCAAAACGATCCTTGAGGGACTCCACTAGTAACTCCTTCAGCCTGACATTCACCCTTCCGTACGACCGCTGGGTCTCCCCTTTAACATTTTCCTTGATCCACCTTACAACTTTCATATTCCATCCCCTCTTTTTCCCAATTTAACTAACAGCTTCCCCATGCGGAACCGGTTGTTCAAACGCCTTACTTGAAATCGAGGTTAATTTAGATCTACGCATTTCCTTTATCTAAGTAATCCGTCACCTTCTCAAAGAAGGAGATTCAGGTTGGTTTTGGCACGATCGTACCTTTAGTAAAGTCCATGTTGCCAATTCATCCCAATTACCATTGACCTCATGGTTCCTTAACTACGTTCTCCCTTAAAATTTTTTTTTCCAGACCTTACACACTACCGACGTCAAGCTAACAGGCTATAATTACCCGGATCACTTTTATTCCCTTCTTAAAAAATAGGAAACGTTAGCAATTCTCCCAGTCGTACGGTACAACCCCCGAGTTTACCGATGGCTTAAAAAATTCTCGCTAACGTGCTCCAAGTGTCAGCGCCATGTTCCTTTAATATCCTCGGATGGAGATTGTCGGGCCTCCATTTTGTCCTTAAGTGCTTGTTCAAGTTTGGCCTTCTACCTCAGATGCAGTTAATATCCACCTCCATCTCCACATTCCCGTTTATCATCCCTCCATCATCCTAAACTCCTCACGTAGTCTTATTAAAGACAGAGGCAAATACTTTATTTAGATATTGCGGCCATGCCTAGGTTATTCCTTTAACCTCCGTTCCATTCCTCAGTGTATGCGGCCCACTACTGTTTGCTTTTGTTTTCTTCTTATTTATTGGCTGTAGAACCCTTTTACTATTGGTTTTGTTCCCGTTGCAAGTTCCAGTTCTACGCGGCTCTTAGCCTTCCTCACTTTATTCCCTACA
>NC_133784.1:21119893-21127970 GCF_003597395.2 Chelonoidis abingdonii
AATTTTGAGGATTTCAATAACTCAGTCATGGGTTAGGGGTTGTTATAAATGTGTATGGGTAGGGTTTTGTGGCCTGCCTTGTGCAGGAGGTCAGACTAGATGATCATATTGGTCCCTTCTGACCTATGAGTCTATGTCAAGACACATGCTCATGTGCCAGTCTTATAGACTTTAAATCAAGATACACACACACACACACACACACACACAGGTAAAAATCAACTCCCTGGACGAACAGTGCCCGAAGAGCAAAGTGGCTTTTAAAACTCAAACATTTCCCTTTCCCACTCTTTTTCCTTTGCCCAGAATGTTAGTTAGCGTTACTTTAAACAGCAATAGCAGCAGCCTAAGCCTGAGCAAGCTCCAACTGCTTTAAAGGAAACCTGGTTATGAGTTCTTTCATGCATGAGATGATTAAGCTAAAAAACCGAGATGTACATCAAAGGGTGATGTGGCAGGCTCTTTTCATCCTCCTTTTTAATACCACTTTAAAACTCTCCTTCTAAAAATAATACAATTTCCCAGGAAGGATGCCATTGTTTCTCAGTGCCATCCAATTCTGCCTGATGTACTGGAGTAGGATGTCAGGAATGTATGTTCTAGCTTCTATACTGCACTCACATCACCATACCAGTGGTTCTCACTGCTACACTCTAAGGGCATGTCTATACTGCCCATGTTACAGTGCAGTGAGCTGTGACGTGGGCAGCGTAGACACTGCTTTATCGCCGGGGGAGAGCTCTCCCGGTGATTAAAAAAAACAAAACAAAACAAACAAACAAAAAAAAAACAACAAACCACCCCGCGAACGAGTAGCTTTATAGCTGAGAGCACAGCTCCCAGCGATAAAGCGCTGTCTATACTGGGACTTTTCAGTGCTAAAGCTTTTCTTGTGCAGGGGGGTGTTTTTCACAACCCTGAACAACTAAAATTTTAGTGCTAAAAGTGTTAGTGTAGACACAGCCTAACATGGCATCAGTACCACAGTCATGATCTCAGCACTGTAGCTTCTGTACTATACCAAAGCAAAGCTATTGCTGCTGTGCCTGAGCCCTGCAGACTGTGTGAGACTGGGGCGGTATCAGAGCAGAGTTTAGCTGGTCAGACAACAGAAAAAACAAATGTTCGGTTATATGCATAAACAACAAGGCTGACTTTGCTCTGTGACTCTGTATTAGCACGCAGGGATAACTAATATGCTCTACAAATGTAGCTGATCAACGAGTATCCCAAGACACTAGCACCAATTTTGTCAAAAAAAATTGTGCCAGAAAGTGTATTCTTCATTAGTCGCTGTTCATTATATGCTATTTACCATTATACTATTTAAAAAAAAGTTTCTCATCCAAGCAGGGAGCAGGAACAATGCCATATGTCTTAGGTGACCAATTACACACCTCAGATAGCACATAGTTGAAGTGAACAATTCATAATCATCTCATAGGCTGAATACAGTTGGTCTAAACTATGAGGGGAAATAGTTATAAAACAACAAAGAAGGCTACGTTCTCTATACAGTGGAAAACAAAACTACTGTACAGCAGAGTTAGATCCTCAGATACTATGATGATGGCCTTACTCTGAGAACATGGAAAGACAGACTGTAAATGCATTTCAGGGCTAAGTTCCCCAATACCATGCTGTAACACAGCAGAGATAATGCACCCTGTCCTAGTGCCTCCTTTTTAAAAGTACATTACGCATGGCTTAGCAGTGTTTTCAGCAAGAAGCACGTTCTGGGAGCTTTCAGCTCTGTTATCTTAGAAGCTGAAGAGTTTGTGAATGGGAATAAGTGCACGGAGGAGAATCACAAATACAAAACTTGTTAAGTGTGGAACCATTAGAAGAGCAGAAATCTGCTTCCATCCACTGGTCCAGTTCCCTGATGCAACGCGGTTCACTCCTACTTCGCTTTGACATCATTTAGCACCTGCCTCAATGCAGCTCACTGGCCTTCATGATGCCAGGCTACCAGACACTGGCAACATCATAGTTCCAAACCCTTCCACAACTCAGGTGATGAGCAAACTCCAGTGCTCCCTCCTCCTCCTGTCTCCTCCTCCAACATAGCTCCGGCTGACAAAGGATACCACTACCCCTCTCTCTTGTTTTTTCTTTCCAGGGCCATTGCTAGGTTGTTCCAGAATAATTTTCACTCAAAAGGGGCTCACATGACATTACAAAAATCAACTCGTTTCCAGGAATTAAATGTTCTCAGTAGTGATATCCTTTTTCTATGCTCTTTACATTGCTACTAATGAACTAAGCCAACATAATGCCTGGTAATTCCCAGCTGGGACTGATCGTCAAGCTGATGAGAATTTTATAGTTGGATTCTTTCCTGCTCTTTTTTTGCTCCCCCCAATCTGAATAGACAAATACACAAAAAACAAAGAGAGCGGCATGCCTTTTTCCCTTGCAAGATACACAGAATAGTCTCTCCGGGAGATGCCTTTCCTAGTCACATTAGTTATTACTGCCTCTGCATGGCTTCTACTTATGTATGCGTTTGAAAGAGGAGAGGAAAAATGCCCAAAATACCTTCCTTTCTGCTTCAAGGTGCCTCTGTGAATGTTTGGAAAGAAATGACCCGTAAACTTTTAAAGTGATTAACAGTTTATTAACTTGAAGGGCAAATCACATAACAGCAACAAAAATAGAAAAGCAAAGCATCAAGTCTCCCTAGAAACACTGGGAAGTTCTGGGGGAATCTAATGATCTAACTGAATCACCTCTTTCTTTAAAACGAATTCTTCTATTTTGTGCCATTTTCCTCCACTACGCTCCTCACCCTGCCTGCTACGAAACACTCTTCCAACTCAGAATAGCATCCATCCATGCTGTGGGCATTTCTTAAGTAAACACCCATCAAATATTTCAGGTATGACTCCAGGAAGTATGTGCACCAGGTACCTTCTCTTCACAAAAAGAAGATTAAGGGGTGACTTGAATACAATCTAGTTATTTACGTGAGGAACAAATATTTAATAATAGGTTCTTCAGTCTGGCAGAGAAAGGTACAACATGATCCAATGGTTGCAAGTTGAAGCTAGACAAATTCAGACTGGAAATAAAGGTGCAAATTTTTTAAACAGTGAGGGTAATTAACCATTGGGACATTTTACCAAAGGTCATGGTGGATTCTCTGTTACTGACAACTTTTAAATCAAGACTGGATGTTTTCTTAAATGCTCTCCTCTGTGAATTATTATTGGGAGGTGCTAAGGCCTGGGTTATACCAAAGGTCAGACTCGGTGATCAAAACAGTCCCTTCTAAACTGGGAATCTGTGAATCCATGGGTTTCGACTTTGCTCTGAAATCCACTAGTCTGGTAATGCCAAGATCTGTGGCTCCCATCCACTGTTTATTCTACATCAGTTGCCTTGACTTCATTTGCAGTTCCCTCCATGCCTCTGCAATCCCAGCAGTCTCATCTTGCCATTGCAACTCACAGTGCAAGGGTGGGGCTCTCCCTTTTCACAATGACCTTATAAGAATTCAGAGCTCTGCCCAGTCTCAGTCTTCTCTGGAGCTCCTGTAGAGAAGGGGACATTATGCCAACAGGTGTATATAGAGAGCAGCTTGGAGTAGTGCTGGCTGCACGGGAGAAGGAGGGGTGGTGGCTCCTAGCTATTCCAGTTACTATAGGGAATGGTTCAGAGCATTGGCTGTAGGCTGGGAATCTCCAAGCTATTCCAGCCCCAGCTTCTCCCAGCAGGGGGAGTTTTAGGGAATGGTACAGAGGCACCACCTGGTGTGGGAGCTCCAATCTAGGCAACCCTTGCAGGAATCATGTTGAGATCTGAGGTACTTCAGGCCGCAGCTTCCCTCAGCAGGAGTTAACTGAAGGCCAGGAAGGGAGAAGAGCAGTAGTGGTGGAAGAGTGCCCAGCTACTCCAACAGGATCTGTGCTTGTGGAAGAGCAATACAAAAAACCCTCCAGAGAAAATAAAAATATGTTTCTAGAAACCATGAAATGCCAATACACACTTGCTATTCTGCCCCCCCAAGACTCCAACAACAAAACTGTGAAGATATTTTTAATAACTGACACCAAATGATGTAATGCATATAGTGTAATTATGCTTAAGTGCTTTGCACGTTAAATGTCATTTCAGTTATCACTTTTTAAATGCAATTTTTATTGAGTGCACAATAATAATTTAGCTACCATAGGAGCAAGTTACAAAAAGAGAACAGAACCAGCGAGGGAGGGTGGGAAACCTGAAACCCGACAATGAAATGCACTGGGATACACAGAGATGCTGTCTCTGAAAAGCTTGCAAATAATAAAAAAGCCCAAAATTACAAGGCTGCGAATTGCAATAAAATTACAGCTTCTACCAAGGCAGATAATGGGAAGTTGAAAGGGAGGTAGGGAGACAAATCTGCATAATTTGTTATCGCTGACCCCAGACACCTGGGCAGCCTGCAAAAAGTAATAGAATGTTTGAGTAGTTCAGAGGCCCAGTGAACAACAGTCCTCAATGGCCATGGAGGAGGTCAGGACTGGGGCAGTTCCCGCAACCCACGTTCCAGTACAGGAGCCTCCTTGTCCCAGAGCCTCAAAAGAAACACATGGTGCCCCCACATGTCCCTCTACAATATACACAGCTGGGATTCTAGGAAAGCCTAGTCAGTGGAACTGCTTTGTGACAGGCTGAGCCCACAGTCTGAAGCTCCTGTCTGCAAGCCAAGGAGAAGGAAAGAAGCATCAAAGAAAGCAGTTACACTTCCCCAAGGACAGGGAATGAATGCACTTAGATCGTCTGTTAAGTACTGACTCTTGGGGTATGTCTACACTGCATTTGGGAGGTGAGACTGCGGCATGTGCAGACACAGTCCAAAGCTAACTGGATCAAAGCTAGCTCAAGTAACAATAGCAGTGAAGCTGCAGCAGCACAGATAGCTGTTCCAGGCTAGCCCCACCTGCAGGTTCCCACTCACGCAGCCGCTGCCTATGCTGCCGCAGCTCCAAAGCTAGCTCAGGTATGTCTACGCTTGCTGCGATCACATCTCCCAGTTGCAGCCTTACATATATGACTCTCCCTCCAAATACACTGCCAAGCCCATAGGATCAAATTCACCCTTGTCATGAGTGAGTGAAACTGCTACTGGAGTCAGTGGGAGATGTGTCCAATGGCCCAAAGCAGAACACTGCACAGAAGGCAGCTAAGAGAGAAGAGATCGTTAGCAACACAGGGGTGGCAGTCTCCAACCAGACTGACTCATGGGGGGAAAAACAGCTAGTTCCCAGGCCACAGTTACACAAGAGGCACTTCAGCTGGCAACTCTGAACAGATGGAGGAGAAAAACAAGGCTTTTTTCAGGATCGGGACCAGATGTTGGGCGACATTGTGCTGCCAATTCTGATGCACAACTCCCCCTTGATTTTATGGCCCAGGGGCTCCACTGAAGTCAGCTGGAGCTCAGGCTTTAAAAACAAATAAATAAAGAGACAAAGGAAAATCCAACAGAGTAAAACAACAAACAGAATCAGAGCAGCCAGGTTCCATGAATGGAGATGAACTGGATCTTAATCTCTGGAAAATTAAATTGGAAAGAAAATGGAACAACAAAAATAATACTGGCTGATGCAGATCATTCTCTCTCCTGCCTCTCCACAGCAACTCTGCCAGCTCTGTCTGACTAAAACTTGTCAGGATGGAGAAATTATTTTTTTTTTGGTAGGAGGGGAGAGTTGTTTTAATTTTTCAAGTGGGGGAAGGGAAGAACAAACAACCTGATCTGAGCCCACTCCAAGCAGCTGATGCTGGAAGGGGAGGGGGGAAAAAAAAAAAAAAAAAAAAGTGTCCTAGCAGACAGGGCTGGTGGGAATTTACAGGTATTTCATTCCTTATGCAGGGATTACACTATTCACAGGCATTTGATTCCAGTTCTTTGGTGTCGATTTGGGTGACAGGAGAAGGAGAAAGTCCTTCAGAAGCCTGGTCGGGCTACTACGTTGCCGTGAGGCCTTTCGCTGACCTCAGAAGAAACCCCACATCTCAGTGTGGGATAGGTCAAAACCTGTGAGCATGGTATTACAGATCTGGGGACTGGCCATGTAGGATTTGTGCCCCACATTACAAATCACCACCATGCTTGGTGCGGATTGGCCTTCTTGGGGGCAGTGTCATCAGAATGGCCAATAGTTGAATGGGCTAGGGTGGTAAATCACCTTCTCACCCTTCAGAGTAGGGGTGAGGTCTGCTGGTGGGACAACATGGAGCAAAGCATAACCTGCCACTGCTCCTGCTATATCTGTTCAAGGGCTAAAGGACATCAAGCTCCAGAGCTGTCAGGCCAGCACTACGATACAAGGCTGGTTCTGATTTTGCAAGGGAGGTCAGGCAGAAGGGAGCCTATGTATCCTTGGGAGCACTAAGCATGCTCTACATAACTAGTCCAAAGTGTACGTGTAGGGGACTGAAGGAAAGGCAAGTCACCCTGCTACCCCTTCCCAGTCCAGTCCTTGATGCAAATACCCCGGTGCAGCAACAACAATGGGCCTACAGAGCCTGGACCAGCTCAGTCCTGCTCGTTCTAGAATAGCTTGCTGCACAGGGAGGGATTTTGACTGGATTCACCACCCTGATCCCAGCTCTTCAGGGATACCTCATTGCAGAGATGGTCTCAGGGAAGCAAGAACAGACTCGGACTGGCTGAGGCTGCCCCTGTGCACGCTCTCTGAGGTCCAGCTGGCTTCCTCTCAAGAGGATGCACAGGATTAATGATGGTAGCCAGATAGCAATACTGGTGCATCACCCCAACAGATGGAGATTTGCTGACTGAGTGCCCAGCAGGACCTGGGCCCAGTAGCGCTGAGAGCAAAGGAGAGATGATGCACAGAGGCACTGCAGCCTGAGCGCCATGCTGGGATTTATAAAATGGACAGGAAGTCTCTTGAAGATGAGGGCTCAGTGCTCCCCCCGCTCCCTGAGGGGCCTTCCCACATGGCTGATGTGTTCCAGCACAAGTCGCTAATCAGGGCAGAGTGAGCAGGAACTGGCAGGCGCTGGCTCCCGCACTTTCTTCTCAGTGGGAGCTGAGTGCCAGCACTTCCCCGGCACTAAAAAAGAGGACATGTCTCATGATTTCACAGGAGCCAGGGAAAAAGACTTCAAAGGTTTAAAAGAAATTAAATAGAAGGTTAAAGGGAATGCAATTTCCAAGGGACGAAGAGTTAATTCCAGGGTCTGAACTGAGCTGTTCTACAGGGCTTGGTCCTGCTTTTCCATCTCCCCCCGTCTGGGACTCAGAACCGCAGTGCAGCATCAGCTCATCTGCTGCTACCCATCTGCCTCATTACAAGAGCTCCTCTTCTCCCCCACAGCGCTCGACTCCCTGGCTCCGCCTGCCCTGCAGCCTGCTCCCTGTGCTCCACTCCCAGCTGAGACCCATTAATAAGGACAGCACTCTCAGTGCCCCGGGAGCTTATGAAGTTCATTAGCTAGGTTATACCAAGTGGAACACGGAGTTACTGAACTTTACCAGTGGAGCCTAGGGGTGCTGTTGGCACGGCCCAATCACTGCAGCCTCTGCCACGGACAACCCTCTGCTAATGCACCAGCAGCCAGCCCGCTTCTCCATCTGCTTACAAGCACCACCTGAACCTGGGGGTGAGGAGCAGTTACCAGATGGCTCTCTCCGCCAAGGCTCCTTTCACTAGATCCCTGATCAACTGCCATCCAGTCCTTCCAAATCCCCTGGCCCCCCTTCTCACTCCAAGGCTACTCTTATCATCCTTGACTAATCAGCTCACTCTTTCCCCAGCCTTTGGATTTTAGGCTACTTTGTTCTGCAGCATGTACTGGGCTGGAGGAGATACAGCTCTCCTCCACTTTGTCGGATGCATGTAGTGGAAATTTCCAGGGGCAGGTATATATATGCAAGCAAGAAGCAAGCTAGAGATAACAAGGTTAGTTCAATCAGGGAGGATGAGGCCCTGTTCTAGCAGCTGAGGTGTGAAAACCAAGGGAGGAGAAACTGGTTTTGTAGTTGGCAAGCCATTCACAGTCTTTGTTTAATCCTGAGCTGATGGTGTCAAATTTGCAGATGAACTGAAGCTCAGCA
>NC_133784.1:21128179-21247676 GCF_003597395.2 Chelonoidis abingdonii
TGCATCCGACAAAGTGGGCATTCACTCACGAAAGCTCATGCTCCAAAACATCTGTTGGTCTATAAGGTGCCACAGGATTCTTTGCTGCTTTTACAGATCCAGACTAACATGGCTACCTTTCTGATACTTAGCTCTCCTTGTCTGTCCCACCACCCAATACCTCCTTGGGGAAGACGCCCTCTCCCACACGCTGCCAGAAGATCGTGCACCATCTGGAATTCAACCTGCTAGTTGAACCCTATCCCTTCAATCTTTACATGCAGAAAATACACAGACACTTTGCTATGGGTGAAATGGGGAGATGAGGGTAGCAGGTGCCAACAATGCCCTTGCTGCCCCTCACCTTCCTATCACTCCTTCACCTCGCTGACATTGCTGTGCCTTCCATACTCCTATTAGCCAGCCTGCCCCCCTCTCCCCAGGGATAGATTTTCAAGGGGCAGGATTTTCAGCTGCTAAGTCAGCTCAAAGCAGAGCTGAAAACCCAGCATGCACCCAACCTTCTCAGCTCTCCTGAACATCATGTCTCAGACCAGACACTGGCTGTTTTGCCCTTGCTACCAGGCTGCTGTATCAGAAGCAGAAAGGGTGGGCTTGGAGCTTTCTCTTAGGCCTCCTATTAAAAAGCTCCCCCCTATATTTCCCCTTAGCTTCGCCATCCCCCCAACTCTGACTGCTCCAATCCTTGCCCTCCTCTCTCCGAGCTAGTGCCCTCCATCCCCAAGCCCTCCTGCAGAGCCAGAATCCACTCAGCAACTTTTGATTTTGAGAGACAGCGGATCTTCTCCGCAAGAACCATTAGAAATCCCCAAGGCACAGAGGGCAAGCTGAGGACATGTGGCCCCACCAAAGGGCTAGGGAACTCTGCCCCCCAGTACCAGCTGCCAACCTGCCTCCTAGCATTTCAGAAAGGGAGGTATTGACCAGGGCTGCTAAACATCTTTGAGAAAACGAGCAATAATCAATGATGTGCCATTGGAGCCCCTGAGATAATACTATCTAATCAAACAGGCCCAGGGAAAACAGCATCTTATGGGCCATAAAACAGTCAGAGGCTTATTCCCCCTCATAAATACTGAGCAGCTGCCGCCACAGCAAAAACCCCTTTGGCGCTTCCTTCCTCTTCTCCCCTCATATCCTTCCACTTGAACGCTCTGCTGCTGACAGACCCTAATGACTTGGAGTCGGATTCGTCTGACTGTTTAATCAGGGATGCGCTAATGGAGATGTTCTCCAGTCCGGTCTAACCCTGGATGCATGCTCGGAGAGGAAGCAAAGACTCTACATTGCAGGAGAGCAGGTGCCTTGAGCACCCACACCCACCTACCTGAACAAGTGCTTGTAGAAGCCATATCCACACACTCCCAAACAGGTGCCTGTAGCAGCTAGAGACTCATACACGTGCCTGTAGTGCGCGCACACACACACACACACACACACACACACACACACACACAACACACACACACACACACACACACACACACACACACACACACACACACACACACAGCTTGACTCTCCACTGAGTGGCAGTCCATGTAGGCACTTGGGGTGAAATCCTGGCCTTGCTGTCATCAATGGCAAAATTTCCATTGACACCAAAAGAGGCTATGGCTGAATTTCTTATCTGCACAATGAAGATGGTGACTGAGACCATGTCACCTCAGCATGCCCCCTCTGTCCATACCCCACTGCTGCATTCCGAGGAAGAAGGGGCTGAGCATCCACAACTCCCACTGCCCAGCACCTCAGAAATCCATGCCCACAGCCTGCCTCCAGCCGGGCACACCCCACAGGCACACAAACTCAGGGACCACTTTTTAAAGATCTTGGCTCTGACTTTCACTCCCTTCTCCAACTTAAAATGTCACTCAAGAAACAGCAGCTGTCCCTAGAGTTGGGGCAATTTCTCCCTCCTGTTCTGGTGTAGAACTATTGAAGTCAAGTTATGCTGATATAATGGACCAACATATGCCCGAGGCTCCCCTCAATCAACCACCCTACCCCCCAGCCATAGTGAGCTCTAGTATCGATTTTGGATCATCACGTCCCCTTGCCCATAGTCATTCCATACCTTTTCCCCTTCTTATCATTTGATGTTTGTTTGTTTTATTTTTGCCCTTCATCTGAAGGGATAGCTTGGTGGTTTGAGCACTGGCCCGCTAAATCCAGGGTTGCGAGTTCAATCCTTGAGAGGGACATTTAGGGATCTGGGGCAAAAAATCTGTCTGGGGATTGGTCCTGCTTGGAGCATGGGGTTGGACTAGATGACTTCCTGAGGTCTCTTCCAACCCTGACATTCTATGAACCAGGCAATTTATTTGGAGATTTCAGTATTGCCCCATTGTGACCATATTTGGCTCTTTAAACTTTAAAAAGTACATCTTCTCTCTCTCTCTCACAACATCCAGGGAAAATAAGGAATCAGGACTCCTGGGTTCCATTCCCAGATTGTACCAATGATTTGCTACTTGCAGTCAGGGGAAGCTAACATCTAGAGAGGTAAAATAACTCACCTGAGATCAAGATAGATATAATACTGACCCACCCTTACAAAGTGCTTTGAGATCTTTGGGTGATGTGGGCTGTACAAAGGTTAAAATTACAACTCAGGCTAAAGCTGAAAAATTAGATCGTGAAGCATACCCCAAGAGTAAACAGACTAAGGCACTGAATTGCAGAGCCCAGGGAGCTGCCCTGAACAGCCAGACATTAAAATGTAGGGGGGGCTAGACTGAACAAACCTCAGCTGTTGCCATAAAGAGTAGGACAAGAGACTGCCTCAGAGACAGTCCTCAAGTATATAGCACTTTGCCTTATTAGGATACTTTTAACTAATGCCACTTGTCTGCAAAATGATAGGCACCATCCTTACAGCTTGTAGGGCCCTCCAGAAGAAGCAAGCACAATACATGCACGATTGGTGGAGGCCTCACTCACACACACTTCCTACCGACCCTGTCGAGAGCCACGTAACCACCTTCTACAAATAGCCCCTTACCCCCATGTGCAGCTCATGATTTGCAATACATGTTCACATAGGAACAGAAAACTAAGGGTAACCAAGTCTCTGCTATGTCCAAGACAGCCCATGTGGTGCAGTAGGCCCAGGGGCATTCTCGAAGGTGTTTGTGTCCCAAGAACATGCTGGCACATCTGCTGCACAGCTGGCATGCAGACAGCACTGCACATGCATTTTGTCCCTTGGAACTCTCATGGCTGGGTAAATGGAAGGGAGTTAACTTGCTTTGCCCAAGTCCAGGGCTAAGAAAAGGGCATGTCAAGGCTCCGGTGAAAAGTAATGATAAACCTCTGAAAGCAGGGGTTCATAAGGAAAATGCTAGGTTAACTTTAACTCTAGTTGCAGGGTCAGGATCTTCACTCCAGGTACCGTGAAATCAGAAAAGGATCAAACCCAACCCCTCTCAGCCTAGAGGTTTGATGAATTGGATATGTTTTTATTATTATTTTTTGTTACTATTATTGGCACCGCTCTCTCCTTTTCTCTGGTTTTGTCTGAAAGCAACGGGCCCAAAGGTTGGATGGAATTCATTTCTGCCAGTGATACTGACAGACGGCAATCAGGAAGGAGTGGAATTCTCTGCACAGAGCTGGTTACCATAAGATTTCCAGCCTCACTTTAAGACGGTAGTGTTGTGTTTTAGAGGTGGATAAATCATTTCCCATGTTCTGAGAAGAGATGGTCACTGCTTAAAGTTCAGGGAAGAGTATCAGGAGAACTGGGTTGCACTCCTGGGTCTGCCACTGATTTTTTGTATGGCCTCTAGCAAGTCACTTCCTCACTCTATGTTTCAGTTTCCCCAATTAAAGGGAGAACAGTGATATGAGGTGCAAGCCTGTCTCCCCAGCCCACAAAGGACTCATTGCCATGTACAGAAAGTTTTTCAGGCTGTTAGTAAAACAGTGCCCTAGAAGAATTCAAACAAACTCACTTCTCAGCTAGTCACAGGAACGCACCCTCCCTTCATCTGAATGCTCTCAGGGAACACCTGACCCCTTCCCAACTGGGTCTGATCAAATGGCCATGGTGGGCAAAGTGGTTCAGGCTCTTAAAGGGGCAGGCCACACTATTACAGATGTGATGACGTTAAATTCCATAAAGCTCTTCAAAATC
Source organism: Chelonoidis abingdonii (assembly GCF_003597395.2). NCBI lineage: Eukaryota > Metazoa > Chordata > Testudines > Testudinidae > Chelonoidis > Chelonoidis abingdonii. Next base: position 21,132,318 of record NC_133784.1, read on the forward strand.
TGAGATGGAAGGCAGGGGAGAGGCAAAAGCAGCCTTATGAATTACAAGCCCATTACAATGAAGTCAGTTCTGATCACAGAACTAAAAATTAATGGCAGCCAGGGTATAAGCAATCAGAATTTGATCACATTTATAATATGCAAGCAGAATGAAGTTCAGACCAGTAATACACATACTTTGTACTTTAACCTGGCCAATTTCACAAAGCTGAAAACAATGATGAGCCAAATCAGCTGGGAGGAAGAATTTAATCAGAAAAATGTGAATGATAATTGAGAATCATTTACGAAGACCTTACTAGATATGCAAAAATCCCACAATCGAAGAAGAAAGCCATATTGGTTTTTTTTAAATGACCTGGTTTAGAGGGGAAATGAAACCAGAATAAAAAAAATAAAATGTTATATTACTATATGCATGTGTGCACACACACACACACACACACACACACAGAAGAAAAGGGAAATTGATAGTAATGAATATAAATCAGAAGTTAGAAATTGTAGAAAATTGATCAGGGAAGCCAACAGACACAAGAAGAAATCTATGGCCAGCTAAGTCAAGGACAATAAGAAGGAGTTTTTTAAATACATTAGGAACAAAAAGAATCCTGGCAATGGCATTGGTCTGTTAACAGACAGAAATAGTAGAGTTACTAATATTAATGAAGAAAATGAAGTGTTCAATAAATATTTCTGTTCTGTATTTAGGGAAAAAACAGACGCTATAGTCTCATTATATGCTAATGAAAACACTCTTTCCATTCCACTAGTATCTCTCAAGGATGTTAAACAGAAGCTATTAAAGCTAGGTATTTTTAAATCAGCAGGTCCTGGTAATTTGCACCAAAAAGAGTTTTAAAAGAGCTGGCTGAGGAGCTTGCTGGACTGTTAATGTTGATTTTAAACAAGTATTGGAGCACTGGGGAAGTTCCAGAAGACTGGAAGAAAGCCAATGTTGTGTCAATTTTTAACAAGGGTAAATGAGATGACTCAGGTAAGTTCAGGCCTGTCAGCCTGACTGATACCAGACAAGATAATGAAGCAGCAAACATGGGACTCAGTTAATAAAGAATTAAAAGAGGGTAATACAATTACTGCAAATCAATGTTTTATGGTAAATAGATACTATCAAACTAAATTGATATCCTTTTTTGATAAGATTGCAAGTTTGGTTGATAAAGCTAGTAGAACTGACATAAAATACATACACTTCTGTAAGGTAGCTGACTTGGTACTACATGACATTTTGATTAAAAAACTAGAACAATATCAAATTAACATGGCACACATTAAAACTGGCTAACTGATATGTTTCTAAATGTAACTAAATAGGGCATCATTATCAAGCAGTTGTGTTTTCAGTGGGGCTCTGCAGCAATCAATTTTTGGCCCTATGCTATTTAACATTTTTATCAATGACCTGGGAGAAAACATAAAATCATCACTGATAAAGTTTGCATAGGACACAAAAATTGAGAGACTGGTAAAAAACCAAGAGGACAGGTCATTGATTTAAAGCAATGTGGATCTCTTGATAAAATGGGACACAAGCAAACAGTATGTGTTTTAATATGGCTAAATGTAAATACATACACCTAGGCACAAAGCATATAGGCCATACTAATAGGATGGGATACTGAATCCTGGGAAGCAGTGCCTCTGAAAAAGATTTGGAGGTCATGGTGGATAATCAGCTGAACATGAACTCCCAAGGTGATGCTGTAGCCGAAGGGCTAATGCAATCCTGGGATGTATAAATAGGGGTATCTCAAGCAGGAGCAGAGAGGTTATTGTACCTCTGAATCTGGCACTGGTACCACTGTTGCTGGAATACTGTGTCCAGTTTTGGTGCCCACAATTCAAGAAAGATGTTGATAAATTGGAGAGGGTTCAGATAAGAGCCATGAGAATGATTAAAGGACTGGAAAACCTGCCTTGTAGTGATAGACTCAAGGAGTTCAATCCTTTTAGCTTAACTTTTTCTGTAAGAGGTGACTTGGTTACAGCCTGCAAGTACAAACTTGGGGGACAAATATTTAATTATGGTCTCTTTAATCTAACCTGATCTAGTGGCTGGAAGATGAAACTAGACAAATTCAGACTGAAAAGATGGTGTACATTTTTGACAGGGAAGGTAATTAACCACTGGAACAATTTACCAAGGGTCCTGGTGGATTCTCCATCACTAACAATTTTTATATCCAGATTGGATGTTTTGATCTGCCCCATGTTAAGCAGTATCGAAGCTTCATACAAGGAACAGGCTTTGAATGCCAGTGACTTCACTTCTGCCATGTTGCTAGAACCCAGACACAGTGGAAGGCCTAGAATCTAAATACCATTTTGAAAACAGTCGTCTTTATGCAAGTTAGCACAAGAACAAATATATAATCTGCATATTTCACCATTTGGTGGAAGGGCTTTTTAATCATTCAACAGTTTTAATCCTTTATCCGATGTTCATCTAAGAGGATTTTGCTGCACTTACAAGATTTAGTACAGGGTCATTTGCAATAAATATATTCATTTAACAGGTTTATTTCCCAGCCACTCATGAATTTGAGCAAGGGGCACGTTATCTGCCAATTGACAGAGGAAGGCTGCGAGACCCTCCCTCCCGCCCCCATCTCCTCTCCAGGCAGTGGCAGGCTAGGGTGTCTTAGCTACAATGTCTTGAGAGGTGATGGTCACTGAACCAGACACATGGACTGGCCCCTGCTGCCATACCCTGCACCCCTGCAAGGGAAAACATAAGACTAAGCATTAAAAGCAACTGCAGCTTCCCTTAAAGTAACGTCTGCAATGGATGGTGAGAGGCAATCAAATGGTGATGATGAATCGGGCGAGGCTGCACTTGATGCCGCCTGTCTGAGGTATGGAAACGAGGCATCACAGCAGCTCATTAAGTCACTCAGTAACACCCCACTTGCCTCGTCTCAGATTGGTCGCTTGCAGGAGATTGTAAATCTACTTTTCCAGAGACCAAGTAAAAATTGACTAAGACTAAAACACGCTCTCTACTTGACTAAATTTGCCATGGAAGATGTTACCCAGTAACGACAGTGTAAATGACAGCCCAATATTAGAGGAAAAACAGCACAGCTGAAATCTCTATAATTTTCAAGCTAGATTTTTGGTTTTTAACTACAATAAAATCCAAACTGAGTTTATAGTGAGATGAAGCTTTTCAGACTTGCAAGGGTCTGTCTATGGAAAGCTGGGACTGAAGCAAGTCTGTGTGTTAATTCCCTAAGTGTGCAACCAGGCGGGGGGAGGGACGACACACCTTCAAACTTTTCTGCAAGAACAAGATGGTTGCTTTAGTGAACTTAGTGCTGGCACGGGTGCTTGTCAGAGTGTCAGCTGATCCTGAAGTGTCTGGATAGCCGTACCTCAGTTTCCCCTGGCAGGACTTGAATCTTAGGCAAATATGTTCCCCCTCGCCAAAAAAATAAAAGAACACCCTCCGAACAAGCAGTTCCTTAGCCCCTTCAGTAAGCTCAGTCTAATGGAAAGGTCTATCTGTCTCAGACACATACATACCCCCTCCATCACCATAGCACTTGAGTGCCCCACAATCTTTAACATGTTTATCCTCACACCACCCCTGGGATGCCGGGGTAGTGCATCGTGCAGGTGGGCAACTGCAGCAGAGAGAGACTAAAGGATTTGCCCAAGGTCACACAGGAGGTCTGTAGCACTGCTGGGAATTGAACTCAAATCTCCCAAATGCCAGGCTTGTGCCCGAACCCCTGAACCCTCCTACTACTTCCTCCTGCTGCCTTGTAGCCACTGACCTCCTTTTCTTCTTTGAAGGGGACAGGAGCCCTCCCCTTCCTCTACTCTCTCCTGTATGTTTTTACAGTTAGTGCAAACAGCTAAGGCCCTTCGGAGGGCAAGAGCATTAACTCTTTCTCTGCCAGCCCAGGGAAGGGCTTGTGCACCCCAAGCCCTGTCTTTCTCCACAGATCAAGTACAACACAAGCAGCAGCAGTGCAAGCTTCCCCCCACTGCTTTGTCTCTCTTAGGTCCCACCATCTTGCTCTTCTTGGTGTATGCACAATGTGCCTCACGTAGTCTGTGACCAGGATTCATGCCCCCACATCACCTATTTGTATGGGTCTCCCTGCCTCTTGTGGGGAGAAGATAATTCAACCTCTAGAGCCCACTGCGTCCTGGGAGTCTCCAATAATTCTGCCAACACGCCAAACAATGCTAACTAAGGGTTTTTGGGATGCAAGCGGAACAGAGTAGCGTGACTGATCTTCGCTGGATTTAAAGTCAGTAACATACAACTAAGGTTTGCTATATCCATCTCCCTGAGCTCCCACTGATACCATTGGCAGCTGCACCCCTTTAAGCTGGCAACCTAAACCCCCAACTGACAATTACAAAAATACTTTCCCCTTGATTTGCCAGTTGCTCTGTGGCTTAATAGCTTTGATTGCCTTTCTGGCGCCAAAGGAGACTCCACAGATCTGACTGTGGCCCAGCAGAACTAGCCACTCCTGGAATAAGAGAAGAAAGTCAGTGCTGTGCTACTGAAGAAACAGCCCTACTGCTTTCAAACACATGGCCAAAGCTGCACATGAGCCAGACATGTGTCCTGCCTCAGTGGTCCCACATGGCAGTGCTTTGGGTCAAACATCTTTGCTCCCCCAGAATATGTCACTACCGGCAATTTGATAGGATACTGGGTGGCAGCTCTCCAAAATAGCAGCAAACGTTTACCCAGGTCGTACTGTAGATGAGCCCCACATTTTTAAAAGTCCAATATTGTATCCCTAACTAGAAGGGAATATCCTGTCCAGTGGGTCTGTTTAAAGGTGAATTCAGTCTCTTGGGTTCATCCAGAATAAGCTGATCAAGAAACGACAAGGATAAGCAATACTGAAGCAACATTCAGCAGCTGCACTGTGAACCAGAGCCTCCCTCGCCATGCACTTGTGGGCATCAGAGGGGACAGGGAGAAGTGTCAGCAAGAGGTGAAACTCTTCTTACCCTGTTCCCTCTCTACCTCTAATTCATTGTGTTTTATCAAAGCCTCGATATTTTGAGAGACATGAAGATGCACCTCCTGCAAAAATGCTGCAGTTTCACAGGGCACTCATCAACTCCTTCACAAGCAAATGCCAATGCAAATTTTCCTGCAAAGATCTTGGATTGTAAGCACTCCATGGCAGGGACTGTATGTTCCTGTACGCACTGAGGGCACTACTAGGACTCAAATAATGAAGAATCCTGTGCCCGAATCAAGCCAACGCTCATTAGAACAACTGGCAGCTGAGATTTAATCCACTAGTGCATGAAACTAAGAGTCAATGTTCCTCTAGTCTGGAAAATGCAATGTGCACCAAAGTCTGTTGCCCTGTGCCCTGCACAGAATTAGATTTTATAGTTTTTAAGGTTTATTTAGCAAAATTAATAGGGTGATGCTACTTTACTCCCTGTTTAAAACATTCCAGAAACACAATGTTTACTTGGAGTCTCAGTACTCCGATACTTAAGTATCTGTGTGGTTCAATGGCTTGGTACAGCAGTGGTAGGCTTCTTGCTTTGCGAGAGAGAGTCCTCAGGAAATCTCTTGAGAGAATTTTCACTACTTCTGCACCTTTTCGTTTTGCTTCAGGACTTAAGACCATCCCATGAGTGCAGACTGTCCCATATCTGCCCAATGCAGAATCTTTTATGCCGTCGTCTATAGAATCTGTTGCTGGCCCCTCTCAAAGATCAGATATTGGACTAGATGGGTCTGATCCAGATAGTAATTCCTATGTTCCCAACATTAGCCCCTTTATATGGCTGAGGAAACTGAGCCCTGAAGAGCTGATGTGCATTTTATTTCTAGTAGCTATGCATGAGGCTCATCTCCTGACCCTGTAAAACCATCCCTCCTCCTATTAGCACATGGACAGTGACACCAAATGTCCCGAGCCTCAAGGACAGCACCCTGACTATGGTCATCAACAAACTGGAGATATGCAAGTCTTCCCAGCTGCCCAGCCGGTGCTCCACCAACACCCTTGCAGAATCCACACACACTCAGAGTTGTTGCACATCACAGATGCCCAGCTGCTTTGCTGCCAGGCTGATGGAAAGCAGAGTGCCAGGGTCCGCTACCTTTGATATGCAGCAAGGATAAGCTACAAACAAAACCTCTGTTTGTCCCTTTGGGAGTCTACAAGAGCAGCCCATTGCCAGGGAGCAGAGTCAAGACAGGTCTGTTCCATCGCTCAGAACCTTAAAGGGTCCTTAATAAATGCTGCACTCGCACCACCCAGAGAATTAAATGTTGCTAATGGATCATAGTCACCCCGGGATCCATTCAGACTCAAAGCCACATCAAACACTCTTATCATTCATAAAGCTGCCCAGCCTCAACTCACTCGGAATGTCCCAAACAAACAGAGGGGAACTCTCAAATCCACAGCCAGATCTCGATCAGGATTTGGCAAAACATCCTCTCCGCTGCCCTTCCCCCGCATCCCAGCTTCTAATGGGCCAAACCCAAGCCCTGGATCCAAATAGCCTCAAGTTCCTGCATCTGGAGCCCAATTATGCAGCTTGGGGCCCCCTCTTGCCTGAACAGACATGCCAAGCACATGAAGGTAGCAAAACACACACAAGCACACGTATCCAAGGAATTTATTCACTCCATTTGCCAAGATAAACAGCATGCTGAGTGTGGAAGGGGGGGGAAGAGGCTGGGCTGATTTAAGTGATTTCATTTTGCAATTTGCAGTGCTCTTTTTAAGTCGCTTATCCATTTCAGTGCTCAATATTCGGCTCTTTCCCTAATTAGAAAATCGCTAATCTGCTCTGAAAAATGTAAAAGTGAGTCTTGCTTACGTGCACTGCTTGGAATATGCAAGTGTGATTTTTTTTTTTAAAGTCCTCTTGAAAAGCCAAAACTCTTTTTCAAAACTCCCTGGTGTCTGAGTGTCATCTGTTTCCCCCACCCCCCAAAATCCAGGCCCCAACCTCCACAGTGACTCACGGTACGGCTACCCTTGGTGCGAGGGGTGTTACTGCCAGCTCAAGGAGTCATGCTTGCATGCTTAAATCAGTAGTGTAGCTGCAGTAGCAGAGGCTGCCTTGAGTACGTGTCCACAGGGTCTGAGCGGATCTGTACTCAGGGTGGCTAGCCCATACTGCCGCTCACCCCTATCCGTGCTCTCCTGGCTATGCTATTATTTTGAGCGTGCTGGCTCGATGACTGCTAGCGTGAGTACATCTATGTTAGCTATGAATTTCACCCTTAGTTCCAAGTACAGATATAACCTCTGAGTAGTGCCACCTGTGCTGGTGCGAAGCCCACACTCTCCTTGACTACTCCTGCCCTGGCTCCCCCGCCCCCTCTGAGGGATGTCCCCACCCAACTCTTCGCCATCACCCAGCGGGACTCACTCCCACTGGAAATGAGTTCCCTTCCGCCTCTCTGCACTCCATTCCTCGTCACACCACCCAGATGATCTACAGTAGGTTTCAGGGTCAAAGCTGCTGGGAGCCCGTCATCTGGCAGAACTCGCTGGACATCACAGTGACACACAGGAGGAGAGCCCAGTCCAGGAGATAGCTGGAGGTCAGGCACAAAGCCACCTGTTAAAGTCATGTCAAACTTCATGTGCCTCAGGCCTCTGCTTTCCTCTGTCTTTCAGATATGTTGGCTAAGATACCCATCCAGGGAGAACCAGAATGACAATGACGTGAAAGTAACAATGCACCTAAAACAGTAGTTCAGTGGCCCCAACCTTCTCACTGGTGGTGTTCTCTTCTCCATTCTGGACATGTGGCTCTGAACCAGCTGTTCCAAACCAAAACTCCTTAAAGATATTTTGCATCATTCCACCTCTCCCCCCAGTATAATTTGTATCTGTATGACAGAGGCCAAGATGAGGTAACTTGAAAAAGACATGGTCAAATTTCACAAGTTAAGTTTAGTCAGGTGTGGTAAAAACTTGTATGGAAGCCCCCCATCCAGCATGACAACTTCAGTGCTGCTGGGAACCAATAACCCAGCGTTTTGGAGGTAGTACGGCCTGCATGAAACATAAAACTACAGTAATTAAAGAACAGAGTAACAATTCTTATCCCACGGGCCTTTTGAAAGAGCAAAGGTGCTAACTGCAGGAATGGGGTTAAGTTCCAGTGCAGATCATTCAATTCTGCCCCCCCTCAATCCGCTCACTACTCACTTTATTTCCTCATTTCTTTTAGTATTGCTGTCCACTGTTAAACAGCTCCTACATTTCTCCCAGAGGTGGCTGCATCTCAGTGGCAGGTGAGTGAGATTATAAATTACTTGGAGCAGAGACTGTCTTTCTGTTCTGTTTGTACAATGCCTAGCACAATGGGATCCTGATCCATGAATGGGACTCCTGGGCGCTACAGTAATACAAATAATATAAATAAAATCCCAGGGCTAGATTCATCCCTGCACCCACACTGTGGCCATCACTGGAACAAAAGCTGAAGCATCCTGCACCTCCTCTCTCCAGGGGCTGCCATGGGGTGATGAACTGTGCCTTCCTTCAGCTACTTTCCTGCTTTCAAGATCCCTACAAGCCATTGCATGGACACACTTTCAGCAGGGCATAAGAATGACTCAGAAGTGTCTCCTCCCAACCATGGCCTGGAACACCCCATGCCCTGGGTTGGAGGTGGAGGCAGTGCAGAGTTGGTGGAGTGGGCACTGCAGCTGGCATAGAACCCCCCTGTATTGGCATTACTTCCTGGTGGGGGAGTGGAGCCAGCCCTCCAGCCCCTTGGACCAGCTCAGCAGAGTCCAGGGGGGCCACATGGTATCTGGCCAACAGACAATAGCATGCTTAGAGCTTCCTTGGGAGGCAAGATGCAATATAAATTCCAGACATCATCGTTAGCACTAACTGATTTTTAAATAGGCACCAGTAGCATTTGGGAAAAGCTTGGGAAGTTCACCCAGAGTCAGCATAGCTGTCTGCTGCTAAGTGGACAAAGTTTACCATTTATCTTCTACTCCTCAGATCACTTGAAGAAAGGAAGGGGAGAGAAAGAGAGAGAGAGTGACTCCTATACAGCTGCCATCATAAACCTTTTTAGCCAACCTGCCCTACTTCATTATAGCTTGTCACCTGCTCAGGGAAATCACCTGTCATGAAGATTTTCTTTTCCGCTTAACAACTTCAGACTCAATTTGAGGGTTGGCTCAGCAGACTAATGCACTGGCCTTCCGGCTCTGAAGGACTGGGCCTACACGTAGGTTAGGTTACAAGCATTAGATATGCGGTAGTCTCAACCTTTGGCCACAATGCAAAGTTCCAATTCTGTTTGGCACAACCAAGGCACCACCTCAGCAAAGGGCTTAAATCCCACTGACTTATGATGAACTCATGCCTAAGCACACTGTTGAACAGGGATGGGAGAAGACTTGTGGTTTGCTGAATCAGGGCCTGGCCTAAGGAGGCCTAGGGCTGAAATGGAAGGCCATTCCCGTTCACGAACAGAACTAGGGGGAAGAGGCCAACACGGGAGAACTAAATTCATCCCTCATTTAATTCCACTGAATTCAATGGGTTATTGCAACAAAAGAAATTGGCCTGGGGAGTTAAAGGTCAGGACTGAAGTATGGAGGTCCTGGGCTGGGATAGCAAGGAGGCGGCAGGTTCAGAACTCAGGTGCTTTGGCAGGGCCATGCAGAGATCCAAGACTAGAACAGAAGAGAGTGTTGCAGCTGTACCAGCACAGCTCACAGAGGAAACTTCCACAGAACTTGCCATTAGCCTCTCATTTTAATTAGCACTAATTAACGACAAGAGTTTGTCGGAACACTGTAGTGTTTTAACCCACTGGGTTCTCAGGGGACAGTTTATGTTTCCATAATAAATTCAGTGTAACCCAAGCAGGAGAAGTCACTGACTCAAGATTCGAATGATTAGCTGGTGATACTATTTATTATCTACATACTGACAAAAATATGTGAGATCTAGAAATCAGAAAAAGAGCTGGATAAGTACCCTCCCACCCATTTTACAAAATGAGTAAACTGAGGCAAAGTAACCAAGGTCACCCATAAGGTCACTGGCAGAGCTGGGACAAGAACCCAGGTCTTCTAAATCCCAGTTCACTGGCCCTATCCAGTGGTCCATACTGCCTTTCATATGTCGACTGATTTAAAATACAAAATAAGAAGACAAGGAGGCTTTCTCCCACAGAGATGAGATATTTTTAAAAAAATATGAATTCCAATTTATTACAATTGCAAAGAAAGATAAACAGCCAATAAGCCAGTTGATATTACTGCATTTTTATTTTTTAAAAACCTTGCTACTCCATAAATACAGAATCTGAACTATAATCTAGATGCATAAGATAAATGGACATTGAGTTCCTCTCAGCATTTGATAAAAATCAACAGAACAATATTAGAGTGGTGACATCACAGGCAAGACTGTGGCAAAGCTGTCATTTACTTATTCTAGAATCTTCCTAAAACAGCAGTAACCTACACAAGTAAAACTAAACATAAACCCAACTCATTTATTCCTTGGACAAAAGGTGACCTCATCCTTCTTAAAAGCAGAAGGCACTGAACGGACAACTAATGGGGTCTCAGTTCAGCTCCCAGAGGAGCTGTGATCCTATCACAAAAACCACCACCCTACAATTGGCACTGATTGGCCCCCAGTCCATGTAACACATACACTGCCTTGGTGGGTCAGCAGCAGCGGGAACTGAATCTATGACCTCTGGTTCTAAAAGCATAACAGCCTCATCAACCTCTGCGTAGCCCAGCCACCACTAGAGGGGGACAGAGTTCTACATCGAGGGGGCGGAGTCTACATTAGCAAGTCTTGGGAGAGTGGCCAAGGACTAAGGGCCTGATCCAGCCCTGCCCTTTGAAGCCAAAGGGAGTCTTCCCATTCCCTTCAATGGATGTGGACTGGGCCTGGAAGGAGCCATAGAGAATCCACTTTCTGTTAGATGTTTCTCCAAGAAAGAGTTGAGGAACGCTGTCAGTGCTCTGCTGCTGCCTGTGCTAGACCTCTCCTATAGACAGCCACAGGACTTCACCCTCTAGGGCTGCCTCCAGCACTAAACTGAAACACTCCCCTTCTTCCCCAAAACTCATGCATTAAAAGCAGAAAGATCAGATTTATAACTGATCATTTTTAAACGGAGCTAAAAATGCATCCTGCAGAAAAAAAAATCTTCCACGTACACAAACATTGGAGACTGCATTTAAACTTAAATTTTTCTCTCTGTAAATTAAGATTTACTTTTCAAAGGGAGACAGGATTGTCTAGCAGATTCAATGAGCCCTGCACAGTTACAAAATTTCTATCTGCATCCAACCCACAAACGTGGGCCATGGATATGAAGCGGATATCCACAGATTTGCAGGGCTCTACCAATGAATTCTCAAAATCCTTGCAATATAAACTTACTCCTGCAGCTGCTCTCTGCTCCCCCTGCAATGGATGTTCACTTTCTAATAACCCCAGTAAATTAATGACACAAGCAACCAGTTCCTTTCTAATTGGTTTATAAGTGACTAGGTCTCCTTTTGAATAGCTGATTAATTACCAAGCTGTCCAATGAGAGGTTGTGATTCACTTGTCTCTCTACAGGATTTAACATAGGGTGCTGAGGCTTCCATGCGTAAACAAGGTGACTGACACAAAGGGCCTCTTGCACTCGCCCTGTGCTTGATGCTGTTGTCATGGATCTGTGTGCCAGCCAAAATTAAACCAGCCAGTGGCCTTTTCAGATAACACTCCAGCCGGTTCCACCCCTCAAAGGTTAATGGAAATAAAAATGAGAAAATCTTTATCGAGGTAAAACACTACATTTGTCAGGGAGACAGGGCTCATTTGGTGTTAAATTTTTTAATTTGGCTACTAGTTAAATCCAGGCAAAGACCTTGATGTTAAAATGAATTGAAACAACTGCACTAACATGCCTAAGCTTCCGTTGCATACTCCCTTCCTTCTCCCCACCTGCCCCCAAGAGGGAGAGAGAACTGCAAGAAAAAATGAGCAAAATTAAGTAGAAAAAAAATTATAAATCAGTGTGAGGCTGGGTTAATGCAGTTATGGTTTTCCACTGTCGTCATTTCTATTTGTTGTTTGCAATCCTTTTAAGTTGGCTGCATCTTGGAGCCAGTGTAATCCTGATTTTGTGTTTTTTCCTTCCCCCATTGCTGGCAATTGATTTCAATTAACATTTTCATTCCTCTGCCTGCTGCAAATAATCACTCGGCATTAGAGTCTCTCAAGTACAATCGGCAGTGGCTGCTCACTCTCTTACTGACAGTTGTGGGGGGAGAGAATCTGGCAAGCACTAAAGTAAGAAGTTTCAAGTACCTTCAAAATGTGAGGGAGATTCCATCACATGTAATCAGATTAAGTCATGGCTGCAGGTGGCTGAGAATTCATTTTTTAAAAACTGCTGCTGAACTCGGTGCTCATGTGACCAAAGGACACAGAGCACAGCAGGGGTAGGCAACCTATGGTACGGGTGCTGAAGGTGGCATGTGAGCTGATTTTCAGTGGCACTCACACTGCCCAGGTCCTGACCACCAGTCTGGGGGGCTCTGCATTTTAATTTAATTTTAAATGAAGCTTCTTAAACATTTTAAAAGCCTTATTTACTTTACAAACAACAATAGTTTAGTTATATATTATAGACTTATAGAAAGAGATCTTCTAAAAATGTTAACTTATTACCGGCATGCGAAACCTTAAATCAGAGTGATTAAATGAAGATTCGCCACACCACCTCTGAAAGGTTGCCGATCCCTGGAGTACAGGTTAGAACCCAGCATCTTGGGTCTAATTCATCACTGGTCTGCATCTTGTGTAGTCACTAACCTCAGGAGAAAGTGATTGCAATATTACCAGTCTGGTCAGATAGCCCATTGAGACCATTTTCCACAGGTGCAAATGCCTGTGCAAGGTGCACAGCCATAACGAATGGGTCCCACTATGTGCATCTGCTTTGCAAGCTTTGAAGTGCAATGGTAAAGCCAGTTATTTGTGTGCAATCTTCTACAGCATCATTGTTATATCCTTGGACCAAATACACAACAATCACCACCTGATACTCCAGTCCTGCACTCTCCTCCCAGCTCAGCCAACATATCTCTGTCCTGACTCGTCATATGCCATTACTGTCTGTCCTGGGCTCTCACCTAACTCTGCCAATGAACCAGTCATGACCTGAAACCCCCCTGCTATTCCAGTCCCCCACTCTCTTACAAAGCCAGGGCTGTGTAAATCACCTCTATCCTTCTGGGCAATAGCCCCTGCTACTTCCAGGCCTAGATCCTTCACCTAGTTTTACTAGTGCCCCTCAATTCTGCCCTGCACCACCCTGCTTTTTCCATCCTGGGTCTCTCTTGAACAGTGAGACTGACAGTTCTGTTGTGTAACATGCACAGTCTATGAGACCCACTGATGCACCGCCCAAATGGAGCATCTGAAGGCAGGTTTCCAGTGGGGCCAGGTGAGACCATGGCAGCTCACCCCAGCATAACCAGGCATGGATTTTGTTTTAACATTACAGCGAATACAAAAATGGGATTTGTCAAAGTAAAAAACTTTGTGCTTTCAAATGGTCTTTAATCCAAGCAGCAAGCCCATTCAGGGAAGAAGGACATACAATCCAAGAAGCAGACACAGCCTTGATCTCAAGATGCTGTAAACTGGCTCCGAAACCTCCAGTTGCCACTGATTTAAGAAGGGCCAACTTCTGTGCAGGCTTATATCCTGCAAAACCCCACTGGCTTCAGCAGAGTTATAAGCTGCAAGTCATAGCAGACTATGGCCTTACACATGGATAATAAAGCAGTAACTGAACAAGTGACAACTAGAGAGGAAAAGAACGTTGCATCCAAGTCTCCTATCACCAGGATTCCAGCCATGTAACTCCACTGATTGCAACTGAAACTACTCCTGATTTGCGCCAGCATGAGAGGAAAATCAGGCCACACAGGCACATAGTAGCAATAAAAAAATGCAGCCAAGTGCTTGTGGGGCTGCATTTTCTAAGTGCAGGAGTTACGAATAAATAAAAGAGCAGAGCCAGTGTCCAAGATGTGTCAGACTGGAAACTCAGAAAGACACAGCCTTGTCCTTAGCTTCCCTCTTCCCCCTTCTCCGAGATGGGGGATAATGATACTCACTATTAGGAAATGCTGTGAAAAGAACCATGCAAATGCAAAAGTCCTAAAAAGGACTAATTTGCAACCACTGCTTTTTTTTTTTGGTTTTTGTTTAAAAATCATAAGGCTGTTCTGAAGGGAGCTGCTGACAATACCAACATGCAGGGCTCATACCACAGACTATGCAGTATAATTCTCCCCTCTTTGCAATGCAGCAATAAAAAGCACTGGCAGTGCCAGGACACAGGCAACTACAGACCCCTGACTTTGATCTAAATACTCAATACTCCTCAGCCAGTAGCTGTTTATCCTTCCCATGCCTCTCCTTGCCATCTTCCCCTCGCCAGCCCGTGCCCCTCCAGCCCCTTGCTGAACTTGAGCTTAGAGGCAGAGCAGAGAGAAGATGACAAAACAGGAGTTGACAGCTCTGCAGTGGGAAGCCCAACAGAACAGTCACCTCTCGCCTCCCCTCTCCGCCCCATGCACACCACAGTCCAAACAAAGCTCAAAAGCAAAAGCAGCCCAGCAAATGCCAGCCAAGCTTGCAACCACAATGGAGGGCATGAGGAGAAGGGGAGCAGAGGAGGAGATGGTTGCCTCTTACATTTTTAGTGCACTGATCCAAAGCATGCCCTTACCCCATCTGGAGTGCTAGGGGAGCAGTGATGGTCAGAGGCATCTTGCTAGCCCAAGGCAGCAGCAAGCCTGTGGGGAAGCGGCGGCACTAGGGGACCATGCTCAGCCACATCCCTCACAACTGCTGCGAAAGGTGCTACACCAGCTCCCCTCTCAAGAGCGCCTCAGGGTACCAGCATTTGCAGAGGGGACTCCAGACCATGACCACAACCCAAATCTGGCAGGCCCTTGGCTCTCCTGGGTTGTACAGCATCACTGGCTGCCCCAGTCATCCTCTCCCTCGCCTCCATGTGCTCATGGGGTGCTCACTAAAGCCTTGCTCGGATTTACTCTTGTATCGGTTTGCTGACTGTTGATTACAAGACTCCCTTGCCCTGAAAATAGTTCAAGCCTCCTGTATCAGTAGCTAGAATATATCCAGGGCCAGTGGGGCAAGAATCTATGGAAACGTTGTTCCTGCACATTTTACCACACACACACAGAGTATCTCTGACATCATGACCTGTCATAAACAGAGAGCTAAGGGTTAACAAACAAACAGTGACCTGGAACACCTGACCAGAGGACCAATCAGGAGACAAGATACACTTTCAAATCTCGGTGGAGAGAAGTCTTTGTTTGTGTGTTCTTTTCTCTCGTCTGTTGTTCTCTCTGGGATCTGAAAGTGACTGGACGTACTACAGGCTCTAATTTTCTATTCAAGTAGTAAGTGCAAGTAGAAAGGTGGTTTAGTCTTTTTAATTGGTTTTCTTTATTTGCAAATGTGTATCTGGCTGGTAGAGTTTTAATGTGTATTTGGCTGGAAGTATTTTAAATTGTATTTCTGCTGGAGGCGGGTTTTCTCCAGTTTCTATAAGCTGAAAGACCCTGTAATATTCCGTCTTGAATTTACAGTGATTATCTTTATTCTCCTTTCTTTTATTAAAACTTTTTCTCTTTAAGACCTGATTAATTTTTTCCCCTTGTTAAAGCTCAAAGGAACTGAGTCTGTACTCACCAGGGAAGTGGTGGGAGAAGGGAAGGAGGAGTGGGGGAGGAAAGGTGAATTTCCTCTGTGTTTTAGATTCACGGAGCTTGAATCTGTCTCTCTCTCCAGGATAACCCAGGGAGGAAAAGCCTAGGAGGGGGGGAGAAGAGGGAGAAAAAACCTGATTTCTCTGTGTTGTGATTCAAGGAGTTTGAATCACGGTGATCTCCTAGTGTACCCAGGGAGGGAAAGATCTGGGAGGAAGAAAGGAGGGGGAAGGGAAATGGTTTATTCCCCTTTGTTGAGAGACTCAAGGAATTTGGGTCTTGGGGTCCCCAGGGAAGGTTTAGGGAAGACCAGAGTTTATCAGGCACTCCAAGTCCTGATTGGTGGCAGTTTATCAGATCTAAGCTGGTAATTAAGCTTAAAGGAATTCATGCTGGTACCCCATTTTTTTTAAACTCTAAGGTTCAGATTGGGAAAATATACCATGACATGCCCCATGTACAATGCCATTTTATACTGAAACGCTCCAGGGAGGGAGTACCAACACTTAAATCAGCACTACATCCCAGACCAGAGCTCTAATAACTGGCTCAGGGCTTGTGGCACTGTAAAAATCTGGTGGCTCTTCTTTAAGGAATTTAATTTTAGCAATCCAACATTACCCTGGCTCCTCCCTTCCACAACGTAGAGCATGCATGGAAAATTCTCATTCCATTTTATTTTAGGTGCGCATGCACTTTGCAGTGAACAAATTAGGTTTTGAAATGAAGTGGGCTGCAAGCAGTCTGATACACTGTGTGCAGAGCACGCGTCTCGCAGCCTCCGTCTTTAGACAAATGCAAAAGGCAAAGAGAAGAAAAGGAGCCTGGGAGCAATTGCCTTGTTGCCAATTGCAGAGTGTGATTTTCTCGGGCCTGGGTGTGAGGTTCGACATAAGTGACCACAATCAGAGGATCTCATGGAAATTTAGGCACTCAGAAACCAGTGAATGAGACCTGAAGAGGGTAAATGGAAAACACTTGAACAGAAGAGGTAGGTAAAAGCACACCTGCCTTTCCTATAGCTTCCCCGGAAGACAGAGCGAGCAGAGGGGCGAAGATAGGATAAGGGAAGAGTACATGGGAAAGGAGCATTTTAAGAAGGAAGGAAATATTTCCTCGGGATCATCTGGAATGGGAGCATACAGGCTCCTTCACACAGTGCAGGGCAAATCTTCCCCTACACCTCTGCACAGAGTCGCTGGCCAGCAGAGCTCTGCTAGGCAAGGGCAAGAGTAGGAGTTGCAGCTCCCAGTGGAATTGACTGAAAGAGCCAGCGCATGAATGGGAGGGGAGGGCTTAGGTGGCTGGGTGCATTCTCCCCTCTCCTCCCAATAAGGATGCATTCAGCCCCAGAAGTCACTGCAGCAGAGACCAGACTTCCTGGCCACACACGTTTCCCCAAGTTTGGAGCTAGTCACTACGCTGAGGACTTGCCCAGCACGCAATAATCCTCAATTCAGGGAGCTGCTGGAACCTGGCACTGCATTGGAGTGGTCCTCTAAACGTAGCTGGATCTGCGCTGAGTCTAGCCATGGGTTGAGGACAGTTCTCTCCTGGGTCATTACCATCAGGTCATTGCTTATAGGGTGTGAATGGAGAGCAGAGCTTCCACTGGCACAACGTTTTTCTCTAATAGTCCATTAGACCTGAGCAAATACCTCAAGAGCATCACTAACAAATACTTAATTTCAAATTTGCTGTGTCTGTATCATTTGCCCCCCCGCGCAACTCCTGTTCGTCTGCCCAAGCTATTCTAGTGATCCGGCTCACTAGCACAGATGACCATGGAAACAGAGATCTTTATGCAAACATGCATGGTATAAGGGGATTCCAACAACTAAAATTAAACACCACTAATCCAGTTACAGGAACGGCCCGTTGTTCACTAGCAACTTGCAAAACACACAGAAGGCAATGTTCATCCTACAAATAAATGGCTGCTCTCAGACCGGCAGTCAGAGACCTGTTTGGGACTCCCAGCTCCAGGCAAAATTCAATCCAGAAAGACAGAGCAGACAGGAAGCAGAAAGGCTCTACATGCAGAGCTGAGTGAACACTGCAAAGCCTTTCCTGAGTGTTTCCTCAGAGTTTCCCTGAGTGGTGAGCTTACTTTAACCATAGTCTTTGGTTGATCAGTAGAGCCCTGCGCGGATACAAAATCTGTACTCATATCCGATCTGCAATCCACAAAAATGATCCGCAGGTGCAGGTACCCGTGTGGATATAAAACAGATAACCGTGGATTTGCAGGGCTCTATTGATCAGCCTAAACTAGCTGATTTCCTCAGCCAATCAGCCAGCGTTCGCCTTTCTGCAACCACTCCAGTGCTGGAGCTTTCCGCATGCAGACCCTTACAGAATGCGTCATAGTAGAAGGGCTCACTCTGAGTTTAACACAAGGAGGTCTGCTTCACCCCAACATGGCTCCCAAATGCTCCTGACCAGAACGCCAGCACAAAGGCAATTAAGTGAAGCAGATGAGGGTCTGACCACATCCTTTGCCTGCTAGGAAATCCCTTCCCTTACCATAAGTGGGGCTGACTGGAAAACAAGAATTGTGGCTTGCAAAAACAATATTGGAAGGTCTTTTCTTTTTGCTCTGCATTGGAATGAAATAGACTTTTCCAACAAGATCTGTGAAAACAGAGAAAGACCTGGGCCCAGAACTTCCAATAGCTTAGCAGCCAGGACACTCCCTTGGCATTCAGAAGACCCAGGTTCAAGTCTTTGCTCCTCCTGAGAGTCCATCTTTCTCTCACACACAATCACACCTGTGGAAGCTGTTCCACTTTGTATAAGTAATGAAATATTCACTGGTTAGAGAGAAGGACTGACTCTAGAGCCCTGTAGCTAGGGCACTTCCCTGGCATGTGAAGCTCTGGGCAAGTCGTGTCCTCCTGTTCCTTTTATCTTGTCCATTTAGACCATGGTTTCTCAAGCTGAAAGTCAGGACCAAAACTGGGTTGCTAGAATGTTTCAAAAGGTGGCGTGTAAGGTCCTGTGACTCCTGTCCCATGGGGCGGACTGGGCTCACCTCCCTGTTCCAGGCACTGCAAACTCTGGAACACGGGTGGGCAACCTATGGTTCTGGAGCCACATGAGGCTCTTCAGAAATTAATATCAGCTCCTTCTATAGGCACCGACTCTGCGACTGGAGCTACAGATGCCAACTTTCCAATGTGCCAGGGGGTGCTCTCTGCTCAACCCCTGGCTCTGCCACAAGCCCTGTCCCCACTCCACCCCTTCCAGGCCCCTCCCCTGAGCCTGCCATGCCCTTGCTTCTCCCCCACCCCCCAGAGCCTCCTATATACCACAAAACAGCTGATCAGGAGGTGCAGGGAGGGAGGGGGAGGCATTGATCGGTGAGCTGGAGGCACTGGGAGCGGAGATGGAGCCAATGCGGGCCCGCCGATGTATTACTGTGGCTCTTTGGCAATGTACATTGGTAAATTCTGGCTTCTTCTCACGCTCAGGTTGGAGTCCCAGTGCCACTCAGGTTTGGCCCAGCTGTCATGACAACGAGAGTCTGCATAGGCCACATTTGAGTGAACTGCACTACAACCTCATGAGCCAGGTCACAACTCCACTCACACAAACTGGGTCTTGTCAGGGGGGCAGGACCAAACCTGAGCGGCATTGCAGCTGCAGAGGTTGCAAGGCCCAGAGCAGAGAGCCAAGTCCAGACAGCCCCACAACACAGGAGCTGCCACTATGGGGCGAGTGATGGGCAGGACCCAACCCCACTAGGGACCAGAAGCTGACCCCCAGACTAATTTTCTGGGTCACAGCAGGCCAAAAACACTTACAAATGGGTCCTGAGCCCGAAAAGGTTGAGAGTCACTCGTTTAGACTGTAACCTTCTCAGGGCAGG
Organism: Chelonoidis abingdonii; assembly: GCF_003597395.2. Taxonomy (NCBI): domain Eukaryota; kingdom Metazoa; phylum Chordata; order Testudines; family Testudinidae; genus Chelonoidis; species Chelonoidis abingdonii. The sequence continues at coordinate 21,151,984 of NC_133784.1, forward strand.
GCCTGGCATTTGTTACTAAGAGTTTGTACAGCACCTAGATCAGTGGGTTGTGACAGTGATAAAAAATTTTTTAGAACCTGTATGCCACTTTAACTCACTGTTCTCATTTTTACTGGTGTTAACAGTCCATCTGACCTGCTGAATCCATGAACCTCCCTGCATCCAGATTACATGATTTGTGTTTAAGGAAATAAAAAAAAGTCACATTTTATAAGATGCCTACAGTTCTTCCCTGTTTCCCTCATTAAACCTTTTTGTCTCACACTGCGTCCATCCCCCCATGGGGTCCGAGCAATACAGAGGGAAGAGAAACAGCTTGAGATTCACAGTATATTAGAATTGACAGCCACAGCAGTCAAGTGTTGTATTTCTGTCCAATCTTTTTTTGAAAGGCTTATAAAATAAAACAGGGTCATCTCCAGGTATTTAATCGAAAGTTCCATAAAAGAGAAAGACGACAAACATTTATCACACTCTGAGAATCTGCTTGAATGATGGGCAAGAGTGGGCAGAGCCTAAGGAAGCCATGTGACCAATGGGTCAGTGCCCGAGACCAGGCCGTGGGCAGTCATGCCTAGTAGTTAGAGCAGGAGTCAATAACCCAGAATACAAGCCCAAGGTCAGAGGCACAGTCATAAGTCAGGAATCAGAGCCAAGGGACACAGCTAAAGTTAGAGGCCAGAGCCTAGGGTCAGAGCTGAAGTCAGAAATTGGAGCTAAGGGTCAGAGACAGGTTACCGAGCCGGCTGGAGGGAGGCAGGAGCAAGGCAGGAGCAGGCCTGGACACAGATGGGTGCAAGGCTGGAAATAAGCAAGGGCTACTACAGTTGTGAGCAAGTGCTTTGATGAGCCAAAGAACTGCTGCTGGGCTGGGCTCAAGAGCCAGCCTGCTAGCTTCCTCAGCCAATCAGGTAGGGTGTCCTGTCAGGGAGCCCAGCTGACATAGCCCAGGTTTGCTCATTAGGCCATCAGGAGATGGAGCACTACCTGCTCCAGGGCCTTATTCCTGATTCACAGACAAAGCCCTGTTCCTTTTGAAAGGCTACTGTCTGCCCCCCCTAGATCATACCAGGAGGGGATTTTTTCTTCCATGAAACCAATGTACACAGAGCTGGGTTTACTGCATCCTGGTCCAACAATGTCCCAGCAAAACAACAACAAAAGAAGGTTCACTTCAGCCAAGGGCACACACCAAACAGTCCTTAGAGCCTCTCCTCAGCAGTACAGTAATATGGTCAATTTCTCAGTTTCTTCTGACTAACTGGGTCTGAACCTGGGAATTTCCAACCCTGTTTGGTGGCCAGACAGAGAGAATAGATCTTTGCTTTAACTAACCTCTTCCCTGTAGAGGTTAGTGTGGAGTGTGTACACTCCAGCCCAAGCTTTTCATATTGCCTTGTGGCCCCACTAATCACCCTCTCCAAAAGACAAATACTTCTCCTCATCAAAGTGAGCAAAAGCAAACAGCTTTGGAGTGTGCAGGCCAAACAATTATACAGATATGACAGGCCAAAACACAGCCAGGACATTTCCCAGAAAGGTAGTAGTCAGGACTATTATTTTTTTGCTTCTTTGCTTCTTTTTCCAAACCACCCGGAAAAAAATTCCAACCTGTACTGAGATATGGCATCAGAAATTTCAGGGAGACTTTTTTTTTGCGCAGAAGTAGGGTGCGGGGTTAACTTCCAGGCTTACTATGGGAAAATTCAACAGTAGCCAAATAGCTGTGGGAGTCCCTCTGTGGGCAGGTGTCTATTGACCTAGGTATTGAACTTACATCTGAATTTACTTGCGCATCTGCCTATTGTACCTGTATGTGCCTCTTAAAATTCTAAGTTATTTAAAAAAATTAAATAAAAAAAAGCCCTCCCCTCAAGCAGGAAACAAGTTTCAAATGTCAGTACCAATAACAGACTAAACCCTTCATACCTTCCTCTTGCCCAGACCCCACCTCCCCAGACAGGTGGGCTACTTTAAGAGGGGAAAAGGTAGCTTTTCCATCCAAATGCACTAGACCAGCTCCCAGTCTAGAAATTCTTCAGCTTGATGATTCTCTAAGAGGAAGTGGCACTGTCAAGAATTGCAACAGGGGAAATTGCTCTACCAGATATGAAGCAAAACCTGGCAGGACACAGCCTGGAAGCCCTGGAACAAAGCTGCTAACAGGGAAAGCTGGCTGAAAAATGGGAACTGTTTAGAGAAAGAGTCCACCAGCATTTCTTCACTGGAAACCCATTTTGACAGAAGACTGCTGACCATTTCTCCTATCAAGGATGTGACCCATCAGGCCCTGGCTCAAGGAGAAGGATGAATGTCTCTGGAAGACTAGGCCACCTCTACTGAGCAGGGAGTTCAGTTTACAGGGGCTAGTCTATTCTTCACTCCCCTGCTACAGCTGCCAGTTGTGATCTTGCTATAGAGACAGATGTGTCCACTTGGAATGGGATTGAGGGCACCTGCTCAGTTCAGAGATCACTAAACAGCCATTAGTCATCACTGACCTGAGTTGGTTTCAAACAGATGAGCCAGCTCCACAATCACTACTGCCTTTAACCCTCAGCTGACATTTTGCTGCCCCTATAAAGGAAAGCTGCAGCCATTGTACTTGCCCAGCAATTCGACAGCTCGGCTAGTGGAAAGCACGGTGCACAAGAACCACTGATTGTACTGCAAATTAAGGCGTTTAATTGAAATGGGCAATAGGGCTGCCACCACCAAGTAAGCCTCTATTGGTGATACCAGCAAGCAACATGGGGTCCAATGATTAACAGAAACCACTCTTCTCTGCACAGCACCTCCCATGGGTGCCTCTTAGGACAAGCTCTGGCCAGAGGTGGAATTGGACAGGCACAGTCCAGCCGGCTCATCACAAAGGACCACAAAGAAAGTAACACAAGAGAAAAGATCCCAACAGATCCAGAAGGAGACACCATGTTGCCAGCTCTGTGTATCGACGTCAGCTATCAGACACTCATTGTCGCCCCAGATCCTATTCCCAGTCCTCAGCTCCTGATGACACCGCAGCCAGTGCAAAAACTAAAATAAATAAATAGTTATGCAAAGCATTTGTTAGGCTGGTGTACATACGATCATTTCGCAGTGTGGTCTAGAAGTTCAGGGACGTGGCAACTGGGGCCCTCTCCCAGGAGAGGCTTGCAATTTCCAGAGAAGACTGATATCAATAATAGTGCAGAGTCAAAGAGGCAATAAGATGGGGTGGGCTTGGGAAAAGAGGGGGAAGTTCATCTTCTGATGCAAGCAGTGAATTCTGAAATTAAGCCCAGAAGGCTAGAGTGTGCTGTGTGTGTTATACCATAATGCAGCTTTATTTTGTCTTTCCACACAAACTCGAGCCCCCAGGTACCAGAACAAGTTAATAAACAGTAGCCGAGGGAGACAGGAATTAAAGAGGGAAAGACAATGAAGGGAGAGAGAGGATTTAACAAGAGCTTTGTCAAGGGAGAGAGAGCTGATAGAGGGAACTTGGTAGAACCTGCTGAAGAGATGCACTATTCAACCCAAAGTGACAAGGTCATGCAAAGGAGAAGCAGCTGCTCAGTAAGTGGAGGGCATGATGCACTCTGGGACTGGATTTCCACAGATCCTGCTGCTCGCTTGTGAGCTAAGGAGTAATCCAGGCCTCTTCTGGGGAGGGCAGCAGAACAGCAGTATCTGGAGGGGAACAAGTGTGGGGGCACACATACTCTGCAGTCTTCTCTTCTCCTCCCCGTGTGGGTTCTCCTAAAGACCCTGCATAGACTACTTCAGCCACTGAGTCGATGTCACTTCCACCAAGCAGCTCTACAGTCTGCCTAGCTATCAACGGTATTTATCATCACAGTAGTATTCCAGCACCTCAGTCCTTAATTCATTCTCATAACACCCTGTGAGGTGGTGAAGGATTATCCCCATTTTGAAGATGGGACACTAGACGCAAGAAAGATCAAGTCATTTGACAAGGTCAGATAGGGAGTATGTGGAAGAGCAAGGAACTGAACAAGGGTCTCCTAGATGCCAGGTCCAGGGTCAACCACAAGAGCATCCTTCCCTTCCTCTATAGTACCTCTCCCCTGCTTCCTCATCCCAGCTACCTGGCCCAGTCTCTAGCTTTGATGCCTTTTTTTTGTTTGTTTGTTTTTTTAAAAAGAAGACCTTGATCCAGCAGCAGCAGCTGAGCCAGTGAAATGGCAGATTCTGAGAGCAAGCCCAAATTAAATCCATTTCTAAATGTACATGAACACTTTCCCTGCTTCTCACTCACACAATCGGATGGCTGCAGAGGAGGAGGAGGGGCAGTATGCTTCGGGCTGAATTACAGCCTCTCTCCCTGCGAAGGGAAGTGTGCTGCTAATCAGGCAGGGGGAATGCAAGTCTTCAATCTATAACTGCAAACACTAATGCTGCAAAAGTAATTTTACAGAGTTCCACTCTATGGACTCCTCTTTGTCCCAGAATTCCTCAGCTTGGGAGATTAACAGTATAGAGATGGAGAAAGAGAAGTTATTTTAAAATTCATCATAAAACTCTCAGACTCAATGAGCTAAAAAAAATGATTTGAAAATATCAGTTGGGGGGGGTTAGGAAGGACTCAAACAGAAAAATAATTGAAAGAATGAGAAGAAAGTGTAGATCTGCCACTCTAGAAACACCAATACGTGCTTTCATTTTCAATCTCCTCTTCATGCCCCTTTGGCACTCAGTCACTGTCTTCCCAAAGCCCATCCTGGTCTAAACAAAAACACACACACACACCCCACCACATTCCCAACTACAGCTACCTTCAAGCCTCCTTGCTGCCAATCATTTGTTTTACTCCTCCATACCACATCATAATTTGCTACCTCACGTCCAAATGTAAGGATAATTCCCTAAACTAACATAACTGAGGACTGAAAAACTCAATACAGTTTGCTTGAGTTAATCATTGGACCTGCACCAACAGTCCCTAGCCCAGAACTGTTCAGGCTCTCAATCCTCCACACTATCTATGTAGGTTCTTATATGTAGGTACTGTTAGCTCCATTGCACAGATGGGAACTGAGGCACAGTAAGGCGAGGTGTCTTCAAGGTCTCACAGGAAGGCTATGCCGAGCTGGGATTTGAACCCAGGTCTTGAGAGTCCCAGGCCAGCCCTACCACTAACCATTGTCCTCCCACCCAGAGCCTGGCCTACAGGGAAGCCAGGAGGGTCCCAGGGTTAAGGCACAAGGCCTGTGGGTCAGACAATGTAGCATTCAGTCCCGGTTCACTGCGTGGCCTTGAGCATGTCACTTCTCTTCACTGTGAGAGTGGGGATAATGGTACCTCCTTGGTCCCAAGAAGGGCTTTCATGCACATAAAGCAGTTAAGAGATCCTCAAATGCCAGGGCAACTGAGGACAACAGTGGGTTTTAACTTTGAAACCCTCTTCCCAAATCAACACCCCAGGTGTTGATGGCGGTTCAGACTAAATCAAGCTTGCACAGGAGAAGGAGACATACACTCCTGCAGCAAGAAGACACAGCAATGTCTTCAGTAGGAGTTCATTACGCTTGTTTATCTTCATTTCATCGGTAACAGATGAACAGCATAATGGCTCTGGCTTTCCCGGATGCCACGAGCCTAGAAACACCCTAATGAAAAATAAATGTATTTACAGGGAAACGTCAAAACAGCCCAAGACAAGTCAAAGTAATGTGCCTGCGATGGGAATGAGTGCTTTTATTTCATCGCCCCTCCATGGCCTTCAAGCAGATCACGCAGCAGAGAGAGAGAAATATTTTAAAATAGCGACACTTTGGCGATCCACGGTTGTGCTAGACAAGGAATAATTAGAAAATAAATTACTTTTTTTTTTTAATCCTGGCATTTCCAAACATTGAATGAATTAGATTATTTGACAAACTCCAGGGCTATGCCAGGTTTGTCAATGCTGAGGGGTCCTACGCAATTGAGGGTGCTCGAATAAATAAAAGGCTAGGGAAATACAAACAAATACAGTTCAGAGAAAGTACTTAATATCTACCTGGCAACTTTCACAGATCTAAGAGATTTCTGGCTTCACACCAACAGTCTGGTCTAAAAATAGCTTAATCTCCTTGAGAGCAAAGGAGCAACCATCAAAAGCAGACACTCTCCCCCTGTGCGCACACACATGCACAATCCAGCAGCCACCACATTCAGACACACAACTTATCCTCTAGTTAATTTTCAGACACTTTCACTAATTCTGTTCTGCACAAGTTCGCAAAGCCATGTGCCAAACTGCTGGACTGAGCAGAGGGCACTGGGATGATTTCTTAGAACCAACCATCCTTCTACAGTTTTGGAAGCCAATTTGCATACATGCAAATATGGTTCCCTAAATCCTAATTAATTATACAAATTTATGTGTATACGGTATGATGAATACACACACTATTATTGTGCTGAGAAAACACTTAACCTTTTTGGAGGAGAATACTGAGATTTTAATTTATCAGTGGTGGGAATGGTATCACACACCAGCCAAGGTACAAATTACCCTACTAAGTCAAAACAGAAAAACGTGATGTACTGTACTTCTAGCATATCTGCAGAGGCTTTCACAGACTCCTGGAACCATGACACGCTTATGGAGAAGACTGTATAACACAGAAAGATGCTGTATAAATATGGTGTATTTGCATCCTATTGATGGCATCATGCTATTTATAGAACGCAGAAACTATATATGCTGTAGATATGCAAACAAGCAAGCTCTGGTTCGAACAAATTAGTTGAATAAGAACATGATATGAAGCTGCTGGCCTGGGCTGAATCTGGCCAGTCTTATATTTCTGAATTTAAAAAAGCATGTTAAAAAATGGAGCAAAGCAGATGGAGTGAACTGGTGAGTTGCAATCAATTTATTGGCTTAGTAGGTGGTGTTAGTGAAACTGACACAGTATTAAAGGGGACAGGGAGTTCCTGAGTCCCAACATGTATGTGCTTTAACAGCCCCCCTCTGCACACTGGCCTCAGCTCCCCTGGCAGCATTGCCTTTGCGCATGCTGGAGAACCTTTCAAGCACTGAACTTCAAGCTAGAAGCAGCCACAAAACCTTCAATGAAGCAGTAATAGGTTGGCCACACCATCTACCCATAAGAATGCTTGACATGTGTCCATACCACTGAGTCATTACACTCAGCATAACTGTTGCATGCAAATAGCTGTAGAAGAACGGTGATTGGTTTAATTATCTATGACAATGATTCTCAAACTTTTGTACTGGTGACCCCTTTCACATAGCAAGCCTCTGAGTGTGACCCCCCTTATAATATATAAAAAGTGGTTTTTAATTGAACACCATTATAAATGCTGGAGGCAAAGCAGGGTTTTGGCTGGAGGCTGACAGCTCATGACTCCCCCTGGAATAACCTCACGACCCCCTGAGGGGTCCCGACCCCGAGTTAGAGAACCCCTGATTTGATGTATGATGGCCCTGCTTAAGAGTTATCTGACCCAGTCTGTAGCTTAGCAATTAATTAGATATAACCATCTTTATATAGTTAAGCTAAATTACCTAGTTTCTTCAAATATAGCCTCTGCACAAGATTTCACTTCATTTTAACTAGCTGAAAAGTTTGAAGTGTCTGTGTTACTCCATTGTTAAGATCATTCAAGACTTACAAAAGAGTGAAAGATGCTACTTTTCTGAAAGAATCCAGTTCTTAATTCATCCATAGATATATCCCCAAACCATCATATGCACTTTCTCCCAGAAACAGGTAAGAACCCAGGAGTCCTTACTCCAACTCCTATGCTCTAAGTGCATGACACACTCACTGTTCTGGTATTGTGCCCTAACTCATCATTTCTTTGTTTTCCAGCATCTATACTTACAATGTCTCTGGATGGGTCAGTATCTGTGGGGACTGAACCTAGAACTTTTAGGATGCACATCTATTGCTTGAGCTATAGGTCCAGGAACAGATGCCTACCCCATTTTATAGGATTTACCCACAAGAGGGGAATGGCCATGATGTGTCAGCATGAGTTATACACTGAAGAAATTCACATGAGCAATCTTAACTCTTATAACTTAGAGCTTTTCGTATGTGGAGCTAGATCTGTGAGCTCACAAAGATACCAAGAAGAGACTGATTATGCACACAGGTCCATAGAGAGTGATCTCAAATTACACTTGTGGCTGAATGAGCAGCCATTTCAGATATCAGGAGCTTCATCTTGTTCTCATATACACTGGGATAAATACCCTGTAATTCTGGCGAGTTCCTCCACATTTACACCAGCACCACAGAGATCAGAACTGGTCCCAAGTATCCTTCACATATCCTACCCTTTTCCTTCCAGATTCCTGAGCCCCTGACTCCTATAATAAATGTCTCCTTTGCGCGTGCATGACTCTGCTAAACAAAACACTTTTTCCCCTTCATGCTATTCCCTGCCTACACCTCACTACCGCTCGATCCATCTCAATCTGTCAGCATTTCCAGCCTGAAACCTGTCACCCAATCTAGCCTGGCAGGATGCAGACAGCAAACGCTGGAGGCCCTTGACTTTGTGAGATGCAAATACAGAAGAAAAAAAAAACAAAAAACAAACAAACCAGGATCTAATTTTCTGATAGGAGGACAAGAACAGCTACTGACCCCTCCATCTGACAGGCATGGGCATAGGCCTATCCAGAATGCTCCAACTGTGCATTTCTTAAAACAGATCCACTTCATGATATTGCATAAGTGACAGTGGGACTGGAGAAAAGCAGAAAATGAAAAGGAAATAGGGAAAAAAACCACAGTGCTTTATTCTGTGCAGTAGACCATAGCTGTAAGGCGAAGGGTGCCTGCCCTGCAGCCACAGAAACATCTCTCACACTGCTGCTGACACTAGTGAAGGAAGTTGTAGTAGAACCAGGAAAGACTTTTGGGCTCCAGGGAGAGATCTGATGGATGTGGTTGGCCTTGGAGACTCCCAGTGCCACGTCTTAGGGGAGAAAGCAGAGGTGGTTATTGGAGCCTGCAAGCTCTTCTGGACAGGTACCATGTCTTTGTTTATCCTTGTATGGTGCAGAGCAACTGGTGGGAGCCCAAAAATAAATAGTAATACAACTGATGCTGGAGGTCAGACTAGAAAGGACAGTCTGGTAGTTAAGGTGTTGAACCCTGGCCTCCTGAACCCCATTCCAATTCCCTGCTCTGGTAGAGACTTCCTGTGTGACTTTGGCCACTCAGACTCTCTGTGAATATATAGTGACCCACCTCCCAGGGGTGTTGTGAGGAGAAATACATTCAAAGATTGTGGGGTCTTCAGATACTGTAGCAATGGGGTCCATCTAGGTACCTTCAACAGAGAACCAGACTACAGAGGCACCAGTGGTGTAGAAATGAGGGGATAGAATGAGCAGAGCATTGTGATGCAAGCCAGCTGTTTGGGTGAAATAGCAAGTGCAGCACCAACCTTCTAGACTTCGCAAGCTCTGCCAATTTTGAGAAAACAGCCAGCAAGTTAGGAAAGAAGTATCAGATACCATGGTGACAGGCAGAATATAAGAACCTGAACAGAACAGGGCAGCTTTCACTTAATGCTTTGAAATAATCCAACATGTAACTTTAGCATGTAAAGTTGTAGAGGGCCTGGGACCAAGGTGGATCAGAAGCGTTTTAAAAGAGAGCAGTATTAATGTACTCAAAGACAGAAATTCTGCCTCGATTTCTGGCTCAACGTGGCATAAGTTATAACATAATTTGGCCCCAGAGGATATGTAAACAGATCCCCAGGAGAAATAAAGCAGGATAAAACAAGGAAGAGTGTGACTAGCCAAACAGACATAGTGAAACCTAATGAAATGGTCTCCTCAACTTGGCTGTCAATCCAGAAGAGTACTCTCCATGCAAAAGATCCAGATCATAGAAGAGGTGGAAGTCAGTGCCAAGAGACCTTCCGATACCAGCAAGACACCATTTGATAACAACAGAGTAGTAAGCCAACCCTGCAGCTAAGGACAGAAGACAAAAACAGGAAACAAGAACCTTCCCTGGATATCTGCGATGGACCCTCAGGGAGAATGAAACATTCCAGGACCAAACGCAAGGAGCTTTTAACTATATGACACTGCAGCTGGAGGAGGAGTTTAAATTATCCAGACATCTGTTGGGTGACAATATGGCTAACCAAGAAACAACAGTGAGAGAGTCAGAAGCTACACAGAAAACAAAGGTCATGCGGCTGCTCTCCCTTCTGCTGTACTAACCCTCCATGTGCTGCAGTTACCCTGAGAAGCCCCGCAAAAGAGATACACTGCATATAGCTTACCACCAGACATGGAAGATGGGGAGATAAGAGATGCTGCACACAGAGAAGGATCATGGTTTGAAATCTGCTCCACTCACCAGTGAGTAAGGCATGAGGTGAGAGTGTACAGAGAGGAATTCTCAGTACCAGACAGACAAATAGGCACATAAATTATGACAGGACAGAGAAACAGGAAGGGACGGTACACAGAAAGGGAGACAGATCTATAATATCATGGCATCTATGACACAAGCAGGAGGAAGGGAAAACACACAGAAGGTGCACTGTGGCTCCAACTTTATTCCCAGTCTGGCCCAGGTTTATTCAAAACTTGGCAGACCATTCAACAGAACCTGCAATCAGTCTGTAGTTAGTCAAACACAGATGCGATACCTGACGGATTTCTTAATCAAAGAGTCACCAAACCGATAAGAGGGAATACCATTTTAGATTTAGTATCGGTGAAGACCTTGGTTCAAGTGATCATGAGGTAATTCAGTTTAAACTAAATGGAAGGATAAATAAAAATAAGTCTGAAATTAGGGTCCTTGATTACAAAAGGGCAAATTAAAAGGAATTAGTGAAGTGTGGGGACTGAAGAATTCAAGGAGCTGTATGTGGAGGAGGGATGGAATTACTTTAACTCAAAATTGAATAAGGTATCTGAAGCCCCGTATCCCAAGCAGACTGGATCTTGCAAAGGAATTAAAAACCAACAGTAAAGAAGATTCTTTAGACACAAAATAAAAAGAAAAGGAAAGATGAAGTGGGACCACTAAGCACTGAGGATCGGGTGTAGATTAAAGATAATCTAGGCATGGCCTAACACCTAACCAAATACTTTGCTTCAGTTTTCAATAAGGCTAATGAAGAGTTTAGAGTAATGGCAGGGTGGCTAATAGAAATGGGGGGAGGGGCAGATAATCTCCACCCAAGCATATTAAAAAGGGACTGGCACATGAAATTGCAAGCCCAATAGCAAGGATTTTTAATCAATCTGTAAACTTGGGGGTCATGCCCTGTGACTGGAGAATTGCTAATATAGTACCTGTTTTTAAGAAAGAGAGAAAAAAAGTAATCGTGAAACTATAGGCCTGTTAGTTTGACCTAAGTTATATGCACGGTCTTGAAACAAATTCTGAAAGACAAAGTAGTTACAGATATAGAGGTAAACAGTAACTGGAACAAAATACAACACGGTTTTACAAAAGGTAGATCATGCCAGTCCAACCTGATCTCTTTCTTTGAGACGATAACTGATTTTCTAGACAAAGGAAATGCAGTAGATCTAATCTACCTGGATTTAAGCAAGGCATTTGATACAGTTCCACTTGGGAAAATTGTTAGCTAAATTGAGAAGATGGGGATTAATACGAGAACTGAAAGTTGGCTAAGGAACCGGTTAAAAGGGAAGACTATGACAGGTATGACAGGTGTGACAGAGTGCTAGGTATGAAAGCCTGAGTCAGCACTCTGTTCACAGCAGCTCCAATCAGACAAAGCAGATTGGAGCTGACTAAAGAGAGCTGTGCCTAATTTGTGGGTGGGGCAGGGCAGAAAGGCTAATTAAGCCATTAGCCAGACCCCACAAACAGGCACAGGAAGGAAGTAAAAAGTGGAGAAGCAGGTGGTAAGAGAGAGAGACAGAGAGAGCATGAGCGAGCACACATCTTTAGCAAGCAGGGGAGAGCAATGTATGCTGTGAAGGTGGTGGGACTCCTTTATAAACAAACTGCACAAGGTGCTGGACCAGCACAAGGGTCTCTGCGTGGTTTGTAGACCAAGGAGGCCTTGTTACACTGGTCATACTAAAAAACGTGAACTGTCAGGCTGGTGGGAGGTAACTAGTGGAGTTCCCCAGGGACTGGTCTTGGGGCCAATCTTATTTAACATTTTCATTAATAACCTTGGCACAAAAAGTGAGAATGTGCTAATAAAATTTGCATAGGACACAAAGTTGAGAGGTATTGCCAATATGGAGAAGGACTGGAATATCACACAAGGTCTGGATGACCTTGAGAACTGAAGTAATTTAAATAGGATGAAATTTAATAGTGCAAAGTCATGCATTGAGGAACTAACAAAAATTTTCGCTAAAAGCCACAGACTTATCAGTTAGAAATGTCAGAGGAGAAGAAAGACCTGGTATATTGGTTGGTCATTGGATGACTATGACCTGCCACTGTGATGCAGCCATGAAAAAAAAAGCTAATCCTAGGATGCATCAGGAAAGGTATTTCCAGTAGAGATAGGGAAATGTTATTGCCATTATACAAGGCACTAATAAGATCTCATCTGGGACAGTGTGCAATTCTGGTCTCCCATGTTTGAGAAAGATGATGAATTGAAACTGGAACAGGCGCAGAGAAGGACTACTAGGATATCCAAGGAATGGAAAACCGACCTTATGAGAGGAGACCCAAAGAGCTTGGCTCGTTTAGCCTAACCAAATGAAGGATATGGGGACATATGCTCTCTATAAATAGATTAGAGGGATAAACATCAGGGAGGCAGAGAAGTTCATTTAAATTAAGTGCCAATGTTGGCACAAGAACAAATGGATATAAACTACCCATCAACAAGTTTAGGCTTGAAATTAGATAAAGGTTTCTAACCATCAGAGGAGTGAAGTTCTGGAACAGTCTCCCAAGGGAAGTGGAGGGAGGGGGCAAAAAACCTATCTGGCTTCAAGACTGAGCTCAATAAGTTTATTGAGAGGACGGTATGATGAAGCGGGTCATATGCTATTGTAGGCAATCTGCGACTGCTAGCAGCGTATATTTCCAGTGGCCAGTGACTGGGATACTAGAGAAGGAGGGCTCAGAGTTACTACACAGAATTCTTTCCCAGCTTTATGGCTGCTGGGTCTTCCCCACATACTCAAGTCTAATTGATTACCATATTTCGGGTCAGGAAGGAATTTTTCCCTGGGTCAGATTGGCAGAGACCCTGGTGGGGGGTTTGCCTTCCTCTGCAGCATGGGGCACGGGCCACTTGCAGGTTTAAAAATGACAGTAAATGGTAGATTCGCTGTAACTTGAAGTCTTTAAATTAAGATTTGAGGACATCAGGAACTCAGCCAGAGGTTAGGGGTCTATTACAGGAATGAGTGGATGAGGTTCTGTGGCCTGCAACATGCAGGAGGTCAGACTAGATGACCATGATGGTCCCTTCTGGTCTTTAAGTCTATGTTGTGCAATTGAGAGGGCAGAGACATATATGCATCATGGGCAAGTGCTTTATGAAAAGATAACTAGAAAGTGATATTGATAGCCCTACAACGTCATCACCATTTTAAGTAACTTGCAAGCACATCTGGTTTTCACTTTCATAATGAAAGTGGCATAATGAGTGCTGAATCTCTAGGCTGGAAGTTGAAAACTGTAGATAAGCCCTAAGAGTCCAATCCAACTGCCATGACAGTCTATAGAATGACTCTCATTGACTTCAACAGGAGACAGATTGGCAACGGGGATGTGTCTCTGTACGGAGCCAAGCCTTCCAACTTTCGCCCTACTACAGATTTCTGGCCACTCCAAGATTAGAAGAGGATTTCTCCCTGCCAAAGTTTACAGCATTACAAATTAGAAGACAAGAAATATCTTCTTTGACACATTTCACTAGGTATGGACCTGAGCCATGAAGGCCTGGCTCCAAAGTGAGGTTTGTACATTCCTAAAGTACGGGAGTGTTCAGATTCATGGCCCTGGCCCAGCCCACCGTAACGATATGGGATGGTCACAAAGGGATTTTCCATTCACCCCGTTATAAAGGTAAAGGCTAGCCACAAAATTCAGTTAGACATGCAAACTTCCAGGCTTGTTCACATCAGGAGCTTTCATGTGCAGGTCAGAGTTGGGCCTGAACAAAATATTAACATATTTGCTCCTGAAAAAAAAATAAGTGGACTCCTAAATTCAAGGATTGAACGTATTTTCTTTTTGAAAGTGAACTGTGAGATCCCTGTCTCCCGAGAAATTTGGTCTTATGCCTTCTAGCGAGGGTGACCATATCTCCCAAAGGAACAATGGTACATTGAGCGGGACTGGCCCAACCCCTTCTCCTTCCCATCCCCTAGGGCTGGCCTGAGGCACCTCCCCCACCCCGAGGCTGGTCCAAGCCCCTCTCCCGATGCAGGGCTGGCCTGAGCCGCTTACCCCAGCCCTNCCCCCCATGCAAGGCTGGGGTTGCTGCTCGTTGCCCGCTCAACCCTGCCTCCCTCCCTGCACAGGCCTGGTATTGCCCCTTACCCCACCCTCCCTCGCACATTCCACCACACTGCACCCCACTTTTTTTTTTTTTGACACAAGTGGGCATTTGTCCCATTTGCTCTTGCCAATGGTTCAAGCTGGTAAGAGCAAACAGGACAAATACCCACGTTCATCAAAATGAGTCAGGACAGCCGGGACAGGGCTTAAAAAAGGGACAGTGCCAGCCAAGATGGGATGTATGGTCACCCTCCTTATAGCCATCTTCAGTACCAATTAAAGAACATCTGCATAGAATATACAAGGCACCCCCATGAGTGGGCCCTCATTCCTGTAAAGGAGATTTTAAAAGCCTCCCAGTAGCGCTCTCTGAAATAGAACAACATTGTTAACAAGAGATATTATGACACACTCAATTTTAACCTACCCCTGTTTACCTTCCGTGTGTTCTCTCCATCCCCTCTCCTCTGCAAAAAATTTCCTTTCCCCATCTGGCCAATTTTGAAAATTATTTTTAAACAGAAGTTTTTCCTGCTCCAGCCCTAGAAGTCCTAGGGTCACATTTCAAAACAGGATGCATTGTTTACCACCAATAATACGTGTAGCTATACATGCTACAGTTAGGGTAATCAAAACCTTCTGCCTCAGGGCATAAGCTGATTGGGATAGGAGTCAGAAAGCAACTGATCTCCTTCCAATGTACAGCATTGTATGACTGACTGGATGCACTATGGGAATATTTCCTTTCCTCTGATGCATCATGAGCATAAGCAACTTTTGGACACAGCATATGGAATTTGATGGACCATTAAGACAAACTGTAAATCCCATGTTCTTACTTTCACTCTTCTCCTCATTTACAGCCAGATCAACGTAAAGTACCCACAACTCCAGCTGCAGTCAAAGGGCGTTGATATTGAGGTACCAAACAAAAAGATACCATAAAATGCAGGCTTACATCTACATTTCAGGAATCACAGCCTAATTCCATAGATAGAGCTGGGGCAGCTATCTGCAGCAAGCAATTTAATGAATCTTGCAAATCTTGGAAGAAGGGCTAATTATACCCAGACTAATTTTTATGAAGTTGTTTGTTACGCCAGATCATTGACAAATGGTTTATGCCAACATATTTCAACCTATGGACAACTTAGGAACTATCTGACATGACTATCACGGCAGTCTGTGCAACTGGTCTCCTGAATCACAAGAGATTGTTTCTGCCCTTTGACTGGGTAACTCCCAAACCTGCAAAGAGCTTTCCAGATACAAATTTGCAACACCACTTTCTCAGCTGAACATTGTTGCAAACAAAAGTTGATGTTTGAATGTTCACAGAATGTGAACAAAAGAGGTACAATTAAACATTTTTTCACATTAATCTATGCAAATATACTTAGATGTGTGTGTGGGTATATATACATATTTTTTATCCCCAGCAGTCACCCATCTGAGGCTGTTGACATCACAGATTCAGCCTTCTAACTTCCACTACTTTCAACACAACCGTGGCAGCTGGAAGAGAGCTCATATTCAAATAGCAGCTAGAAGAATACCTAAAAAATTACTGGCTAAGTAATTGCTTTTTGTATAAAATGTTCTTTTTTAAAGTTTTCCCCCGCGTGGAAGTCCTTTTTAAAAGGCATAAATTTACTGTATGCCAATTTATTCAGAGCCTGTAGATTCAGTATAATGAAATCCTCCTAAGTAAATATCTGATAAAGGAGCAAGTGGTTAGCACTTGACCCTAGGAACCAGGATTTCTTGATACACTGCTCTAATGCAAAACAGCAGGAACCTCAGAACTGTTCACACAGAGGAGTCAAGAGAATAAAACCCTCGAACAAAGGTCCTGGCTCCTCAGTGGCACAGGCTGCCAACAGAGTGGGTTGGGTCCAAACGTAAGACTTCACATTTGATCTCCAAGACAGCCAGAAGAGGGAGCACTAGCAAGAGGAGGTGCAGTGCTCTCAAAGGGCAGGGCGTGCTACAGTGGGCTGCATGAAAAACCCAGGATCAGCCTCTTTGCAATGACTGCTGTACCACTGTCACCTTTGCCAAGTGCAGGACGAGACTACTGCAACTGCCACAATATGTATTGCGTTTCTAATGGTCATCACTGCACTAAGCATGAGACGGATTCCTCTTCTCTCTCCTGGTATCCTAGGTTTTGGGTCCCAGCAAGCTCTGGGTGTCATAACCCAGCCAGGTGCTCCCTGAAGGAGGGTATACTAGAGCATTTGAGAGGGGGAAGGAGGGGAAATCTCATTCCCTCATGTTAAGACCTGCATACTATAACACCTCAGTCCTTCACAAAGCACTGCCTGTGAGCTCCAAGCCCAGCCCAGAGGAGGCACTGATAGGTCTCATCACCTTGCAGGATCAGGCACTTCTGTCCATCTATTAGGGGCTCCCCCAGTCCCTAGGAGAAGACTGTCTCTGACAAATTCTTCTGTCAAGGCTTGTTCAGCATCTCCTCTCCAAGGTGCATCAGTAGTAGCATGTCACCAGCAGCTGGGAAGGCTGATCCAGTGTGAGGGTTCTACTGGTCCTGGAGAACTTACAGAGGGATCAATCCTGCTCCCACATAGGTGATGGGAAGTTTGGTTACTGGTTGCAACGGGACCTGGATTTGACTCTTGGGAGAACTACTAGGCACCTTCACCTCTCAGATGACGGATGCCCTAGAAAAAGCCTGTGTTTGGGCATGAATGCGAGACAGCCACTTCAATTCACCCTGTCTCTCAATCCAGCACCAGGCACTGAAAAGTACATGGGGGCTTTTTGGAGAAGATCATGAGAGTCTCTCCTTGAGAAGTGACATACCCACTAATATTCTACAGGCCAGGTACACAGAACAGTATCTTCTCCTGCTGAGACCTGAACTAAAGCTCCTAAAGTAAGGCTACGTCTTCACTACCTGCCGTATCAGCAGCTAGCAATCGATTGCTCAGGGATCGATATATCGCGTCTAGATGAGACGCAATATATCGATCCCCGAACGCGCTTATATCGATTCCGGAACTCCACCAAGCCCAACAGAGTTGCGGAATCGACAGAGGGAGCCGCGGACATCGATCCCGCGCCATGAGGATGGTGAGTAATTCGATCTTAGATACTTCTACTTCAGCTACGTTATTCACGTAGCTGAAGTTGCGTATGTAAGATCGATTTTCCCCCGTAGTGTAGACCAGCCTTAACTGCTCTACAACTGTAGCTATTGGAGAATTGCTGGCACTAGTTATCTATAAATATTATTAACATCCAGGGTTAGCAAAAAATTTAACCAAAAAAAACAGTCAAGTGGCCAAAGAGTGACCCCAGGGACTGCCCGTCACTGGCCAATTTCTTGTCTTTGCTCTCTCAGTGCTCTGGGCTGCTGTCTCTTTGTTTAGTTACTCTTAGTGCAGGCTTTCTGCCAATTCCTAAACTCTCTTTTGAGGACTATACACTCCAGTATCCCTGCTTTAGTGCTGGTATCCTCTTTGGTCTCTGTCCCTATTAACTAAAGTCAACCAGCACAGACGGAACCATACCAACCAGTCTACCAGCTACTACATTGCAGAACAGCTTCTCTCTGCCATGGGCCACATATGTGAGAAATTTCTTCTGCAGTATCTAGTGCAATGCCAGAGCTGCACTGAAAGCGTTTATTGCCCAAACTTTGGCCTTCCAAGTTACTGGGCCTTTAAAGCAACATGTCCCACAGTGCTCCTCCAATCCATTCATAAACAAGCAAAGCCAGTTTCCAGCCAGAAAAAGCTTTAGCCTGATAAACAAAGACAGTAACTGTCTTCCTGTTAAAAACAAGGGAGAGCTCCAGATCCAAAGGGGAGAAATAAACAACAGATAAAATCTCAAGGAGACAAAGATCTTGAGCTTGTGCCTGGATGTGACCTGAAAGCACATACGGAAGGTGATTATTATTTGTTCATATTACAGTAGTGTCCAGAGGCCTCTAGCAGGGATAGGGGGCAGGTGGAGGGGAGAGCGGAACTTGCTAAACAAATACAGCAAAAAGACAGTCCCTGCCCCAAAGTGCTCCCAGGGCAGGTTAGCAATACAATGCAAAAGGAGAATGAGACAAACCAATGGGCAGGAACACAAGAGATGAGAACAATAGCCCAAGCCAGTTCTCAGTAGTTGTGTACACACACACACACACACACACACACACACACAGCTAGCCATTCTCCACAGGCAGGGCTCTGTAGGCATCATGGCAAGAGTGAGTTTCAAGACGTACAAGAACACTCAACTCCCATCAACTTCAGGGCTAGCGGAAGGTGTACAGGACCAAGTCCTAATGGGGAAACTAATGGGGAAACCAGCCGGATGGCCGGTCAGAATGACCCACCATGAGCTCCATAAGTCAGCATCCACCTCCAAGCCAGAGGAAGCCACGTGTGCCAGCTCTCAGCCCCACAGGCTGGATGCCAAAATAAAAAGATGAAAGACTCAGTGGGGAGGGAGGAAAATAAACCCAGCAACTCTCTTTATATCTAATTTGTAAGCTCCTCCAACAGCACAAGCCGCAGGCAGTCTACAGGGTAATATTTATCCTGTGCGTGCGCATCTGTAAGTGATCTCCACCACCAAGCCAGAGACTTCTCAGCTCTGCTAATTAATTGCTTAAGTAGTTCTCGCCCGGCTCTCTCTGACACAGAGCTATCAGCATCTCTCTCCACACACACACCACATTTACAGACAGACATGGGTTCTTAATTTGCACCACTAATGCACTCAGACTTCAGATGACAGTGCACACCCCTTCCCTCTGTCCTCTTCCCAGGCCCCACCACTCCTCACCAACTAACAGTGGCATCAATGTATCCACAGGATTTCAAACCACACAAACACCAGTTTGGGCCTGTTGGGTATGGGTTTCCTGGATTCCCATTCCACCACCTCACTTCTTTACAGATGCTGGGAACATACCTAGGAACCCTGTTTACTGGAACCCAGCTCCCCATAATATACCATTCATCAAACTCAAAGGGTGTCCTGCTGCCACCCCCATGGAGCGTGAAGTACACAATGAAATGCAAGAAGAGAACAAGAGATGGAACTGAAATCTCAAGGTCTTGCATCAATCAACATGCAGTCATTCTAGTACAATAAGAGACCAAGGACAGCAAATGGGCAATGACCCCTTTCCACGCCAAAGCCCTAAGCAGCTACCCCATCCCAATGCGTCAGGCTGCACCAGAACCAGATCCCTGTTACAATCCCAATCCCAGGGTATAACCCTAAGAACCCGTCAGTGCCAACTGGCAAGGGGCATTACCAGAATACCATGATCCTGGTTCACCAAAGAATATCACAAGGTCTTAAATCAAAAGCCAAAAGACATGGTGGTAATTAACATAGTTGTGAAACATATGTACAGATTCTATTTAAGGAGCTGTGTATATATATGGAAAATAAGTTCCTAAAGTGTGTGTCAAGGCAGAGTTGACAAACAGGTTTACTGTCAGACAACAGGTGTTTAATTTGCAGGTGAATAAACATTGTAAACTGATACACTAGAAGTCCCACTTATATACAAAGTCAATGAGGGTGGTGGTGATTGTGAAATCGACATGGAGGCAGCACACCGGAGAATAAGCTATGGAGGGTCATCCTAACTCTAGGGACAGACAATGAACTTTTGGGGATAAGGAGAAAGCAAGGCAGACACCCCTTTATCCTGCACCTAGGAAGTAACTGGGCTGTGTGATTACGTTCATGAAAATGGGATCACAAATAGCCTTGGCTGGAACACTGCAAAAGACATTTGGGGTGAGAAACTTCTTTAGACAGATTAGCCTGTTAAGCATAGTCTCTAAATATGGTGTTGTGATTTTGTTATATAGTAACCTCTTTGTTTCCATTATCTTTTCTCACTACCTCTTCATATTTGATCATAAGCTTATTGTTGTTTTCACCATAAATGTGTCTCAGTACTCCAGTATTATACAAGGAGCAGATCCCGAGCTGAATCGCTCAAGCTGGTATGTACACTGTTCCCTTGTGGACAACAGACCTGGTCTTATTGTGAGTGGTCAGTGGAGAAGAGGCAAGACACACCAAGGGAACACTTCAAAGGGGTGCTGGACTGGGGTGCACCTAATGTTAACTTGCAAGGCACAGCAAGGGCTGGCACAGCCCAGAGGAGAGTGTCTGGGTGTCTAGCAGACTGGTAGCATCAGTGAGCTGATACCCAGGTAAGTGCAATCAAGTTACTCCCTGCCTCCAGCAAGAGGGGAAAAAGTCCTGGGCACTCCAAGAAACAGGACCTGCCTAGGGATGGTGACCCCACTGTGAAAACATTCCTGGGACCACCCACAGACAGCACCTCATTAAAATAGTGATGACATGACTGCACATATGTGGCGATCCCATATAGCATTATTAACAATCACATTTTGTGACAGCATATAGTCAGCAGTGACCCCACTGACTTAAAACAGACATGAAGAGCGTCACTGGATATTTTAAACAAGCAAACACCAATTCAAATCTCACACTGACCAAGAATCACCACGACCAGCCAACCAGTGTAGAATGACAGCCGGCCTCAGGACAATCCCTAGCAGACAGGTGCCCCCACCCCAACCAATGCAATACCTTGGCTGGCGACCATGTTTAAAACCAAACCATTTTCCTAAAACACACCTATGGCTGTTACATGCTTTGCACCCCTGCTTAATATGGTTACAAAATCGTGGTACAGTTGTACTAGAATCCTGCATGGATGGGGTTAGGTGACAGAGAAATGAGACTGCTAGCAGAAACTAAGTGGCTGATGCTAAGACCACGCTAGCTGTGATTAGAAACAGTTCTCTAGCACGCTTGGCCTAGAGCCGTTTACGGACTAGTACGTCTGTGCTGATACACAGCCAAGGCCCAGTCTGTGCCCTTATTCGGCAGTCTCAGCAGACAGGCTAAGGACAAAATGCTCCTGGAGACTGCAATTCCCCTTTTGCCCCTGGAGAAGCTTGACCTGCTGGTGTATCTACAGTGTGGATAAATAGAGGCCATCAGTTCCCAGCTCTGTCATCCTGGCATCTTTCACAACCAATGAATTCCCTTTTAAAAAGAAAAATGGAGGCTATATTAAAAAGTGAGCGGACAATCCAAACGCCTGGGTGAGAGTCTTGAGCGAGGTTAAGAATATCTTTACAGTGGCACTAAAGGTGAATGAACACCAGAGCTTTTTGATTTCCTGCCTGGTTTCAATAAATGTTGCACTCACAGGCACCCAAGGGACTGCTGTGGTTTGTCAAAACCAATTAATTTTCTTCCTCAGAATGCTGCAGGCTCCTCAAAATGTCATTTGAGAGCAAGCATGCACCCGAGGAGGGAAGCCAGTGAAAAACTGCAGCTCTGGCTGCAGAGCTCAGTGATTGGGGCCACGGCTCCCCACACCCCAACTCACTGACAGACAGAGAGACCACAATGGGAGCCCAGCAGCCAGGCTGGGGATGGAGACAAGAATAGGCTCAAAGCAAAGGCACCATAACAGAATAAAGCAACATGAACAGAATTAAGGAGTCTCTGCATACAGTGCATCCTATGAGCAAGCTTCCAAGGAGAGCATTCTAAGCTCAGAGTTGTTTCTCTCATGTGCATTTCCAAGCACCAAACTTTGTTGCTGGCACTTGCAATGGTCAGCCAAGAGTTACAACTGAAGCCCCTATTGATATTAAAGATACATGGGACTTTTGTCTGGTATTTAGAACATAGGACTTGAGGTCAGGATCCCTGGGGTCTGTTCCCATCTCTGCCACTGATTCACAGTATGGACCTAGAGCAAGTCACTTCTCTCTGCGCCTCAGTTTACCCATCTCTAAAACTTGGGGAGAAACCCTTACCTACTTCAGAGTGGCAGGAAGCAAGAGCAAGTTAGCATTTGTAAATCACGTTGGGATCAAAGACGAAATACACTAGAGGGGAGGCCAGTATTACTAGGTCAGGAATTCTTTTTTCAATGGATACCAAAGCAGCAAAGATTAATCATATACTGGATGTTATGGCACAGACTAGATGGAATGAATGTTCTCTTTATATTTACCTCTAATATTAAACAGCCAGCATTTATACTAGAGTGAATACTATGAGTAATTACTACCTGGGTGAAGTCATAGGTCATCCCTTTCCCTTTCTAAATTGGAGGGGGAAGGAAAGCATCCATTTCCACGTGCCTCTTCATATCTTCTGCAAAGGAGGGTGATGAGATATACCACCTGCCCCAGGACTCCTCCCTGAGGTTGAAGCAGCCCACAAATGAATTCTGATACCTAGCACTTTTACAGTAGTTTCTATATCTTCATTATCCCCATAGTACAGATGGAGAAACTGAGGCAAAGAGAAGTTAGTCAAAATGTTCAAACTTGGGTGCTCAAATAAGAGTGATTGATTTTTCCAGAGATGCCCAGGACAAGTTGCTCTCATTGGCTTCTGTGGGAATTATGAGGCTTAGTCTCTCTGACGGTCAGGCCACTTTTATTCAGATTCCTAACTGTGGGAACTCAGATTTGCACGTTTCACTTTAAGCGATTTACCCAAGGTCACAAAGTCAGTCAGTGGCAGAGATTGCAAAGGGGGCTGAGCAGCCAACTCCCTAAAGGTCAATGGGATCTGCGGACCAATTTTCTCTGAAGATCCCCGTCCAGGTCTCCCAACTCTCAGTCCCATACCCTGCCTACAGAGGGCTGCACTGAAACACAACCCCAAAGCTCTGCCATTTAAACAGCAGCAACAGACTGAGCAGCAAAGTGAGTTCTATTGTGTAACAAATCTTTCGAAAAACAGCCTAGGAATAAATCCCCCTTTTCTTTCTCTCTGCTCACCAACCGTAGTTTCTTCTATGGGCTTACTTACCTTTGAGAGTAATCTGGCATTTACCAATACAAGCCTCTTTGTGACAGAAACACAGCTCCCCCAGGCACATAAACCCACTGGACATGCTCTCTCCTCCCCCTCTAGGTACCTGGCTTTATAGCTGCAATGGGGAGCTGTGCAAATCTGCCCCCTCCTCCTCTTTTGCTGGAAGGCAAGTCTTTCCACGGAGGCCCTGGAGATGAGAACTAGTGCAACTCTGAGAGCAAGCTTCTAAAATGTCTTTCACGCCACTACCACCACCTGTTTGAACAACAGCCTCCCGGCTAACCTGAAGCCTTTCTCCCTAGAAATTGCAGTAACCTCCCACCATTGTTCCCTTGAACATTTATACCATGTTTGGATAAAGAGACTTTTTTTGGTACTCTTATTATGTAATATTTATATTACTGTAAGTGCCCATAGGCCATGAGCAGGCTGGTCCCCTTTGTGCTGGCTGTTGTACAAACATATAATAAGTGACCATCCCTGTCCCAAAATGCTTACAATCTGAACCTTAAAAGGCAAAAATATCCCACCCCAAACCAACAAATAACAAAAATCACGAGACAGAGGTCAAGGGTTAAAATTAAGAAAAGGTAATAAGAGACAGGACAAAGAGGAGCCCAGCCAGCCCAGATCTTAAATCCCTTGGAGGACTTAGGCCTCTTTTGACTTTAATAGACTTGTTCCTTACATATATTCTACAGGCTTTGCTCAGGTAAGTTGTAAATGACACAAGTGATGGAACTTCTACTGCTTCCCATGGGAGATCACTCCACAATGTAATACATCTCCCCAGAAGGCAGTTTCTCCCAGCAGTGGAATTTTCTACCACCACCACCACTACTAATTCCCTGCTCTTCTATTCCATAGATCTGAAGTGCTTTACACAGGACTTTAGTATCATTATCACTATTTTACAGATGGGGAAACTGAGGCACAGAGCAGGAACATGACTTACCCACGGTCACCAGTAGACCCAGGAATAGAACGCAGGTCTCCCAAGTCCCAGTCCAGTGCTTTGCCCACTCAGACTGCTTCCTTCAGGGGGCCCTGCCCCTGCCAGTTGCCCATCTTGCCCAACAAAATGTTGACAAGAGGAGGATTTTTCCAGTATCAGGAATTTGAGGGGAAAGGAATGATGGCTCGCTGGTTTGGCTGCCTTCAAATCACAGGACAAGCAGGGCCGAGAACTGCATTTTCAGCAAGTGTACTGTTCCAAGTAACATTCCCATCTGAAGTTGGGCAGGAAATGGATATTCCACTACAGTAACTCCTCACTTAACGTTGTAGTTATGTTCCTGAAAAATGCAACTTTAAGTGAAACAATGTTCAACATGCAGTTTTCCCATAAGATTTAATGTAAATGCGGGGGGTTAGGTTCCAAGGAAATTGGGGTAGGGGCAGACAAAAGGCATTATGCACTGTACAGTACTGTACTGTAGTGGGGAGGTGCCTCTGACTTCCCCCTGGGGCTCAGGACTGGGGGTGCAGGGTTGGAGAGGAAGTTAGGGTGCGGGAGGGTGCTCAGGGTGGGGGTGCGGGAGACAGGGCTGCCCAGAGGATTCAGGGGGTCTGGGGCAAAGCAATTCCGGGGGCCCCTTCCATAAAGAAAAGTTGCAATACTATAGAATGCTATATTCTCGTACCCCCCTTCCCCCTCCACCCCAGCAGCCCAGGTGGGAGGAGGCCCAGGGCTAGAGCAGGCAGGAGGTGCAGCTCCTGTTTGGTGCAGGGGTTGTGCAGCTGGCTCTCTGCAGCGCGGCACTGCCCCCATGGCCACGATTCTGGGAGCTGTGATTCTGGGAGTTGCCCTGCCCCCAGCAGGCAGGGCCACCCAGAATTCAGGGCTTTAGGGGCTGCAGGGCCCTGGCCTGCAGCTCTAAAGCCCCTTTCAGAATGCAGCCCTGCAAGCACAGGACAGAGGACTCAGGAGGAGCAGGGACAGCCGCGCAGCCAGCGGCTGGAGAGAAGAGATTCTTTCCCCTTCAAAGCAGGGCCAAAGCAGGGCCCCCTTAGCCCAGGGCCCTAAAGCCCCTGCGTTCCAGGTGTCCGTGCCTGCCGGGTGGGGGGGGGGGGGGGGAAGAGAGCTTCCTCACTCACTCCCTCCCTCCCAGAAAGTTCTAAGTGCTGCCAAACAGCTCTTTGGTGGCGGGGGAAGTGCTGAGAGGGAGGAGGAGGAGGCGGCGGCGGCGAAGAAGAACCTGTGCAATGCTCCCTTGTAAAGTCAGACGAACAACATTATAAGGGAGCATTGCACAACTTTAAAAAGGAGTATGTTCCCTAATGGAGCAGCGATGTAACTTTGAAACAATGTTAAGCAGTAGGACGTTAAGTGAGGAGTTAATGTATTTTGAATTTTTTTCCATTCCAAAATGGAAAGAAAAACAAAAACAGAATCTCAAAAATTTCCCACAGAACAAGATGATATAATTTGGGGTCAACTGAAACATTTTGTTCCTATTTAGACCTTTTAAAAAACAAATTTTTTTTGAAAGATCAGTTTGAAACAAGAAACCAAAATGTTCCACTCCGAGAATACCAAAAGCGGATGCATCAACATAAACAAAGCATTTTGTTACTTCCCGCACCCATGTAAACAAAATTAAGTCAAAAGTGACATGTTTTTCTAAACATTTAAATTTTTTACAAAACAGTATTTTTGTTGATCAACTGTTTTGATTAAAAGTTTCCCACCAGCTCTACTCACAACCTTTTCAGCCATCCCCTTAGTCTTTGAACAAGGAGCTCTGGTACAACCAGATCACAGCCAAAGATCAAAAAGGGAAAAAACCTGAATCAATGTCAGATGCTGCTGGTTCAATAATTTTTAAACTTTGAATGATTAAAAAGAAATGAGGACTCTATAAAACTGACAAAATTATTGCAAGCCCAAAAGCTGTTATGAAACAAGGGAACCCATGCAAATTATGCAGGTCAGAAGTCAGAGGTGCTCCACCTTAATGAGAAACCATAAATATACTCACTTAACAGGCAAGTTTGCAGCTGCAATTTACAGGGCTGAAGCCTCACTCAAATAAAAATAGAGCAAATATGTCCTTGAGGAGTCACCTGCCCCAGACCCCTCATTGCATTTTAATGCTGCCATCTTATTATTTCATACATGTGCCAAGACGGGCTATATAAAGAGAGACATCCTCTTTAGTGTACTTGGGAGCATATACTAGTGTTGAAATGTGCAAACAGTCTCGGATCGCAGGATAGCGATGCAGATTTCTCCCCATGATGGCATCTGAGACCAAGTTTTGGTTTGACAACCCAGGTGGGGACAAGAAAAGGAACCCCCGCCCCTTCCGCTTTTCTCGGTGGAAAAGGCAATGCAGTTCCTCCAGCCTCAATTTATCTTGGAAGTCTGAAGCCATGCTGGACATTTAAAATTCTCCTTGTTTTGATTCCTGATCAGTGATAAAGCTGCATCTTCAGTTATCAGCTCCGCTCACAGGAGATTGTGTCCCAAGCTACATCAATTCCCCTGCTGAGTGTAAAGGAAAAGAACCATCTGGAGAGAATAATAAGATAATTAACTTTCCATTAAATAATAATATGTGGGTGTTTTTAAAGAGGCAAACTTTAATAATCTCAGCCTATTGATTCATTTTGCATTCAGAAGATTTGTTTTGGTTTGGTTTAACTGCTGCCTGAACCTAATGGTTTAACCTAGTATTAAAATGGAGGGTCATGTGGTTTCTTGGTGTCTCCACAGTACAAGCACAGAACCCAGGTAATTAATGGCACCAGAATGCTGTCCATGCTCTCATTGTTCCCACAGCTGTGCAGTGCCAGCACCCTAGATCATAATGGTTTTGTTCAACAGTCATGAGGCTCTCACATGCATTGCCACTGGGCATCTGGCTAAAAATTCAACATTTGTTGGAAACGTCAGAAAACAGGGCTGTGCATTCCAGAGATGTGCGCGTGTGAACATTAGCATCTGCTGAACACTGGGCCTGTCCCCTCATTGACAATACTGGGGGTAAATCAGTTAAGTCAATGAAATCTGTGTCATCAGACCACGATATTGCCAGCTTGACAATTAGCTGAAAATGCATCAGTATTCAAGCCTAGTTCTGTCAACAAGAGGGGGTTACAAACAAAGTCTTTGGGAACTATTACTGTACCAGGTCAGGGACGGGAAGAGACCTTGCCACTGCACTCCAGGTCTGAGATATGCAAACACAGCCCCTTAGGAGAGGTTTCCACACTGGATCATGGCCCAAACAGCCATGCACAGTCAGCACCTCCTAACACCCTCACTTTCATGACGGAGGGTTCAGCAGTCTCTGTGGCACTTTCCTAAACCCTATCAGTGCCTCTGGGGTCTGTTCTGGGCAAGCGAGGGAAGGGGGGCTGCTGGAGGAAGGAGTCAGCCAGCCAGCCCTTAGAAAGAAGCGGGTGCAAGCTGCCCTCCAAAACTTACTCGAAGATGATGATACAGCCTGGGGGAGGCCACAATCAGGGGTAGGCTTTGGGGACTTGGCTCTAACAGCGCTGCGTTGCCAGGGAGCTAGAGAAGGGACAGTGGCACTGGGCTTGCACACACCTGGATGCAGCCTCCCACAGGAAGGATTCTGGGTTAAGCCTCAAGGCCTCTTCCCAGGGCAGCACATCTCTTCCTCCATCATAGCCCTACCACCTTCCCACAGGCATGGATGCCCTTAGAAGAGGAGTGCTAGCTGAATGCTGGAGCTCTGGGACGTACACTACCTCTTAAAGCAAATCAGCGCCACACCTAACCACACTGATGCCAAAGCCTAACAGGTACAACCTGGCCCAAGCCCTGGGAGGCAGGTCAGTCTGTAAGATATGTTCACTGACAAGTTGTGTTGGAGTTTCACTGGATGGTTTTAATGCTGAAGCCTGGAGTAAGTAGAAAGCAGACATACCTAAACTGACTCATCTTTCTAGCATTTGGGCTTTGTGCAATGTGTCACATTTTGGTTCAGGATTTCTCCACTTCCCTCTGTGTTACAACAGCTGGTTGGGGGAATTTTGACAAGACCATATTCCAGCAGAATGTCTAGTTCTATCAAAAACAAAGTTCATGAAACTGGGAAGAAAACCAGGAAAAAAAAAAAACTTCCACCAGTGTGAAACATACCGATTTGACATTTCTGGAACAAAACATTTCGATCTTTCATTTTGAAATTGCATTTATTTTGAAAAAGTTTCTGTTTTGCATTATAATATATACAAAAGTACAATACAAAAATAAACAGAACACATTTTGACTGACCCACAACAGCTCTTTTCCTCCCAGAATTTTCCTTCAGAGAATTTCAAAAAAAGTGTTCAGTTTTTGTTCTGACTTGCATTAAAGCCAAATTTCAAAAAGTCTTAATAAAACCCTTTGCAAAAAAATAAAAATAAAAATGGAACTTCCATCCTCTGCACAGCTCTGGTTACAATGTGTCTTTTTCTGGACAGTGACTTCTTTCGAACATGGGGTCTAACCTCCTTAGACACTTTAACACAATGAGCAGGAGTGCAGGCAAATGACTAGAGCACATTACCAGCAGAGATGATGCCAGGTTTTGTCACAACTCCACTGCATGGCCTTTGCCAATTCAATCTGCCTCAGTTTCCCCATGTGTAATAGATCCACAGGGAGGATGTGTGGCTAAAATCATTCATATTTGCAATGTGTATTGAGATTCTGGGCTGGAAAAACCACAGAAGAAAGCCAAGAGTGCTTTTTTTTTTTTAAATTGAGGAAATCAGCTTGTGATCTCATTTGTTGCAAGTGAGATAAAGTGTCAGATAAATCACCATAGTTCAACCAATCAGATCCTCCTATTACTAAGCATTTCCAGGGACTCTCAGCCTTCCACTCACTCAGCTCATGGAACAAACAAACCAGAATGTTCTTTACCCTGTTCAGAGCCTGCAAACTGGGGAATCTTTCCCAAACTATTTTTTTTTAAAGGCAGGGAGGATAAATATTCATGTTTCCATGATCAGTCCCATTGGCAAAGGGCAGATGACTAGAGAAAATGTATCAGCCCAGGAACAAAATCAAGTTTTACCAAGGCCTCTACAAAAATAAATAATAATAATCAGAAGAGCTAGAGGGCACACCTTCACTTCCCCACCTTCACTTCAAAATATTGCGGAGTATTTTAAATTCACAGCTTCCCACTAAAAGAAACAAGTTTCTAGCCTAACATGTGAGACTTCTAGGCTGCTTCGCCCCTTTATTGTAATGTGCTGGGCTCCCCCCACCCGCTAAAAGAGGTGTTTCTCCCTTTCTCAGAGAAGAGCTCCTGTATCCACCAAGTCAACTGGGCTGCAATCTGCTGTACATATTCACCCCTTCCAACCTCCTCACTGGGTTTGCACCACCCACTGGAAGGGATTTAACAAGGGGTGCAAATGCCACGGAGTGAACATCCACATGCAGCTATCCTCTATGAATTATTCATACATATTAGCCTCATTATGAAAATGAATTAAAGCTGGAGCATATGTTTCCCTGACAGCTCTTAGGATGGATGCAACACACTTTAAGTGGAGAGGAAGGGTGAAGAGGAGGAGGCTGCCAGAAGGAGTCACTTGTACAGACCCTGCTAAAGGGTGGCACAGGAAGGCACCCACCCCGCTAAGCTGCTGCGAGGGGAACATTAAAACACTCCCACTCAGTAACACATAGTCAGCTTTGCACTCAGTGTTGAGCAGACAGCTGAAGCTGTTGAACGGCATGGGCAGATTAAAATAAACTGGAATGTGTTTATCTGGCATTGCACACTTCACCTCCCCAAACAAGAGGAGCAGGAGAGGGCAGAGCAATGGCATTTGGAAGCAGTGTGTGCATGCATGGGGGGAAAAGGATGTTGAGTACCAGCTTAAATAGACAACACATGAACCTTGCTTCCTATAGGTGGGGCAACAGAAGTAGGGAGCTGGGTATCAGCATAGGCTGGCGAGCATTGCACCAGGATGCACAGTCCCTATTCCTGGCAAGCACCTCCTGGGAAGCTAGCTGTGTGAAGGTGGGAAGGAAGGGGGTGGAAATTAGTCAGAACCCCACCTCCTTTCTCAGCACAGAGCACAATGCACCCACAACATGGGCAGCAGAGTTACTGCTCAGGATTTTGACTCCAACAACAATTCCTTCTATGGGCTCTAGCTACAATCCAGTCCCTAGGAACCCTCCATAGTTAAACACACCTCAGCACGCTCAGGATAGATTCTGGCTTTTAAGATGGGCAAGACCAACCCCTTCCCCATCACCAAGGGATGGTTTTAAAGCATAGTCTAATGGCTAGAGCACTCAACTGCGAGTCAGGACACTTGGGTTCTCTTCCCAGCGCTGCCACTCATCTGATATAAGACCTTGGCTAAGTGATGTCCCCCATGTGCATTTCTCTGTTTCCCCTTCCACCCACGGTCGTCTTGTCTATTTAGACTGCAAGCTCACTGGGGCTGGGACTGTCTCTCAGTAAGTGTCTATACTGCTCCTAGCACAATGGAGCCCTACTGTAATACCAGTTCATTTTTACTAACACTCTGGACACTGTTCAAATCCTTACCACTACCCCCTGAATTCCCAGGGAGAGTCCTTCTCACCCAAAAGGAAATTAAGGCAAGCAAAGCAATGCTCCATCATCCCCAAGGCAGAAGACGGATCCGTTCCACAGCCCCCTGCCCCAGACACATTACCATTCAGGCTCACAAACAGGTAACAATATCCAGCTACAAAAAGCATCATCCAGTACATGCAATTCTCACAGTTACCTGTATCGTTATCATGAGAAGACCGAACAGAAACACACTGGCACTACCCTCACAAAGGTGCTTCTCATCCACTGACGTCATTAAAAAAAAAATCTCTGGTTCTTTATCAACATTTGTATAGGGGCTGCAACAACACAGAAGGGTGAAAAGCAGCAGGTTGCAGAGAGACATTAGAAGGACAAAGGCAGGAGCTACAGTGGGTTCATGCACTCACCCTTCAGCTCTGCAGACCCAAATCCAAATCTTTGCTCAGAACAAAGACTTTAAAATACACAATCCTCACTGGCGTACAGCCAACTCCGACAATTTGGTGGGAAGGTAGGTCTCAGCTCACGAAGAGGCCAGGACCAATGTGCACAAGCAGAGATGTATGGACATGTGGAATTCATACAGCAGGTGGTGCTGGCAACGCTTGCACAATATCTGGCCACACTACCCCCTCTCCCCAGCCAGTGCTCAAGTCCCTCACTTCTACAAACCCCCAATATTAACAAATAAGAGAACTTCCAGGCAAGCAGGGGTGTCAGACTGTCACGTAAAGGTAAAGAGTTGGGAAAGCAGAGCACAACAAGAAGTGAAAGTCCTGATGCAGTCAAACAAAAAAGCCACTGAAGAAAAATTAGATGTCAGTTTAGGAGAGACTGGAGCCATCTCTCCGCTCCACGGTGCTCAGCAGAGCCTTCGAGGGAGGAACGCTAAATCCAGAATGGCACACCCGCCACCATGGGATTGTCCGTAAATAGAGGAAGCCCTCCAGGGGATCGGCATGGCTTTAAACTCACGCCCTCCCCCATGCACCCTGTTCAGTCTCTGCTTTCCCCAACATTGCAGTGACACCTGTAGAGGAGGATCAAGCACCAATGGGTTGGAGGGCAGCCGCCTGCCGAGCTCTGCCAACAAGCTGCTCCTCACACCCAGCTGACGGTTCAGCTTTTCAGGCCATCTGGACCTTTATAGACTGGGTGTTTCCTCATTACCATTAGGAGACAAAAGGGCAGCATGATCTGCAGGCAGCAAGCTGGTGCTGGATGAAAAGGACGCAGGGCTGAGCCAGTCACCACGACCTACTTCTCTGGAGAGGGTGGCAGAGGCAGGCTGCTGGATTCGAGAGGGGATTGTCAGCTTGATCCAGCCAATTGCAGAGATGGGAGGCAGGGAGGGATCCTACACCTGCTCTACTCTGCCTGTCCCACAGTGCCTCACTGCTAACCCCCACCTGTCAGAGTAAACACCGACACGAAGATCTTCGGAGCACAATGTCCCCGGGGTCAGCCTTTCTGCCTGTCCCTGTGGCATGCCCCATGGTGGCAGGCAAGCAAAGGGATCCTAACAGTTGCAACTCTACAGCTGGGTTTTTCTTCACCTGGCTGTGAGGACTGAAGCAGAGGATCAAGGCCATTACTCTGAGGGTGAAGGTGCTGGGGAGAGGTAAGGGGGGCAGATGACACTGGTTAGAGGCACCAGCCTTTCATATTTGGAAACTTGGGGTCACATGCAGTTTAGTTAACAATTGAGAAGAACCTGGCAGTCTCATCGGCTTCACAAAAAATAAACCCTGCACAATTTGCAGTTGCTCACAAAAGGTCAGGCAGCGCAAATGCAAGACTGTAATGCAGGCCAATATCGAGGTGCGTTGCCAGATTTGTGAGAGACGTCCCATGACAGGAATTGCAGGAGAGCACCGCAGGTCAGGACTGAACTGCATTGGCAGGAGGGAGTTTACACAGCACCTGCAGGCACTGTGCCTGCCTCAAGTCTGTGATATGAGTTCCTCTGACTTTTACATTTAAAATTTACGAATTTCTTATTGTGAACCCAGGGTACTAATAGCACTACATGAGTCAAGCACGATGCAAACAAGCTCTATGTAATGTACCAGAGCGACAAACAGAGACCTGCTGAGGTACCTCAAATCAACCCTGACTACCAGCAGACAGCCCCTCAATCCCGAGCCACAACCCCTCTGATTCTAGTCCTCTCCCACAGCTCTGCCAATGCCACTAACCTTCAGCCCCACCCTCTACACAGTCCCATCAATGCCCTTCAATCCCAACCCACAGCCCCGCTGCTACTCCAGCCCTGCCCTCCCTAAGAGGCACACACACATGCACACCTCTGCCAATGTACCTCAATCCTGCCTGCAGGACCTGCTGCTATTCTAGTCCTGGGTCTCTTGAGCATAGCACCAAACTCTGTGGTGCTTTTTGTGATGTGAAGACAGACTACAACAGGAAATTGCAAATGCACGGTCACTTTCTGACTAAACCTGGTAGTTTATGACCACACTAAAACATGGGAAAAGAGTTAGAATTTTAGGGACATGACAGCATACAATGTCAGTATTACATTACCTGTCCTGCAAAAATGCTGAGAGGACTGGTGTGACCAGGGGGAAATATTCTAAAGTTACTAACAAAGCAAACACAAAAGAAGACCAGGAGTTATGTTTGGGAATAAAATATACCTTATTTTAAACAGAAAAATGTGTATTTTAAACTGGTTAATTATATCAAATGAATACTCCACTACACTGGACAGAGTCAAATTTGAAAGGATTCATGGAGAAGCTGGCTCAGGTGACCAAGACCACGGTTTTGGATGGGAGGGAAAAACCATGCCAAACCCTTGAGAAACACAGGTTTTGTCTCTGAAGTCACATCTGGAACAAACCAATACAGAGCCTGATCCTGCACCACTGAAGTCAATAAGGGTTTAACCATTGGTATCCCTGGCCACTGGATTAAGCAGATGAGGCCACATGTGAAGCTCCAACCCTGAAAAAACACTTAAGCACATATAGTCCCACACAGGATCAGACCCTTAGGGGAATGCTGAACCTTTATCTCGGAGATGAAAAGCCAGCACTCTGGCATGCCACCCCACTGCAACCGAGGCCTCTATCACTCTTATGACTGCA
This sequence comes from Chelonoidis abingdonii, assembly GCF_003597395.2. Taxonomy (NCBI): domain Eukaryota; kingdom Metazoa; phylum Chordata; order Testudines; family Testudinidae; genus Chelonoidis; species Chelonoidis abingdonii. The sequence continues at coordinate 21,185,980 of NC_133784.1, forward strand.
AAGAAAAAACAATTTACAAAAACAAAAATGCATCTGAAGTGGCGCAAACTCAAAAAACATCCATCAAAGAGGCGCGCAAGATGACTTATCTTCAGGCTTCAGGAGAGGAGGAAACAGGGCATCTGACATTTTCTATGCCAACTCCAGGAAATGACTTAACAGTTAAAATTTAAAAAAAGTTCTTCTCAGGTGGGCAGAATAAAGTATTCAGCACTATTATGTTCCCAGAGACCAGCTTTCTGACAATAAATTTCATGCCTCATAGGCCAAAACAGTTATGAGGTTTCAGTCCCACATCCTTTCACAGCAACCAAAAAATATAAATAAATAACCCTGACAAAGCTGAGGAGGGAATTTCTATTATTGTTATTTACTGGGTATAGTCAGGCCTGGATTGAAGATCCATTTCTGGAGCAGCCCCTTCCCCAGCACTTGCTCTCTCCATAAACCTGTGAGAGATGACAGCAGGACCCAGAATGTATGCTGGCAGGGGTTCATGGATCTGGACTGCAGCTTCTGCTTGAACAGCAGTTTTCTCCAATACCCCATGAGGAGCCAGGGGCATGAATCACCAAATTTAGATCCACATAATATTTCAGGTCCCAATCAGGGCTCCTGCTGTGCTAGGTGCTGTACATAAATTTACAAAGAAAGAGTCCCTGGCTCCATGAATCTGCAATCTAACTTGGGAAATGCAGACAGAGCTAGAACATACACACACAGAGCTAGAACCCGCAAGAACACTCATTGTTAGTTCCTGATTCCCTGCTATGAAAAACAACACACAAAGTCTGGGGGAGAGGGGAACAACCAGCATGTGCACTAGTTGTTTACAGGTATAAATTTGCTTAAAATGCATATACGTCAGGTACATGCTACAGTCCCTAAACCTACCCATACCATGGCACTTACAGAACCTGGAAAGATGTGTGCATTGAGGAAAGAGATGCAGAAAGATAATGGAGCAAATAATCTGCAAACAGCTAGCAGATAAGGTGATAAGTAACAGTCAGCATAGATTTGTCAAGAATAAATTGTGTCAAATAAACCTAATAGCTTTCTGTGACAGGGTAACAAGCCTTGTGGATGGAGGGGAAGCAGTAGATGTGGTATATCCTGACTTTAATAAGGCTTTTGATACTGTCCTGCATGGCAGTCTCATAAACAAACTAGGGAAATACAACTGAGATGGAGCTACTATAAGGTGGGTGCATAACTGGTTGAGAAACCATTCCCAGAGAGTAGTTACCTGTGGTTCACAGCCAAGCTGGAAGGGCATATCAAGTGGGGTCCCGCAGGGATCAGTTCTGGGCCTGGTTCTGTTCAATATCTTCATCAACTATTTAGATAGTAGTATAGAGGGAATACACTTATAAAGTCTGCAGACGATACCAAGCTGGGAAGGGATGCAAGTGCTTTGGAAGATAGAACTAAAATTCAACATGAACTAGATAAACTGGAGAAATGGTCTGAAGAAAACAGGATGAAATTCAATTAGGACAAAATGCAAAGGACTCCACTTGGGAAGGAACAATCAGCTGACACATATAAAATGGGAAATGACTCCCTAGGAAGGAGTACTGCAGGATGGGATCTGGGGGTCATGCTAAATATGAGTCAGAGTAACACTGTTAGGAAAAAAAATCTGAACATCATTCTGGCATGTATTAGCAGGAATGTTGTAAGCAAGACAAGTAGTAATTCTTCTGCTCTACTCTACGCTGATACAGCCTCTACTGGAGTATTGTGTCTAGTTCTGGGCACAACAACATTTTAGGAAAGATGTTGACAAATTCGAGAAAGTCCAGAGGAGAACAACAAAAATAATGAAAGGTCTAGAAAACATTACTTATGAGGATAGATTGAAAAAACTGGGCTTGTTTAGTCTGGAGAAGAGAAGACTGAGAGGGGACAGTTTTCAATACATAAAAGGGTATTACAAGGAAGAGGGAGAAAAATTGTTCAGGATAGGATAAGCAGCAATGGGCTTAAATTGCAGCAAGGGAGGTTTAGGTTGGACATTAGGAAAAACTTCTTGTCAGGGTAGTTAAGCACTCCAATAAATTGCCCAGGGGGGTTGTGGAACCTCTGTCATTGGAGGTTTTTAAAAGCAGGTTAGACAAACACCTGTTTGGTTCAGCCCCTTGCACAGCTACAACAAATCAGATCCAAAGCTGGAAATAACCCCCATTACCTCCAACCTCACATTTTCTCTCTTTCTGCTTTTGGTTTCCAGATTTCCCACACTCAGAAGACAGCATAACCAGTCTCTAATACTGAAAGCAGCACTCATTCCATCATTCTTTCCCCCACCTGTCTCACAAAGACTTACATCTGCCTCATAATCATCCTTTTTCACAAGCCCCAATAAGACATGTCCATTTAGATGCAAGCTTCAGTTTCCATAGCTTCTCACAAAGTTGTATTCCATTCTCCCCTCTGCTCATGGTGATTCAGCTGATGCTCTTGTTGTCTGAGTCAGTCCCAAACCAAAGTGCCTTTGTGATGTTTAGAGTGGTGTTTTGCTAGAGGTTGTGTCTTTCAGATCAGACACAAACCCAAGGCCCTGTCCAGATGGCACTTTTCGCAAGAGAGGGAGCATTAGTCAGTCCCTAACTTTAAACAATTATGTGCTCCTGCTCCCTAAATATCCCCAACAAGATACAGTACTCCGTTTTCACTTTCTGTCCTAAACTGCTCTGTGCTGTTAAACAGCTGCCACACTGCATCCCAGATGGACTGGTGGGCAACAGTGCTGTATGTGCGTACAGTTTGTAAAGCTCTTTGGGATGAAATGCAGCTAGGTTTAAAGTCAATGAAGTTCTGCCAATGTGCACCAGCTGGGGATCTGCCCTCTAAAGTAGGTGTCATTAATTTTAAATTCTGCTTATGAAATCAATCCTTAAGCACCATACCAGGTCCCCCATTTGTTGGTCCATAGATAACCTTGGCTATTCTTTTATGATTACAAGACATTCAGTAGGGCGATCTTAAAAGTTGTCAGTAGCCCGCCACTTGCTTGTGCAGTCACCAGATATAAGAACAGTGTATAAAAATTCTCTTTCTGCTTCACGTTAATCCTATCTGATTTCAACCGATCCTGTGCTATTCAATTACAGCTTGGGGAACCCTATGCCACATGAATAATTAAACAGAAGGAAGTGATCACCCTTACCTGCAATTTACTGACTAGCCAATGGGAAACAAGGGCTGATAAAGTAGAGTGCAACTTAATGTTGGTATTACAGAAGATTATTTCATTTTGGACTCCGATGCACTTATTTAACGTGCATGGGAGCAAAATGCAAAAGGAGAACAACAACATTATATGAAGGCGCAGTCGCAGATGCATAACTAAGTAGTGGTCCTTCCCAGGTGCTCTTCTGAAGAGCATGTTGTCCATTATGTCTACACACGCACACACAAAACCAACCATATAGATGTCTAATCCTATACAGGATGTGCTGGTAGCTCAACACCAAGAGCCTAGTTCTGATCCAAGAGCTTGTCTATACACAAAGTTGCCTCAATTTAACTAGCGGCATGATTTTAAAACTTATTTACTTAAACTGAGTCAAAAGGTGATGTGGTTGCTCTTAAATGAATATAAACCTTCATTTGTACGGGGTTGTACCGTACGACTGGAGAATTGCTAACGTAGTTCCTATTTTTAAGAAAGGGAATAAAAGTGATCCGGGTAATTATAGGCCTGTTAGCTTGACGTCTGTAGTGTGTAAGGTCTTGGAAAAAATTTTAAGGGAGAAAGTAGTTAAGGACATTGAGGTCAATGGTAATTGGGACAATTGCAACATGGATTTACTAAAGGTAGATCGTGCCAAACCAACCTGATCTCCTTCTTTGAGAAGGGTGACGGATTTACTGTTAGATAAAGGAAATGCGGGTAGATCTAATTTACCTCGATTTCAGTAAGGGCGTTTGACACGGTTCCGCATGGGGAACTGTATTAGTTAAATTGGAAAAGATGGGGATGAATATGAAAGTTGTAAGTGGATAAGAACTGGTTAAAGGGAAGACTCCAGCGGGTCGTACTGAAGGGTGAATTGTCAAGGCTGGAAGGAGGTTACTAGTGGAGTCCCTCAAGGATCGGTTTTGGGACCGATCTTATTTAACCTTTTTGTTACTGACCTGGCACAAAGAGCGGGAATGTGCTAATAAAGTTTGCGGATGACACGACAGCTGGGGGGTATTGCTAACACGGAGAAGGACGCGGGATACTATTCAGGAAGATCTGGACCACCTTGTAAACTGGAGTAATAGTAATAGGATGAAATATAATAGTGAAAAGTGCAAGGTCAATGCACACTTAGGGATTAATAATAAGAATGTTTAGATATACGTTGGGGACGTTCATCAGTTGGAAGCGACGGAGGGAGGAGAAGGACCTTGGGGTATTTGGTTGATAGCAGGATGACTATGAGCCGCCAATGTGATATGGCTGTGTAAAAAAGCAAATGCGGTTTTAGGATGCATCAGGCGAGGTATTTCCAGCAAGGAGAAGGAGGTGTTAGTGCCGTTATATACGGCGCTGGTGAGACCCCACCTGGAATATTGTGTGCAGTTCTGGTGTCCCATGTTTAAGAAGGAGCGTGGGGCATGAGTCGCTTGCTGGTGGATTCTCTGCAGCTTGAGGTCTTCAAATCACAATTTTGAGGATTTCAATAACTCAGTCATGGTTAGGGGTTGTCATAAATGTGTATGGGTAGGGTTTTGTGGCCTGCCTTGTGCAGGAGGTCAGACTAGATGATCATATTGGTCCCTTCTGACCTATGAGTCTATATCCATTTAGCCTAAGTCAAATAGTAGCGACTTAAGCTAGCCTAAAATAAACCACATGAAGAACCTGTTTAACTCAATCCTTTTAAAAAACAAACAATTTAAAGTTAAATCAGTGCAACTTCTGTATTTAGACAAGGCCAAAGTCAATGGTAGGAAACTAGAGTAACTGCTGTCAAAACAAAGGAGTTGCACCTGTTTTGAACCAGTGTAAAAGAAAGAATCAGACACAGAAATATACTACATATTGCTTTGTAGTGGTGGAGCAATATCTCTAGCATGCTGCAAGAGCCTGATGTCTTTAGGATCCTCACACCTCCAGTGTTCCAATATTTATTTCAGATTATTCCATTTAAAATAACTAATAAGGTGAGGATGGAAGTGTTGGGAAAAGAATGGAAAGGAGGCCCCGGAGGCTGAAGTCCTCTCTCTCTCTCTCTCTCTCTCTCTCTCTTCCTCCCCATAGTGCCAGTATAGCATGGGCAGAAATAGGGCAGGCTTCCCTTTCACGACCCCAACTCAGACTCTGAGGAATCACTTCCAGGAACAAGGTAGGAGTTCTGCTGCCACAGACCATTCAGTCCCTGGCTTCACCGCTTAGCTGGACAATGAGGAACAGAAGGGTGACGAAACAGGGGCCTCTGCGATAGTGTTTTATTTGTGAACACCTGTACACGGGGAAGCAGATTGTTATTCGCCAACTAAAGATCACCACGTTTCATTACGTTATTTAGGCACAAACCAGCTACTCAGATTATTCTCTGAATGCAGCCTGTTTTAAGAGTGAGAGTTTAAACTTACAAGGCGAATATGAGCACTGTCTCTCCTTGGCAGCACAAGCAGCTGGATTTAGTGTGTGTATGCTGTGCAGTACAGGGAAAGAACACAACAAAGTGTGAGAAAACAGTAATGTGCAGCCATACAGAAATCCAGGTAGATGGCTACAAAACACACATGAACACTTGATAAATGCATCACATTGACTAGCAACCAGAGGCACAGGCAGCCACGACCCTGCACACAGAGAGACGGTGACTTATTACAAGCATTCACGCAGGCAGCGTCTCTAGAACAGGAGACCTGCTCAGTGCCACAAGGAAGGAAACAGAGGGCAAGAGAGACAGCTTACCCCTCTGAGCTGCTGGACACCACCAAATAGCCTCATCACTCCATCAATCTCCTGCTCCAGCCTTCTGGTCCAGTACTGCATCCTGCAAGACAGGGAGAGAGACGCACAGAGTCAAAGCCCTGACACTTAGATCAGCAGGATAATCGAAGACGGAGGACGGAAATCAGTGCCCACAGCCAAGTTTACTGCACTCAGTTTTTGCAGTGCCACATGTGGGCAGAACATCAAGAACGTCTGTCCTCAGAGTTATGGCTGGGGCTTCAGGACTTTTAAGTTTACACATAAAGGAAAGGGGAAGGGGTGAGTAGGCAAAACAGAAATTGCAAAGTGCCTCTTTTCGTCCTTTTACTAAGCAGGAGAGACAGAATCTTGCAACCCCAAAGGGACTATTCAAGGCCTGGGTGATTCAGTGCTTGGCTTTTACTATCGACAACACCTTATTGCTCTGGCAGGCCTGTTGGGCCAAGAGCATCCATAGACCCAGTTCAGGATCAGCCATGTCTTCTGGCAGGGGACTATGCCCTGCCCCAGCTAGGGAATGGACTCCAGGCTATAACAGGGCTTTTCCGATGTTAATTTGTATGGTTGCAAGGCCACAAGACAGCATTTGACACACTTGGGAGCCTAATATTGGATCAGGAATCCCAGGGCTCAGCTAATAAGCAGCCCCAATATTTCTCACTCCCATAAGAGGTGGTGCTGCCAGGTCTGAGAAGAAGTTATTGGCAAAGCTGCCTCTTGGGTTACTTGACCAGAATAGGATGGGAAGCTGCAGCATGGATTACACCATGTCATTCCTACAGATGACTTTATGGCAAGAGTTCCCATTGCTGGCAAGCCTGCATTTGCCCACAGCACACTCCATACCCTGCCCCTCCACCCCCCCCAAATGTATTTTTAGTTGTAACAACAACTAAACTCCTCAAATCCACAGCTTTTAATCCTCCTCTGCTTCTAATGAGCTTCCCTGACTTCTTTAATTCCTGGCCATGCAGATGTCAAATCTCCCACCTGGCCTGGAAAAGTGCTGCTGGCTTGTCTACATCCCAATTATTATTTTCAGTGCTATTCCCATGGCACCTTTTATCTCTTAAGTGCTGCATCAGAAAAAGGAGCCAAAGAGGAGTAGACGAAACTGAGGCCAGTAATGGAAAGTAGGACGCCAGCCTCACAGCAAGTAGGGTCATGCAGTGGAGAGGGCAGAAAGCAATAGAGCTATCGGCCTTGGACAATTTTAAATCCAGGAAAATTCCCCCAGATCAGGGCCACACACACACACACCCCCCTCTGCCACTGAATCAAACTAGCCTCTCTGCAAGGACAGGAGACGGGGAAACCCAACTTATGAGAGGACTGTAGTACTGTATTTTACAGTCTAATGATTGTCAGCCTAGGGCCAATATGTATTTCCCTTAGGCACAAATTCCAGATGAAACCCCCTCTCCCCCCCTCCCACCACACAGCTTTTCTTTTAGAGCAGAAGCACCACTTGTAAACACCTGGAGTGGAGGCACCTAAGGAGGACAGGAATCTAGTCCGGCAGATACCCATGTTATTAAGGCAGGTGGAGCTCTTGCCAATTGTTAACGTTACACAGGAGGCTGCCAACAGAAGGCTGGTATAGCTGCACAATCCAAGCTTACAGAATTAATCATGCTGAAAACCCCATCTCTCTGATTAAACTGGTCTAATGTTCTAAAGCAGGTGATGCTCTGATTTTTGCCCTCAGAAATTTGGTAGAGGAGGGGAAGGCAGGCAGAGGAGCATATGGGCAAGAAAGCAGCAGACATTTTCTCTGAGAAGCAGAGAGCAAAGTCACATGGACAGCTGTTTTAAAGGTGGAGGGTCAAGTTCTAGAAGCCCTCCGAGGAGCTTACACAGCTGGCATCTTTCACTGAATTCTAGCTACCTACCGCATCTGTCCATCCCATCTCTCTCTCAACTGGACTTGCTATATCAGATGAAACCTATAGCCATCTAGTCCAGTATCCATTAATCCTTAATAAGAAAAAATGTCTTCACGTGCCATCAAGGCACAAGATTTCAGACAGTTCTAACTATATGGGAAGTTTGAGGCATCTACATTATTCTGTTAATATCATTCAAGACATACACACCAAACTGACATGGGGTGCTCATTTTCTTAATTTTCAAATTAGTTTTAACTCAAATGAATTAACTGAGTTACTTAAATCCACAGAAAATTCATTCTGTGCCCAAACAATAAGTGCTGTCATTTTGGGGAGGAGATAAAGTATGTTTCCATGCATAAGAAAAAAGGTTGGAATTTTGATTCAAGTGTAAAATTCAACTGAGCCTTAACTCTGGAGCCACGAACATCATCTCCATATCCAAGTATCTCTGGCCTAGCCTGCACTAGTGGCATATGTACCCCCAGGAGGTACGGCAACTCATCTAGATGTTTGCCTAGTTTTTCAATGGGCTAAATGAAAAGCCTAGAAAAGGCAGTAAAAACTAAAATTTCATACAGACAATGACTTGTTTATACTGCTCTAAATACCATATCAGTGTTTCTTAACCTAGGAGGTCATGATTTTTTTTTTTATCATTATATGGTAAAAATGAGAAAGTAAGCAATTTTTCAGTAATATTGTTTTGTAAGACTTACATTTTTGTTCTAATTTTGTAAGCAAGTAGTTTTTAAGTGAAGTGAAACATGGGGTATGCAAGACAAATCAGACTCCTGAAAGGGGTACATTAGTTTGGAAAGGTTGAGAACCACTGGCTTACACTACAGAAGGTTTGCCAGTATAGTTATACCAACAAACTCCCCTAGTGTGGATGCAGCTTACAGGGGCAAAAAAAGAAAAAAAAAAAAAAAAGACTGCTTACGCCAGTTCTCTGAACAGAACAGGCTATACCTGCATAATAACTTTTTTGCCAGTATAACTGACTATACCAGGGCTTCTCTCAGTACTGAATGGTCAAAGAAAAATAATTGCCTGACATTACTATACCAGCAAAAGTTTGTAGTGTAGACCTGGTTTGTATCTATGGATTTCTAAATGCAGCCAGCACTATAACATTTGGGGCCAGTGATTCTGGTGACCAGGAATGTTCAAGGCCAGGCACATCCTAGAATTTGGCATCACCTCTTCACCCACCACTTGCTATGTGCTGAGTAGGAAGGTACCATTAAAAATATATATTACTATTCTATCTCAGTTGACCTGCTGCTTCTGTGATTGCTCCACTTGAAATTTTACAGAAAGGGATTAGAGCAAGGATGAAAAGGGCAAAGAAACTGATATGCCATTATGCACATGGAGATTTTACTTTGAAGCAACTCTAGTATGGAAGCTGTAAGCAATAAGACATGACAGTCATTGCATCTCTAGGCCATTATTCCACGCCTCAGGTGGCGTTACGGGGCTCAAGGAGCAATAGTTCCTCGAAACGCTTAGCCCAGAGTGTCTTACCGCTCTTGTGAAATGGTATTTATAAATAAAATATAAAGCAAACAGCAAGGCCGCTGCACTTACTGGGATACTATTGACACAGATGCATTACTAGTCACAAGGCCCCATGTGTGCTAAAGCCTTTTCCTGAATTTAATTCCAGCTGCAGCAGCCTGAAGTATCCTTCTCCAGTGAATTAATATGGGAGAGGAGGATATCCCAAAGACAGAAGTTTTGGGTCACCACTGAGCAAGTTACTAGAGAGGCACTAGCATACCATAGTGAGGCTGTCTCATGGTCCCACTCTCCACCCCGTTTAATGACTACCCAGCACAGCTTACCTTAGTCCCTGCCAGAAAGAGACCCTTGACCATGTGTGGATGCAATGTGTAATTTCGAGTTCCCTTGGCACTCAAACACAAAAACGTTGTGTGTTTGGTGGCTCCCCTCGCTCCCCATCTGCGCCATTTATAAACCTGCTGTACGATTTGTAAGAAGGATATAAAGAAATCTTTAAAAAAAAACAAAACACGCAACGTCCTTTGTCATTGTCTCCTCAAAGGAAGCTTTAAAAATGTTAATTGATTTCATAATCTGCATATTTGATTTTTTGTTTAGAGAGAGGAGATAAAACAAAAAACAAAAAAAGGCAGCACTTCAAAAATATTTACTAGCACATGCATCCAGTGCTGGACTCCAACCTGTGCTATACGGGAGCCAGAGAAGTTTGCACCTGCACATACATTCCTTCAGAAAAGGAGTGGATCTCCTTTCTGACTGCTCTCCTATTCCAGACATACCTGGTTTGGACCCAGGGCAAGTTCCCCATTTTACATAAGCCAGTCCCCCTTCTCAAGGTCCCATACCTCCATGGAAGACTTTGGTTAATATGTCTGAGCTGCTGCTGCTACCACCACCATTCCTGGGGGCATTTGTTGGGAAGGGAATGAGAATTCCCATGGAGTCAAGGAACACCCCTTCCTTGGCCCAAGCCCTCCCTAATTCCTTAGCGCTGGTCTTCTGCACAGCAGCTCTCACTCACAAGCAAGTCACCAAGCCAAGTCAATTCCATTTGTTTGTGGTCTCAAGAATGTAAAAGGACAAGGGGAAAAAACAATTTTTTGAGAGGATATGCTCCCCCAGGGCTCAATGGGCTATACAGAAAGTATTTTGTACAAGTGTACACACTCAATGCTGTGTGTTCAGCCAACAATGCTTCACTCCGATTCCTATGTTTTGATTCAATGTCCAAATCATAGAATATCAGGGTTGGAAGGGACCTCAGGAAGTTATCTAGTCCAACCCCTGCTCAAAGCAGGACTAATCCCCAGATTTTTGCTCCAGATCCCTAAAGAGCCCCCTCAAGGATTGAACTCACAACCCTGGGTTTAGAAGGCCAATGCTCAAACCATTGAGCTATCCCTCCCCCATTATTAAATATTGCTATTTAATAAGGTTAATTATAGTGTTGTCCAATTTTTGCTGTGCAGGAACTTTCCCTTTTAATTGGCTTATTCTTCAAAATTCTTAATTCTCCAACTACCTTCACACGTGTGTGCATTCTTATTTCTTATATATCTGAAAGAGAAAGCCCTATATAAGCCAATATTTACTGACTAGAAAAAAAAATATGACCCAACATTTGTTGTTGTTGAACAGGACGTCTGGAAAGTACTGGTTTGTAACGGAACAGCCACAGATAATGCTGGCCACTCTGCCAGTCATTTTCAAACCTCCCATACTGTCATTTCAAGTATGTGCACAGGTGCTTATCAGGAATAAGGGCAAGAAAATACCTAGACAATTCATACACACGTGCATATATATTTATATACAAATACATTCACACACACACCCCTACACCTCAAGATGTTCCTCACCCACTTTCACCCCACAATAAAGCACCTTGGAGGGGGATGGACAGAGAAATTCCAGAAATCTAATGGAAGGAAGATCTATTAAGAAGATAAGATGGTCTGCTAGACAGAACTCTGGACTGGAATTCCCAACTCTTCCGCTGACCTGCTGCGTCATCTCGGCCACGCACGTCCCCTCTCTGTGCCTTTGTTTTCCCCTCCCACTCAGTCTTATCAGCTCATTGCAGCAGGCAGTCTCTTAATGCATGTGTACACAACACCTAGCACAGAGGGGCCTTGACCTCAGCTGGGTCCTCCAGATCACAGTGTAAAAATTAATAAATAAGTAAATAAAAATCAGAGGGATAATTTGCAGAGGTGGCTTTATGGGCCCACAACCTAGACCTGGGCAAATAATGTGAACAAAATGCCACAAATACTAGATTACATTTTGTAACAAAACACACTTTAATTTGTGCTCCATTTGTTAACCACAAATAGTCTAGTGAACAAGTATAACTGGCAGGAATGTTCACAGAACTAGCCAATTTTATAGGGAATATGAGAGAATATTCCTGAAAAATCAGTTTTGAACCTGAAAACCCAAGTGTTTGCCATCTAAGAGTTACACTCCACCAATACCATGTGATCAATGTATCCTGTCAAAATACCTTGAATTTCAAACTTTGCATACAAAATACTCACAACCAGCTTTTTTCCAGAGAAGCTGGAGGCCAAAGGATAATTCAGTGAATAAATTAAAAAACAGGCTTGAGAAAATCATGCTGTTTGTAGATGATTGGCCAATAGAAAGAGGAGAAATTAAGTTATCCAATGTACCAAATACCATACTTAATGGTACTGCGAAGGGTCCCCACAAGATTGATGTATCCCTTTATCACATCAACTCTCACACACTCCCACAGCCCTGGTAATAAAAAAAACAAACAAACAAAAAAAACACACACACAACAACAACCAGCAAAGCACACCACAGGAAATCTCTTTTGCAGACAGTGAGGCAGAGGGGAAGGCAATTGCAGCATGGGGCTCCCCAAACCAGTCACTATCCATCTCAGAGTGGGTTTCTTCATTATGTGACAATTTGGAAATGCAGCCATCACATGAAGGGCACTGGAATTTTAGCAACATTATTTTGCAGTTCTTCCACCTGAGGATCCCAAAGTCCTTTTCAACCATGAAAGAACTAAGCCTCACAGACTCTCAGAGCCTGAGTCTGATGTTGTAGCAACACTGGGTTACAGTTTTTTAGGTGAGAGCAGAATCATGCAGGTGAGGTACAAGGCAGGTTATCCTTAGCCAAGGCACGGAGAAGTTAAGACAATGCCAAAACAGCAAGTCTCTCTCTCTCTCTCCCCTTTCCAAAAGCCTTGATCACACCTATACTAGTGTAAATCAGGAGTAACTGTACAAAAGTTGGTGAAGTTTCTACTGTTTTACAGTGAGATTGGAACCACACCCTTGAACTCAAAGCCTATAACAGAACTGAAGAGCTGCAAGATATTGCTTTAATAAATAAGGGAATAGGTGTCAGTTTTATAAAACTATTTATTGCCTAAAGGAAGTTCACCCAACAAATCCTCTTGTAATTTTCACTCCCCATCAAGCCCTTGTGACTGACAACGTCCATGCATCACCATTCAACCAGCTAGGTGCACAATGGTTTATATTAACACTTCCCTCTGTGCCACCAGCATCTCAGCTCTTTCACCGCTCTCTCAGTTGCTACAATGTCTTTCAGTCATGATGAGGATGGAGGGGTTGAAGCGATCCCATCCCCCAGTGTAAGGTGAGAACAGGTCTAGCAAAGCTTCTGCGAGCAGCATGAATTAACTGACTTTATGATGTAATGACAGACACACTGGTTTATTTGTTTATTGTGTATAATTCATGGCTCTCTTGGGAGGCAGACAGGGAGGGGTGGGGGAGATCATTGCAGTTCTCGCTTGTTCCAGGAAATAACCATCAGATGGAAAGCAAAGCTGCCTAAAGAAGAGCAGGCCCAGCTTCCACGAAGCAGCTCATGGGATTCCAGCACCCAGCTGGGGACCAGAATACATGCTCCACAGCTTGGAGAACTAGCAAAGCAACCAGACCGACATAGCCAGAGTTGGCAAGAACTCAGATGCTCTTTGTCTGGGCTCTGGTGACAAAGGATGCTAGATTATCTCCTAACCATGTTCTGAGAGTCAACTTCCTCTGCAGCATCTCACCATCAGAATGTTTGCACCCTGGTACCTGGACATTGCTTGGTGATGTGATGATAAAAACCACAAGAGAGATATAATGCGGCTGTATCGCCGTGTTCCCACCCTTTCTATGCAGAGTCCCAACATGACGAAGGTCATTGGCCCTTAGGAGAATGGAGGAACCTAAACATCCTCCACACCTCATAGAAACAACTTCTTGAGAAGAAAATATATTGGAGTATGCAAACAGTCTCCCCTAAGAGAAACGGTAGAAGTCCCCTGCCTTGGCTCATTTAGGAAACTGGACTGATCCACACATTGGGGAATAGACTGTAAGGAACAACCCTCCACCGCCTGTTGGAATACGATTTTAAACAGAGCTTACACTTGTCCTCATTTCCACAATGTCTAGTTTACAGGGTGTGGGGCAGACCCTGCTGAATAGATAATGGGGCTCATGGCAATCAGGATTTGTAAGTACGGCCACAACTCCGGGCTAGAAAGAGCCCACCAAGGGGATCACTGCTCTGTGCTGGAGTATCTTACCACAAGCCACTTATGGCAAGGAATACATTCCAAAGTGAAAAGCTATTAAGCAGCACAGACGGTAGGACTGAAAGAGACCAGTTGCGTCCCCCTTCCTGACCCTAGCATGCGCAGGGCCACTCCCTACATCATTCCCCCTAATGTCTCAGTTAACCTACACTGGGCTCTCTGCAGTGATTAATTAGGCCTTTAAAACACAGGCCACCTTGAAAGGTTCAATAATATTCAGTTACAGTAAGCCTGATGGCTAGCTGGTGCTGAGCTGGGCCTGAAGTAAGTTGGAATCTACAACTTCACCCCTGGCCAAGCAAAGGGGTCATTCACCTCTTCTGCGAGGGCCTGTGAATATGAGAAACATTCAGCCACACCATTTCCACTGCTCCTCTGCTTCTAACTGCATTAACCCACCTTCTCCTAGGCTGGTTGAAGTAGACTGGCACAGTATTATATACACGTCTCTAGGGTTTTCTGGGCACCATTTTCACTAGATACTTATTTAGTTAAAACCTCTCCTCACTATTACTTCACTTGAGGAATTCCCGGGCCCAGGGCCGGTGCAACCATTTAGGCAAACTAGGCAGCCGCCTAGGGCACCTAGTGGTTGGGGGCGCCTAAAAGCCCCCTCAGATGAGGAGGTGGAGGTGAGCTGGCTGGGGGGCGCGCGGAGAGGGTTGCCCGCAATAACGAAGGGGCGGGGGGCGCACAGGGGAACAGCTCCCCGCCCCAGCTCACCTCCGCTCTGCCTCCTCCGCTGAGCACACAGCCCAGCTCCAAGTCTCCTCCAATCAGCGCTGCAAGCCTGGGCAGGGAGGAGAATTAGAGCAGCTACGATGTGCTCAGTGGAGGAGGTGGAGCAAGGTGAGCTGGGGCGGGCTACTCAGGCAGGGTTGGCTTCTGCAGGAGGGCTCTCCATGCAGGGTTGGCTGCTGGTGTGGGGGAAGGGGGGAAGTCTCCCCAGGCAGTGTTAAGCTGCGGGGGGGAGGGAGGGAGGGAGCGAAGAGGGGGAAAGTCCTCCCAGGCAGGTGTTACTGCCGGCGGGGGGGGGGGTGGGGGCGGGGTGGGAGAGTCTCCCACAGGACCAGGGTAGCTGCAGTTGGGGGATAGGGGAATCTCCCACGCAGGTTTAAGCTGCCATGGCGGCGGCGGGGGGGAGAGGGTTAGCGTCGCGGGGTGGGGGTAGCTTGCTGCGGAGGGGAGGGCTCCCGGGGGTGGGCTGAGTTAGCTGCCTTGGGGGGGCGGGGTTAGCTGGGGGCGGGGGGGTGCAAGGTGGAAGTTTCGCGCCCTAGGCGAAACTTCCTTGCACCGGCCCTGCCCGGGCCACAACAGGAGTGGCATGAAGAGAGAGGGTGATATAATCATTGTTATTATAAAGCACTTAGTGATGCACACTCAATGGATCTCTCGATAGCCAAACATCCGGGACCCTGTCATTTTTACATGCAGGCTACCTCGTTCCCAGAAGCTGCATGTTGTATGTTCCTTTACAGCAATGCACTCAAGGGAAAAGGAGGAGAAAAAGCACTTTTAACAATTAATTGATTGCACTTTATGCCATTATCTCAGTGCTTTATGATTCATGTCTAAGAGCTGCCTCCAGTACCTTTGGATCCAATCAGCACCAGTGTAAGGTGCACACTCTGGAAGCATAAAGCTGTGTCTGGTTTTATCACAATACCACCTCACCCATCGGTGAAGCATAACATGAGGGGCCAAATTTCAGCATTAGCTGGTCACAGACCCCCAACTTCAAGCACATGGCTCACATAACACAACTGAATACAATCTAGATTTCCTTTAGCAACAACACAAAACCCAGCTTGCCCTACGAGGCCTGGGGAAGAACTAGATCAGTGCTACAGCTGGTCCTTTCTTTTACAGAAGCCACTCTTCTGTACATTTTAGAGCTTAGGCACGGTGAAGGAGGAAGGGGAAAAGGCAGGGAAAAAAGGTAAAGTTGCGTCTGCTTCCCGAAACACCTCAGCAGTATTAAACAGGTGATGCAACCACAGCCCTGCCTCAATTCTGATCTGGCAGACCCCCTCTGGGACTGCTTAAGGACTCTGGCTGAGTGACATTTACAAAGGAAACGCCATTGGACGATCTTGTTACAGAGCTGTTCAGCATTAACTAGGCCATCCTCATAATACACAGGTGATTATTCTTGCCATTTTTACAGAGAGGGAACACTGAGGCACAGAGGTTAAGTAACTTGCCCGTGTTCACAGAGCCAGTCAAAGGCAGAGCCAGGACTAGAACCCAGGAATTCCAGACTCCCAATTCTGTCCTCAAGCCTCAAAAGGGTACATTTACACTGCAAGTGAAGTTAAGCCTGTAGCCTGGACAGACATACCCCTGCTTACTTTAATCTAGCAAGTACACATAACAATAGTGTAGATGTGGCAGCACGTGCTAGCAACTGGAAAACGTACCCAGCGTGCTTGCACTTGGGCAGCTCTGAAGCCCATGCTACTACGTCTACACTACTGTTGTTACCCATGCTAGCTAGCTTAAAGCTAGCACAAGTAGCCATACTTTTACTTGCAGCATAGACATACCACTTAAGAAGGCAGCAATCAAATCAGAAGGAAGGATGCTCCCACAGACAGAGACACCCCAAGGCACTTGCCGGGCTTACCAACCCGAACACATGCATGCACAATAGAAACCGGGGAACCAAAGATAATTCACTTTTTTTGTTTTCGCTGCCAATACTCATTTATGAAATCAAAATTCTTGTTTGCAGGCAACCCAAAAGCTTGTGCAGAGAATATTCAGATGGGTTTTTTTGTGCTTTTTTTTCCTAGAAGACAAAACCAGTTTTAATGTGGCATTCTTGATGGGTCTTATGACATCATCAACCTCCTTCTATTTAGAATAATGATTTCTTCCACACGCCACGAGATTTGAAATTACCTGTGAAATATATTTCCCTAGGCACAGGCTCAAGAAGCATGTAAATTACCCAGGCTAATGGCCTCTAGAATTCTCTCTCTCCAACACACACATCCACCCTGAGTTGGAAATGTTCAGATGAGATCATGGGAGACATGCTAAAGGGTAAATATTTGTGGAATGAGAGAGGAGTTGTGCTGAGGCTTCCCCAAGAGCTAGTTTTACCTTTAGGAGCCAAGATACACAAGCCTTATACAGACAGACAGAAGTTGGTGCACCGTCAGCACAAAACTGTAATTTTAAAAGAGCGCTTTCTTGGGACAGTTGCCTGGCCATAATTTCCACAGCACAAGCAGCCACACATACTATGGATTATGCTGCAGAATGAACCCCTTTAATTTTCAAACACTTCATGTTATGGCACGTTGAGCAATTGGCAGCAATTCCTTCAACTCTTCTCTCAACTCCTCAGAGAAACAGCCCTGTACAAGCATATACTAAGCACCTCGCTTTGGTGCCAAGGCGCTTGCCAGAGTCTGGCCCCCAGAGTCTGGATTCCACAAGGACAATTCCCATCCACCCCAAGACAGGGAAAGAGGGATTCTTCCTCAGAGGTCAAACTCTCCTAGCCATGCCTCGACTCATAGAACATCAGTATATAAAGTGAGATGCACCAAGTTCAAGAGAAGGTGCCTTGTCCATTGGGAGGAGCAGATATCTGGGAATTATATGGCCTGAGTTCTATTCCTAGATCTGCTACTGACTTACTGCCTGACCTTGTCATGTCATCTAATACCTCTGTTTCACCTGAGCTAGTCATTTATTTTGAAGTGCACACATTATAGCCAACACACTAAAAGGAAGAGAGTTATGTAGGGGAGAACTAGGCATAGGAGAGGGAACCAAGGATGTACACATAAGAGGAGAAAGACATGTAGGTGCTCATACTTCAGCAGAGGGGGGGAAATGAAATGGGACCTGAAAACAGAACTATCCACCTACCCAAAAGGGCAGGACTGAGTCATAGAAATCAACTCTTTAGCTGGTGTAAATAGCTGCAGCTCCACTGGGGATCTGGCTATGCCACTAACAGAGCCTCACTGCAGGCAAGGCTGACAACCAGTCACCTTTCACCAAAGTCATACAAATCACAAGCGCCCCTGAAGATCTATATTGAAAAAAAACAGTAGGTGGGAAATAGGAACGGCCACAAGATAGCACAAAATAAAATGGGTCAAGTTTATCCCCACAGGGGGATTCCACTAAAGCAACTGGAGGAAGGCCAGGGATGAATTTGGCACAATGGTCTTTGCATGAGTTTTTCAAATTCAAGGTCAAGCTGCAACACCATTTCCCAGACATATCCATCCTGCTAAGCCATGGTATCACACTGCTCTCATCTTCCAGAAGCATAACTAGGACAAGGAACTTGAGCATTTTCAACAAAGAGGGCTATGCAATATGTCAAGCCATTTTCCCCCATCAACAGCTAAGATCTCCACACACTCTTCAGGGTCACGCTCAGAGTTCAAAATTAACTGTTGGCTCAGGCCACTAATACAACCACCATACTATATACAAATGATCAATCTTGAAATACCAAGTCCAAGTCCAGTGACAGCAGAGAAAGCCTCATTCCTTTTATTCCCACTGTTAGCAATGAAACGTCATTATGTGACCCAAATGAGGACAGCACTGGCTTCATTCACAAGATTGGCCAAAAATATTTAATACATGATTCAGAATATTACATGTTTTGACTGCTCAGTTCGGATTTATTTATTGAGTCATTGCACTTCTCGCAACCTTCAAATGCTTTAGACAACTTCAAACTTTACACTTGTAAATATCACCCCTGAAATGCAGCTGCCATTCTGTATACAACAGTTTTAGTGCCAGCCAGCGAAGACACATTCTGTACCCACTTAAACAGTAGCAGGAATTTAAGCAGGCAGATTAAAATTACACAGTCAGGGCCTTAGTTTCCATAATAACATCTGAGACAGCACCCCTTCAGGCACACAGCAACTCCCCTTCCCCAACACGACACTGGGATATCGCACTTGTCCTCCTGAGTCAAGGATAAAGCAATTTGCTAAACCATCAACACCACTTCCTGCTTGGTTATCTTTGGGAGAGGTCTCCCATCCATGTATTGTCTACGTCTAACTCTCCTTATCTTACGAGAGGTCACAAATGCTATGAGGTATGGCTACATGAATGGGTAAATTCAGTTAGGGAAGAAAGTCAATAGGGTGTACAACCTAACATACAAAAAAATATCGACTCTGGCCATGGGCACATCCATTCATCCACCACTTAACTATGCTCTCACACAATATAAAAGGCTCACTCCCTGATGAGAAGGCCACACACTCAGTTGCCTGAAAGCCACCAAACAAGTGACATTTATTAAGTAGTTCTTGCAAAAAAGAAGCTCCTTTCAGTGCATGCAATCACATTCATAAACAGCTCAAACTGTCAGTGCAAGACTCTAATTTGAAATATGTCAGGAAGGAAGGGGGGAGGGGAAAGAGATTCTAACTCATCAGCATCACTATGGGCAATTCTCCACAGAGCATATTGGCCGGAGTATTCAGTCTGATCCCAGACAAGATAAAATTGTACCTTCTGAGGCAAATGAAGTACAAATGGTTGTCAGAATGGTACGGTGTACAAGACAGCACAGTGCAAGGGGAGAAGGAAAAGAAACCATTTATCTCAGCAGGCATGATGGTGAAATCAGACCCTGTGTCAGACCTTGGCTCTCATGCATCCTTTCACAACTGGCCAAAGAGTGGCATTACAGCTCCATTTCACCCTGCAGGATGCCTGGTTAAGAGAGCAAGGAAAGGCAGGTAAAAGAAATGCTGCCTCGGCTTGGACCATCTTAACCATAAGCACTGCCTCACTGGGGTGAGAACACTGCCCAAAATCCTCATCAGGCCTCGCAAGATAGTGAATAAGAAGCAGAGCTGATTATATTTCTCTCCAAAGAGAAACTGAGTCAAGATAGCTAATTTCCAAGGCCAACAGAGATAGTAAAAAAAAAAAAAGAATGACAGATGTGCTCCATTCAGTCTTGGGGCAAGGGGAGGAAAGTTGGCGTTTGTGTCAAAAACATCTACAAGGCATCTGACATCAGGTCACCTGTGTGGGGAGGGAATAGATAAGGCTGCCTAGGAATAAGTGGTGAGGTACTGAAGCTACATGAAAGTATGTAAATTATGTGTGTTTCTTTCCTTCACACCAAGATAAAAATCAAGACAAAAACTACAACCTCCATCCTCTTTAAAAATGGAGCCAAAAGCCCAAGTTCATTCCAGAGCTAACTCCACTGCCTTTAGCAGAGTTGCACTAAGGATAAATTTGGCCGCAAACCTTGAAAACACTTGGATGGCCCTCCCCCTGCAAAGAACATGCTTCTACAGCAAAAAAATAGCCTGGGAGACCAAAGATGGTGAATTCTGCTACACAGCGACACAGACAGGATGGTTCAACTGCAACAATAAAATAGCCCGCTAATGCATAGTGTGTTTGGGGAGTGGGGCTAATGTTGATTCACTCCCTCTCTGTGCTCTTGAAATGGCTGTCATTCCATGGCAGGCAGAGCAATGTCATCGGCTCGGTCACTGATCTACAATTATTAAGATTCCCAGGCAAAACAAAAAGAGAGAATAAATAAAAACTAAGAGGTACATACTTGGAGGGAAGGCATTGATTTTTATACCGTTTCTCAGCAAGGGCTGGGTGGGAAGGAAAAGCACAGAAACCTCTCTGCAGCTGTGATACATCTCTAACTGGTTGGAGGCTCACAGACCTCTCTTTGGCTTGCAGGCCTTGAATAATTAAATGCAGTTTCCTCCAACCTTTTTTTCCCCTGCTATGCATGATGGGCTGCAAAAAGGTTTACCATTACCTTAGGAAAGGGCTTCTTGTCCCCCTGCAGAGCCCCTGTCAGCATACAGGCCTTATACTCCCGAGTGGAAGGGCAGATGCATTGTTTTATTCTCCCCCGCCCCAGCACAAGAAATATGTTATCAGCAGTGAATGCTCAAGTATATGGCTCTAATTTATAAGGCTACATCAAACATGAGGAAATGGTACTTTGGCTCCTCCTGGCTCTGCTGAGTTCATTATAGAGCAGTAAAACAGGCTCAGCCACACATAGCCCAGAATTTGGCTGAACATTCAACACCTGATAAAATTGTATATTAGATGCTCTGCTTAGCTTCTTCCTCACTTTTTTATTCCTCAGTCTGTTTTACAGCAGCAAAAAACCTAACTAGGAACAAGGGACTTTATCTCTTCCTGTCACTGCACCAAGCCCCTAACTAGGTGACCATTTGACCATTCTGAAGAGATTTATGCAAAGCTTATGAACCTGAGAACCTAGCTACAAGAGTTTCATTGATTCAGAAGGAGCGTTACAAGTGAGACAGCTTTATTAATCACCTGGAGCATAGCAGCTGACACCAGCCACTCAGAGTAGAAACAAAGGCTCTAGACTTCTCCTACCAGGCTGGAGTGTATATAAAAAGCCCCCTGGGTAAGAAACAAAGTCTGATTTCAAAGAAGATCGGTGTCTTGCTATTGAAGGAGTGTTCTGGGGGGCCGGTTCTGGAATTTGTTGCAACAAGTCTGTGTGTGTGTGTGTGTGTGTGTGTGTGTTGTGTGTGTGTGTGTGTGTGTGTGTGTGTGTGTGTGTGTGTGTGTGTGTGTGTGTGTGTGTGTGTGTGTGTGTGTGTGTGTGTGAGAGAGAGAGAGAGAGAGAGAGAGAGAGAGAGAGAGAAAGAGAATAATTTCCTCATTTGTCACTTGAGTGGAGATGGATTCACACTCTCTCCCAATTCTTTCCACCAATTTAACAGTTTAAGAGGCAAATCTGTTTGTGTGCGGGAAGGCCAAGGAACTAAAGAAACTGGGACTTACGATGCTTCTATTTATCAACAAGTCAGGTATGCGGAGGCAGCTGCAGTGCAAACCCATACCAGGCCCGTCGCATCATGGAGTGTCGGCTCTGAACTGGGGGATGCTGGGAACCGAGATAACCAGTTAGTTCCTGCCAGAGGGGAGCTTCAAGATGATTGCTGACTGATACATACTCAGCACCCTCCCCTTCAGGCTTGGTGCCTGCTCAGGGTTATCCAGGGAATCCACTGTACAGCCAGACGGTCTCCTCACTTAGCACTACACTACGTACCAGCCCAGCGCAACCAAGCATGCTAGTGCCTGAAACCACATGCAGTTCATTGGAACAGGAGCTTCCAACGCAGCTGAAACATTATACGTTGCCTGATGCAACAGAATCCTTTTCCCTCACTAACCTTACCCACTTCTTCTGCAATACGTTGACGTGGTCCCACCTGCCTGCCCTCCAACTGCCAATATGACACATAAAAAGCAGACACAAAGCTTTACCTAGCCAATTTATAGGCAATCCCGAGGCTTGATACTCCAGCCATTAGTCATGGAAATAACCCTTACTGGAGTGAGTAATCTCACTGAGTTTAAGACTACTTACATGAGTAACTATTATTCATGGATAAGAGACTCCAAGTCTTTAGGGCATTTGATTTGTGTTCTTTCCCCCCAGCATAAATTGCAATTATATTTCTAACCCTACAGTGATTTTTGCTCTAATGCACAGTGTAATCTCACTAATCTGCACTTCATTTCGCTGCACACCTCATCATTTCCACATGGAAATTGTGGTCTCCCATCTTCCTCCCCCCGCACACTCCCGAGAGAGCTGATATTTCTAAGAAGTTGCGGAACAGCTAAGACTTCATTATGTTTACAAAATTTACTGCAGAACATTCACTAGCATGCTGTGAAGGCTCATAAATAAATTAGAGATAGACAATCCTCGGCAGGTAAATTAACATGCATTTTGAAATCCATTATCCTTGGTTCTCTATCATGCTTATTCATTTACTCGCTAATTGGCAAAATCCGGTAGTACACAATGGACAACTCCCTCCCAAAAAAATCATCCAGTGAGACAGACCCTGATTTCAACAACACCAATGTAAATCTGAAGTCACTGATTTCAGTGGTGTCACTCCAGATTGCACTGCTGCTAGTGAGAGAGGATCTAGCCCACAGAAAGTAGAATTTGACTCCTTATTTGAATAAATATGGATACAGTGGAACTCCATTACAGCCAGTTAATAAAAGTCAATGAAATCTGATAGCTCCCCAAAATTCTCCCCCTTAACCCCTACATGAGAAATCTGACAGACCTCAAGAAACATCCACACTAGAAATGCATTGAGCCCCATCCACCCTCAGTTTAATTCCATTCACTTTGCTGGAGTTACGAATGCATTTGGCTCATTACATATACACAAATTCCACTCTGTTTTGGCTGCAGTGCCCATGGCTTTATCATAGTCAGCTACATTTCATTGAAGGTTTTATATCCTCATTAAGCGCCCAGCCAACAATTTGATTTCTGCATGGTACCGCCCCATGTCAGTAGAGACAGGATCAGGCCTCATCCCTCACTCCCTTCAATCCCCAGCTCCGTTGATGCAGGGAACTTGAGTCTCCCACAGGAGACAGTCCAGCATGCATTGGTCTCTTGTGCCCCCATTAGCTCACTAAGAAGCAGCTTTAGAAGAAGCTGCTTACTTTCCTAATTGCAGGAAAGGATCCAGGGTTTGCTTGGAGTGCATGACAGGATATGGAAACCACATACCACACAATGTTTGCCTGGCCAGATTCAGATTCAGTGGGGCCTTGGCTACACTGGTGCTTTACAGCGCTGCAACTTTCTCGCTCAGGGGTGTAAAAAAAACACCCCCCTGAGCGCTGCAAGATACAGCATAAACAGCGTAAACAGTGCTGCAGCGCTGGGAGCGCGGCTCACAGCACTGCAAGCTAAACCCCATCAGGATGTGGAGTACGTGCAGCGCTGGGAGAGCTCTCCCCCAGTGCTGGCGCTGCGACCACACTCGCATTTCAAAGCGCTGCAGCAGCAGCGCTTTGAAGTTTCAAGTGTAGCCATACCTTAAGTCTCCTGTCCTGCAGCCCAATCCCCCCATTCACTCCTACCGATTTGACTAAACATACTGATACGCAGATGCAGAAGTGGACGTAAACAGGCATCTGAATTACAGACAAAAGAACCAATTCTTCACTCTGAGAAAATGCTCAGTATATTCATCTGACTAATATCTTCCACTCTCAAATGATATCGACCAGCATTAAAGATTGTTGAAATAAGGACTCACCAAAAGAATGATAGGGAGGTTGTCAAAGTTGGTGGGTAATTCTGCCCATGTGCTTTCCTCAGAACAGTTTGGTGCATTTCCAACTCCATGACCACATTCCAAAGAAATCTATGCCATTCAGGTTATCAGTGCTGTATAACCCTACAACAAACCAAAGTGCATAGCCAAGAACTCAGGAGCAATTCCACAACAACCAACCACTGCAGACACCAATAAAGAAAACAAATATGCTCAAGAAATACATTTTGCTTTCCCAGGGTTCTTAGGAAAGCATATATTTAAATGTTCTGACAGTGTGCTTCCTAGAAGAGTATTTAATTCGAGAAGTACTTGCTTGAGAATCAGTTTTTAAAAAATCCCATCCTACTTGGCTATATCTTCAACTTAAAAAACAAAGCTGTTGTCCAAGTTGTGTTGTTTATTGTACATATACAATGTTGCATTGTTAATATACACTCCAGCACTAGACCCTCAAGGGCACTCTGCTGGCTTTTGAAGCCCAAAAGCCAATAGACTTGATTGAGGATAAACTCCCAAGTTCCCATTTAGCCTGCAGCTGACCACCTTCATTGGAATTTTAAGGGAGTTTTGCACAGAAATAACAGTTTCCTCAGAATGGAGCCTCTGGACTAGGCCCAACTGTGGGTTCAGAGGGATTAATTCTACCCTTCAGTGCTCAGGAGGGTCCCTGTTGATTTAAGTGGGAACCTCACACACTAGAACAAAATGAAGTCCTTAAAAATTAAAACAAACAAACCAACCTACCAGCCAAAACAAACCTTTCCAGGGCTGAAAGAAGCAAGCCCGGGGCACCATGATCAAGGGCGTTCACGTAAGCAGGGAGCATGGTGCATTTAACCCATTGGAGATAAACAAGAAACACCCTAATTATCATATTACCGATAAGCAACCCATACTGGGGGATGCTTAGCAGTACAAAGGGAACTGCCTTCCTGGCCTGTTTTTTGCCACAGCCAGAGGGAATGTGGCTGTGGCAAAAAACGTTTGAAAGTGGTTGGGAGGGGAACAGAACTGAGAAAATGAAGAACAGAGAGGATCATTAAGAAAAAAAAAATGAGCCCTATTAGGGAGGGATAATGAGTTTAAAGACTGAGCCAGGTCTGAAGTGACACACATTCTGACATGTTGGCTGACATGGTTCCCATAGTGGCTTCACTGTCAGGAACAAGGACTCACATACATGCAGCTGTTTCAGACACAAGCCCTGAGCAAGGGATGTTTGGAAAAGACGCAGGAGGGGGAAGAGAAAGAAAAGGGGATTTCAAACCTCTGAGAGAAATATAGCAAATGAATATTTTCTGAATGGGGAACTGAAGCACATCAGGAGGTTAAGGCTCAAACTTACCAAAATGGCCAGTTTTGAGGCAACCTAAAAACTTCTGGTTTTCAGAGGTGCTGAACAGCTGCAGCTTCCAGCAACCTCAGATGGAGCTCTCAGTGCTCCGGATAATGAGGCCTCACAAAAATCTCACTGCCCACTTTTGACAGCTGCCCAAGTTCACAGAGGAATGGCTGTAGTAGGGCCAGCAAATGAGCCCACCTCTCTGAATCCCAGTCCAGTCCCTCAACTGAGAGGCCATCCTTCCTCTCCTCTGACATCCAAACAACTAACAACATGTGCTATCACAGCAAAAGACTCAAGCAGCCAATTCTCACCATGGGGGATAAAATGGTTCCAAACACACATGCTACCCTACAAGAAGAAAATGGGTCACCGCTCTCTAGCCAATGGCAACTTTTCTCAAGTCCAAGTGATAAATGGCAGGTTCACAGACTTAGGCACGGGCTTGCTCTGTTTCCAGGGTTTATGTAACAATTTATATACCGGCTATTCTCCAGCAGTTATGCATGTGTAATTCCCATTAACAGGAGTTTGGCGTAGGCACCAACAGGAGAACAGTCCCCTAAGTGGTCAGCATTTATAAAGAATATGCATTTTATATTTTAACAATGATCAGGATGAATCCATCAGGGAATTCATGTTGCGCCTTTGCAGGGATCTCACTGCAATCCAGCACCAACTAGCTGATGCCTCTAAGAAAAAAAAAAAAAAAAATCAGCAACAACCAGCAGCCCTTTTTCCCCTCCCCAGAGCCATTAATCTCGTTCACGACACACACATACGTGCCCACCCATAACAAGAAAATCAGTCGGTCAAGTGGACACTGCCCAGCACACCTGCTTGAATGGGTCTGTTTCAATCAGGGATTTTGCTTTCTAAATCTCAATGAGAAATTTCCCTTTGGACAACTGCTGAGCTGAGCCTTCCTTAGCTCAGCATAAGATGCTTAAGACCATGTTACCCGGGAGGAGAGAGAAAATATGGAACACTGACTATTTACCAGGGACAGAACCAGAAACCAACATCCAGAACTGCCATAGACAATGACAGCGATTCCTACTTTCAAAAAATGAACCATTTCTCCCCCCCTCCCCCCCCATCCCACCAAAAAAAAGGAAAATGTTCTAATCATTGCAAGTGCTGCCCTAGGTCATAATGAAACATTTCTAGGGAGTCTGCAAAAACAGCCTCATTCTTGAGGACTCTATAAAGGGAGACAACTTAAGTAACTCACACAGAAAACCTCTAAAGATAAGAAGGGTTTCTAATAAAAAAAAAATCAATATTGTTCTTTGTTGATATAGGGAAGAAAAAAATTGGTTTTATAACTGGAAGAATTTAGCATCCAATTTAGTTTCGAACAAAGGAATCCTCCAAAATTATACCTGCGCTACAGGTTTAAATTAAGTCTTTTCAATCGCTGGACTGGTAAGAGGGGGAGGGAGGCTTATAATGAGGGGAACTGCCGGAGAAGGGGCTTAGTCTGAGTGTAACAGTAACTGTCAAACAGTTTTCTTCTGTTCAATATCTCCTTCCTTGAGTGACAGATGTTACAATCCTGAGAGCTCCAGAGTACTGTACATAAGGCATTACAGTCCACATGTTACAGGGCATTAACCTACTGCCCAGCAATCATGCCTCATCATCATCCAATACTCACACATGACTTCTTTTTTTCCCCAGGTTCAGAAAACAGGTCATAATGAGAATAAAAGAACACAGCAATAACAGGCCAGGCTGAGGTCTCAGTTCTGATACTTTTCTTCTTCAGACGCAGCATAAACCAGAATTGTCTTCTGCCCTCTGTCAGCAAAGGCACACACAACTCACACAAGCCCCTTTTAGGGCCAAACCTTCTGCTTTATAAAACCTTATGAGCGATATATTGTCATTACTGGGCCCAGTTTTACATTCCTGGCACATGCCGAACTCTCACTGATTCAATGCAGGATCAGGCCCATTCCGCTAACACTGACATTCTATTGAAGCTGCTAACAAAACATACCTTATACTAAGCACTGTTTTGCCAGGAGTTTAACATGTCTGGAAAAAAAATTGCTGTGAGCCAAAACCTAGCATAGCAGACAGGAGCAATTTAATAATATTTACTTAATCAATTTGAGTGGAAGAGGGAAGTAATTTTTTAAAATAAATTCAATTATATTACTCTAGAAACGTCTCCTATTTAAGATCCTTGTTTAAACTTTTATGACGAAAAAATGTTACTTTAAATTAAAAACTGATATCTGGAAAATAATATGGTCTGATACACTTAAAGAACTCAACGTTTTTTGGGTTCCCTCCCCACCCTTCCCCCAGATTCTGAATATAAAGACCCAATCCTACAAACCTTACTAGTGTGATGAAAGATTAACACCACAATTAGGCCCACTGACTTTAATTAGACTTCTCACATGAGTAAGAATTACTCACATGAGTTGTAGTTGCAAGATATGGCCCTAAAAATGTGCTATTTGTGCAGTGCAGACATATTCCACACACCCCGGCAATAGACACCTCTCAAGGTTTTATTCTGAGGAACATGCATGCATGTTTGACAGCCAGATTGACAGAAAAAGATCCCAACAGCTCAGTATCAGAGGTCAATAACATGTGGGCTCAGAAGTACAATTACAATGGGCTCCATAACAGCCCTGGAGTCATCTCTATGATTTGGTATGATGCCGAATGAATAAAGAGCTAACTATGCCTTTTAGAATGGAGTGCTAGTATAGTAACACAATAGACCATAATGATTCCAAATAAATAATTTAAATAATTCTGTTAATAAGCTTCCTTTTTAGAAGACCTAAACACAAGTCTAAACATGCATTCAAAAATATTTTGGCCCTTCAGTAAGTTACATTCATTTAAAAAAAGTCTTTCATCAAATATTTCCATAAAAGCATGAGCTAAAAGTCAAAATATATATATAAAAAATCTGATGCTTAAATACCACAAAAATTTTGACTCAAAGCAACAAATATCCGGAGAGGCAAGAACAAAGTTAAGGATGACAGTGCCATTATGAACCCATGTCATTGAGACCTTTCTCCACCTTCAGAAAAGCACAACGTAAGGACACAGTGTCAGCCTTTACTCTGAACAGCCCTGGCTTTCCCCGTTTTGTGGCACAAACCCTTAATGTCTTGTAAGGTAGATGGTAGTGTCTCAAAACACATTCCAGAAAGGTTTTGGGTGGATTTCCGACGGGAAAACGGTTGCAGCTATCACATTGTGGAATGAACGAGAGAGCAAAAATTCCCAACTCCAACTGCAAATATAATTCCAGTCTTCTTTTATTACCCTCCCCCCACCTCACCTTTCCCTCCACCCAAAAAAATCATATGCTTTCTGATTTTGTCTCACCAGACTAAAATCAATTTGTGTCATTTCAGAGTGGGGGAAAATATCCTCAGATTGATAGTTCCACAGCCAAAGGCTATTATTAGTTTGTACTAAACTTCACCCGGCACTCCTGGATTGCAGATGCTGTACTACGCACCTGCAAACCAGAAAAAGCAATCTCTGTTTCTTCCTCTCTCTCTAAATTAACATTTATATAACTGTATTAAAAAAAACAACAACAGAAACCTCCAGGCACTGGTGAAGTTTGAGTCTTCTAGCAATTTACAGTCTACTTCTCTTTTCCTGGGGGGCGTGGGGAGAGATTTCACACCAAAGATTTTAAAACTTGTTAGAAGAAAATAAAAAGAAGGCTCCCTAAACGAACCGCCTAAAAAGAATTAACTTGCTGGAGTATCACTTCCTGATAACCTATAAAGATCAATCTTTGCTCCTGCATACACACTCCAGGTAGTCACGCACTTGCAATACCGAGGGGCGTGCAATGCAAGACTCAAAGCCCATCGCTGGTGCTGCCCCCGATCCCTTCATACGCTGCGTGTATTAGAGAGTTTACCAGGCAGGAGCTGCGGATTATTACGTTAATTAACTTTCACCTGTCCATCCGAGCACGCGTCCCTCTCCCCCCACACCCGACTTTCGGAGGCATCTTCCTTGAAACCCGAGGAGCTGCTATGCCCACGGTGCCCGGACACCAACCCCCGCCGCTCCCCACTAGCACCGCAGGAGAGTACCGGTCCCGGGCGCTGGCCAGCCCCCTCCCGCGCCTGGCCCCGAGGGAGCGGGGGGCAGCCCGGGGGCAGGGTGCCGGGCCGGTACTCACGTGTAGTGCTGCGGGAAGCTGTAGCCGTGGGCGGCGGGGCCGGCCAGCAGCAGGAGCAGCAGGAGCGGGCCGAAGGGAGCCGCGCGGCGGGGCTGCGCCGGCATCGCCATGTTGCCATGAAAGATGCAGCGGGGAAGGGCGAGCAGCGGCGAGCAACCTCTGCCCCCCCCCTTTCTCCTCCCCCCGCTCCCGGGGCGGCTGAGCGCCCCCTCCCCCGCCGCGGGTGCGCTGAGCCTGGCCGTTCTCAGCGGGGCGGCCGGCAGCACTGAGCCCAGCCGAACGGAGCCTTTCCCTGAAATAGCTGCCGCGGCGCCCAGCCTCCTCCCCCCTCGCCGCTTCTCCCCCCGACCCCCCCATCGCCGGGCGGCACGCGCCCAGCCCAGCCCCGCCGCCGCGCATGCTCCCCTTTCCAGTCTGGCAGGATGATTGATCATTTTCAAATGTGAATGACTGAGCAAGCATGCGATCCCAACAGGATAGGTAACTAAGAGGTCATTTGCTATAGGCCACACTTTATTCAGTCTTTACATGGCCAACAATCCCGGCTGCAACCTCCCCCCCACCCGTCCCTCGTGCACCCCCCTCCTGTGCCCCCTGCAAACCAGCCCCCCATCTCCCTGCTCCAGCCTCTCCAGCCCCCCTGCAAACCAGTCCCCATCCCTAGGTGCAGCCACCCGTCCTGTGCCCCCTGCAAACCAGCGACTCCAGCCCCTCTGCAAACCAGTCCCAGTCCTTCGGTGCATCCACCGGTCCTGTGCCCCCTGCAAACCAGCACCTCCAGCCCCCCTGCAAACCAGCCCCCATCCCTCGGTTCATCCACCCCTCTTGTCCCCCCTGTAAACCAGGCCCCCTACCCCTCCTGTATCCACCTGCAAACCATCCCCCATCCTCCAGTGCATCCACTCTACTTGTGCCCCCCTGCAAACCAGCCCCCCATCCCTCAGTGCATCCATCTGCCTTGTGACCCCTGTAAGCCAGCCTCTCAGCAAAGCATCCCCCCAGTGCATCCACCCTGTCTGTGCCCCGCACTGCAAATGAGCACCCCCATCCCTCAGTGCATCGCTCCTCCCTGTGCTCCCATCCCCCTGCATCCCCTATAAACCAGCCTCTCCAGCCTACCTGTAAACCTGCCACCCCATCCCTCAGTGCATCCATCCTGCAAACCTGCCCCTGCTCCTCCAATGCATCCACCCTGCCTGTGCCAGTTTCTGTGCCTCCTCCTTGTACACCATCCCCTGGTGCATCCACCCTCCCTGTGCCAGCCCCTGTACTCTTAATGCAAACCAACACCCAGCCCCTCTATGCCCCCTGCAAACCAGCCCTCCCATCCCTCCTGTGGCATCCACTCCGCCAGTGGCCCCCTGCAAACCAGACCCCCATCCTCCAGTGCATCCACCCCACCTGTGCCAGCTGCTCTGCCTCCTGCAAACCAGCCCCCCATGGCCTCTGCAAACCAGCCCCCCATCCTCTCTGCTGCATCCACCCAGCCTGTGCCATTGACAGAACAAGGAGTAATGGTCTCAAATTGCAGTGAGGGAGGTTTAGGTTGCATATTAGGAAAAACTTTTTCACTAGGAGGGTGGTGAAGCACTGGAATGGGTTACCTAAGAAGGTGGTGGAATCTCCTTCCTTAGAAGTTTTCAAGGTCAGGCTTGACAAAGCCCTGGCTGGGATGATTTAGTTAGGGATTGGTCCTCCTTTGAAAGGGGTTGGACTAGACGATCTCCTGAGGTCTCTTCCAACCCTGACATTCTATGATCACTGATCCCTGCAAACAAGCCCCCCATACACCCAGTGATCCACCCTACCTGTTCCAGACCCTGCAGACCAGTCCCCCACTCTGTGCCCCCCAGAAACAAGTGCTGCATCCCCCCAATACATCTACTCTGCCTGTGCCAGCGCCCGTGGCCCCTGCAATCCAGCCCCCACCCCAGTGCATCTACCCTGCCTGTGCCAGCCCCTGAGCTTCCTGCAAACCAGACCCCACCACCCCAGTGCATCCACCCTACCTGTCCCAGTCCATGCCCTCTGCAAACCAGCCCACCCCAATACATCAACCCTGCCTCTGCCAGCACCTGGGCCCCCTGCAAACCAGTCCCCCCAGCCATCCACCCTCCCTGTGCTAGCCCCTGTACAAACCAGCCCCACACTCCATCCACCCTGCCTGTGCAGCCCCCAGACCCCCTGCAAACTAGCCCTCACCCTCATCCCCCCAGTGCATCCACCCTGCCTGTGCCAGCCCTGGGACCCCTACAAAACACCCCCCCCCCAGGGCATCCACCCTGCCTGTGCCAGCCCCAGGGCCTCCTGCAAATCACACTTTCTCCCCAGCTGGTGCATCCACCTTGCCTGTGCCATCACTATGCCCCATGGAAACCAGCCTCCCACTCCAGCTGATGAATCCACTCCTGTGCCAGTCCCAATACCAATGCAAATTAGACCCACCTCCCCGCTGCTGGGGGAAAATTGGGGAGGAGGGTCTGTCCCTATTTGCATGACAGAGGAAATTGAGATGATTTAATTCTACCCCACTAAAGAAACCCATCATTCCTATGGCCTCAGGACATGTGTGCACAATTCCCAGGGCCCTCACTAATAATCTGTCTCATTCTGGCCCCTTCCATTTGGGCTGCCAAATTTAAGATTAGCACCCCCACCTCACCCCGGTAAGCAGGGAAGTGTGTAATTTAGTTTGTGCACTTGATTTTTTTTTTTAAATAGATCTGTGCCATGCTTGGGGCACATCTGCACTTATAATTTTTTTAAAAGAACAATTTAGAGTCACTGTCCAACAAATTGGGAGGATTGAGGAAGGCTTAACAGGGCTCTCTAAAATCCCAACTCACCCGCCAATCCGCCCACCTGGCCACCCCACACAGCCGCCAATAAAAGCCAAGGCAAATAAATGGTCCTTGCACCATGCTCCAAGGGGCAACAAATTCTGCCTTTGGAGAAGCAAAGCAGGAAGCACATTGCGGATCTGAGGACAGCTGTCCCCCACACTCCACAGGGCACCCTCACTCCATGCCCTCTCCCAGTTAAAATGGAGGTGGGGCAGCTAGTTTACATGCTCAGACAATCTCAACTGCCACATCATGTCACACAGGACAGTGGTATTGGAGGTAGCTGGCACCTGACTTCTTTGGGGTTTAAAACCTTGCAGCTTCAATTTCATCCAGAAATAAATACAAAGTTAGTGCACTCTGATGTGATATGCATCCCAAAAGAGATTCCCCCAAAACAGCACTTGCTGCAGTTTGATGGGCATTAAGGTATAGCAATGTGTAGAGTATGTTACAGAAATGGGAGGCATTTGGTGCACTAAGGCAGAGCCCCTATGTGACCAGTTAAGGTTCACCACCATAGCACCCCTTATCAGAGCTTTCTGTGCAGGCGCTCTCACATCCTAGTGCATAGGATCCAGCCCTCTGGCTGAGAAGCATTTAGTTCAGCTGCCTTTCAGCACAACAGAAGATTTAGCTGATGGCCAAAAGCCCAACAAATCAATCCATCTTCAGTGCTCTGTTCTCTGTCCCCTTTCTGGGGGGACTCTGGAATCTTTTCCTCAGCTCTGGTACTGAGCACAGACCCCCTCAGACTGAGGTTTATTTTGGGGAGGGGGCATGTCTGCTCCCCTGCTGATCCCTGGCTCCAGGCTCTTTATAAGCATCCCTCTGCAGCTTCCTCCCAAAGACTGGCCTCTCTCTCTGCCTTTTATGAGGCCTGGGTGGCCATAAAGTTATCACGTGACCCTTCTTAATCCCACCGGCTTTGGCTGAGAAGTAACTAATTAATTATGGCACAGGTAAAGCACATATGACAAACTGGCCTTTAACCCTCTCTAGCCCATGCTGGGGTTTCACTCCATCACAGTCAGTCCCCATGTCTAAAAGAAATGGTTGCACCATTTTGGCTGGTTGTGAATGACCAAAGGAATTCTGATGTAACCTAACTAGATTCACCAGCACCCAAGGTTTTGAATTTCTGTAACAAAAGGCAGTCCTGCTTCTATCTTTGAGGGAGCTAGTATCTTCTCTTCCATGTTTCTGCAGGTTCTGTCATGAGTCTTGATTTTCTTAAAGTCTGAACTCCTGGAGTCAAGTGAATCTCCATTTTAATTTTGAAGGAAATATCTGTCTTGCTCTCCAGGTTGTGGAAAAAATTTTGGAAGCATGATCTGACTGCAAGCTAAAGGCTCAAACATCAGAAGGGAAATAAAATGAACCCCCAAATTATTATATTTTTAAATCTCATGATTTGGGGGTCTTAGTTAAGATTTTTTTTAAGACTTGGGGTTAGTAATACTGCTTCAGGCTGATTGCATCAGAGCCTCAGTCTTAGCTGGAGAGAGTCACAGCCAGCTTGCCTTCAACAAAACCCCATCCCCAGCAAGAGACTGGGATAGTGGGTCTACTTCTCCATCCAGGATGGATGAGAAGGCGATATAGAGATGAGAATCATCCCAATACTGCCTCACTATCTCCCCCAATAGCCTAAATCTAGGTTGTCTTTGATCAGGGAAATCTGAGGACCAGAGCAACTTTGCCTCTTCCATAACCTTAGAAACAGAGTGAACATTTGCAAGATTATCCATATCCAGAAATACTTTTTAAGCTAGACCCTAGCCAATGCTCCCTTAAGAGGTCTAGGTTGGAGGTTAGGAAAAACTATTTCACTAGGAGGGTGATGAAGCACTGGAATGAGTTACCTAGGCAGGTGGTGGAATCTCCTTCCTTAGAGGTTTTTAAGGCCTGTCTTGACAAAGCCCTGGCTGTGATGATTTAGTTGGGATTGGTCCTGCTTTGAGCAGGGGGTTGGACTAGATGGCCTCCTGAGGTCTCTTCCAGCCCTGATCTTCTATGATTCTAAGAGACTTGAGTCCATCTTTTAGACGGTGGCCCAAAGCACCACCAGCATCTCAGCAAGTGAAACGGGGCCAAATTCCAGAACCCACTGAGAAACTGAGAGCTCCATCTGAATCCATGTGATCAGGTCCACATGAGGACGTCTCGTAGTTGAGAAACACTGTAGTATAAATTGGAACTATGAAGATTTACCAGATTAACTATCGAGCAGAAGAGGTCCATTAGGCAGGGCAGCCCAGGGCAGGCCAGCACACTGAGGTACAGAAATGTTGTTACATACCCAAGGTCACACAGAAAGTCAGTCATCAAACCAGCACTAGAATTCACGGTCTCTGTGCTGAACTCATATGGAGAGGGTTTGCAGGAAAGGGAGCCCTGATTCCTAGTCCTGTGCATCAATAAAATAATAATGAATGTAGTACTTTTATCTCACGGTTTCCTTGTACTCCTGTCCATTTCTTGTACTTATCTGTTGAATCTTGTCTTGAAGTTGGACTGTAAGCTCCTCAGGCATGGACTGTTATTTTATTTTGTTTGTACAGCACCTAGCACAGTGAGGCCTTGGCCTATGATTGGTGTCTCCAAGTGCTACTGTAATACAAATACTAATAATAATTATGTAGATATTACACAGTACTTTTCATCTGAGAATCTCAAAGTGCTTTACTAAGTCAGGTAAGCATAATGTGGCAGATATTGTAATCACAGGCAACATTTGTGGGGACCGCAGTGTATTAAATCTGAATGGTTTATGAATTATTGTGTTCTGCTCCATCCAGTAGGGCTACCACAACTGTAACAGAAATTAAAAAAAAAAACAGAGAGAGGTGATTAAAGTTGAATCAATAAGACTAAACAACTCTCGAGGAGTACCAACCCCTAGAGGGGGACTCCATCTACTGATTCAAGCTAGGTTTCCAGAGATGAGGAGACAAAGAAAGAGCTTTTGGCATAAAAGGATGACCTTCAACTGACTTGGGACCTTCTTTCAGATACAGCAAACAGACAGGACCTTCTGTCCATGCCCCTCTGCCCCAAGCCTTGTGCAAGGACTTGGAAAGACTTCGGCCTACTAAAGTCCCATTACACTAATGAGTGACTCCAGGTATGTGTAGTGTGTGTTTAAGTGTTTATTGTTTGCATGTGTTTTCCCTGTAATGCTTTCACCTTAAGAATAAAGATGCTTGCTTCAAGAGAGCTGTGTTGTAACTTGTAACCACTGATACTTAGCCCTCGGAGAGAAAGTAACACAGAGGCACTGGTCATCAGGCAGATTGGCTTCCTGGGGATATCACAGTATAAGGCTCTGCAGCCTTAAAATCCCCAGTCAGAAGGGAGTGGGGCAAGGGTCCCTACCCAGAGACAGGTAATGGCTGGAGACCGGAGACTTGACTGGGCGTTCCTGGAGTGGACCATGAAGGAGGGACAATCTCCACTTGATAAATGGGGAAACAGGCAAAGAGGGATGAAGTGTCTTGCCCCAGTCAGGCGCAGAGATAAGTACATTCTAGTAATTTGCACATCAAATTTAGCCCCTGTCCTCAGAAGGAGTTATAGTCTGTTCTCAGTTACAGCTGTGCATTATCTTAGCATTAATGCGTTTGCCATGGTCTAACCGAGAGATTACTTTTTCCCTCAACAGCCAGTACAACTGAGAAGAGAATTTGGCCTTGGAAGTTTGGGTGCACAAGGAATCCATCAATGAGCCCCAAATGTCTCTATTAACTGATTTCCAATATTGCTGTGTAGGGTCACTAAGAGTTGCTATCAAAGCCCTCCCAGAAAGAGTGATGTGGAGAGTTTCCCTCTTTTTAAAAAGTTTTGCTGCAAACCTCCCTTGTGCATATGGGCATTTTGTTTTTGTTCAGGGCTGGCTCTAGGCACCAGCATTCCAAGCATGTGTTTGGGGCGGCCTCTTTTCAAGGGAAAGCATTCCTTTTTTTGTTTTTTGCTTGGGGCGGTGTAGCGAGGCGGTGGGATACCCCACAGCCCCGCTGAGGGACAAACCTCCCCCAATGCCGCTGTGGGCAGAGCCGCCAGGTCCTGCGTCCACCCCTCAGAGGTCACGGCGTAGATCTGGAAGTATAAAAGCAGATCTGCAGACCTCAGTAGGAGCCCAGCCACCGCTGGGACCAGAAGTCTGCGGCCGCTGCCAGCTGGAGCTCACACCCAAGCCTGCCCCGCGCTCGCTACCCCGAGGAGGACTGGCCGAGTCTGTCTCGCGCCCACTACCCTGAGGAGGGACTGGCCGAGCCTGCCCCGCGCCAGCTACCCCGAGGAAGGGCCAAGCCTGCCCCGCGCCAGCTACCCTGAGGAAGGGCCGAGCCTGCCTCTTGCCCACTACCCCGAGGAAGGGCCGAGCCTGCCTCTTGCCCGCTACCCCGAGGAAGAGCCTAGCCTGCCTCTGGCCAGCTATCCTGAGGAGCCGCTGAGCCCACTCTCGCACACTTACCCAGAGGAGACGATGGTGGTTGAGACCGCGGGGGACGCTACGAGGATTCAGGTACCCGAAGAGGGGGAGAGTGGAAGTAGCCCAGGGGCAGCCGACCCCAGTCTGGCTGCAGCACTGCCAGAGCCAATGTCAGTGTGTTGCGGCCAGGATCCCCACTGACAGCAGCGAGTTTCTGCTGCTGCAAGGGCCCCGGCCTGGGATGCAGTGGAGTGGGAAGGCCTGTGTCCCCCCTGCCACCGCTCCAGGGGTGGCAGACCCCCCTTTCCCTGGCCTGAGGAGGCCGAAATCTACTACTGCTGCTCAGCCCTGCCTGAGGGTCTGAGCATATTGACTCAGTGTTTGTTGCCCCGCCCTGACCTAGGGCTGGGCTTGGGACTATTGCCGCCCTCCCTGCCTGAGGGCCTGAGCATTTGGACTCAGTGTTTGTTGCCCCGCCCTGACCTAGGGCTGGACTTAAGACTATTGGTAATGAGGCGGTGGGATACCCTACAGCCCCGCTGAGGGACAAACCGTGGCTGAGCTGCGCTACACGTGGTACCAGAAGTGGGGATCCTGCCCAGAATGTGGGCATGAGCCCTTGACCCTGTGAGAAAGGGTCTGGGGGAGAGCGATCCCCCACCGGAGACATGGACTTGGCCAAGCTCTTTGCCTTCTTGACAGAGAGCCGGCAGCAACAGCAGGCAGCCCAGCTGCAGCAGCAGCAGCAGCAACAGGCTGCCCAGCTCCAGCAGCAACAACAGCTGGTCGAGCAGCTGGGAGGCCAGCAGCAGCAGATAGTTCAGGACCTGACAGCACAGAACCAAGAGTTCCAGCGACAATGTTTACAGCAGTTAGCGACGGCGCTGCCCCAGCCCACAGACCTCCAGTCGGGAGGCACAGACGGGACCCCTCGACTAACTCCACCCATAAGACTGACCAAGATGGGCCCACTGGATGACCCTGAAGCCTTCTTGGTGACATTCGAAAGGGTGGCCCAGGTTACCGAGTGGGCCCCTGACCAGTGGGCCACCCTCCTGGCCCTATACTTGACGGGGACGGCGCAAACAGCGTACCGGGGTCTATCCACGGAGGATGCCAGGGACTATACCCAGGTGAAGGCAGCAACTTTGGATGCCTTAGACATCAGGCCGGAAACCTTCCGGCAGCGGTTCCGGAGTCTCGCCTACAACGCAGGCTCCCGACCCCGGTTGGTGGCTCAGGAGCTGAGAGACCTATGTAAGAGGTGGCTACAGCCCGACAGGCAGAACCCCGAAGAGCTCATGGAACAAATTGTCCTGGAGCAGTTCCTCCACATCCTCCCATTGCGGGGAAGGGCTTGGGTCCTCCGGCACTGGCCCCCGATGGTAGCGGCCGCTGTCACCCTTAGGGAGAACTTCCTTGTGGCAGAAACCCTGGTCAGGCTGGGTATGTGGGGCCACCCTCCAGGGCTCGAGCGCCCCAACCCCGAAAGGCGGGTGAACACTCGCACCGAGCCACAGACTCCCCTGCGGGGTCAGGGACCCCGCTATAGGCGTCCCAAGGGTCCACCTTGATAAACCCCTGCAGGCCCTGAGACTGGGGCTAGCTGCACCCAGCGGAATCCCACTACAAGCCAGAAGAGTGGTTCGACCCGGCCTGGACGGTCCAAAATTGGGCCCTGTTTCTCCTGTGGGAAGCATAGGCACCTCCAACAGGACTGCACGGAGATGGAGTGCAGCTTTGGACACGTCTCTGCGGAGAAAACCGTGCCCAACGGCAGCAGGCTGCCAAAGTCTCTGTGCCCGTAGTCATCAGGGACTGCCAGCCGCTGGTCCTCATTGACTCCAACTGCGGGCAGACACTAGTCCGCCAAAGCTCGGCTTCCCTGAAGACCTTCAACTGAGGACCATCCAACTGCAGCGTATACATGGCGACATTCGACCATACGCCAGTTCCCGGGTCCCACTTACTGTGGACGGAGTCATGCGAACCATCATGGTCAGCCTGGCCCCACAACTTGCCTACCCTGTGATTTTGGGTCAGGACTGGGCAGAGTTTCTGGGCATCCTGAGGACACATACGCAGGACAACCCGGAGGTCACCCCCGCGTTGGAAGGGGACTGCCCTGAGGACCCCAGAGAGGAGGCTGAAGAGGTGGGGACTAAGAGGCAAGAAGCCTCGCTGAGGGACAAACCTCCCCTAGCACCAGCATGGGCGGAGGCACTGGGTCCTGTGCCTGCCCCTCAGAGGTCACGGTGCAGACTCGGAAGTATAAAGGCTCACCGGCAGAGCTCAGTGGAGGCCCAGCCGCCAGAGAGGCCAGACGTCTGCGACCGAGCTCCCGCTGGGGAGACAGCAGAAGGTCGTGGTCAGCCTGACGTCACACCAGGCTGGCCAAGCCTACCCCTCACTCACTACCCCGGAGAGGCCTGGCCGAGTCTACTCCTAGCTTGTTAACCTGAGGAGGAGCTGAGCCTGCCGCTTGCCTGCTACGCCAAGGAGGAACTGAGCCTGCCACTTGCCCGCTACCCCAAGGAGAAGCCGAGCTTGCCGTTCGCCACTTACCCTGAGGAACCGATGGTATTTGAGACCGCTGGTGACGCCTCGACGACTCAGGTACCTGACGAGGGGGAGAGTGGAAGCAGCCCGGGGACAGCCGACCCCAGTCTGGCTGCAGCACTGCCCGAAGCAATGTCAGTGTGTTGCGGCCAGGATCCCCACTGACAGCAGCGAGTTTCTGCCGCTGCTAGGGCCCCGGGCTGGGATGCAGTGGAGTGGGAGGGTCTGCATCCCCCCTGCCACCCTTCTGAGGGTGGCGGACTCCCCCTTTTCCCTGGCCTGAGGAGGCCCAAACCTACTATTGCTGCTCAGCCCTGCCTGAGAGCTTGAGCATACAGACCCCATGTTTGTTGCCCTGCTCTGACCTACGGCTGTGCTAAGACTATTGCTGCTCAGCCCTGCCTGAGGGCTTGAGCATACAGACTCAGTGTTTGTTGCCGCGCCCTGACCCAGGGCTGGTCTTACGACTATTGCTGCTTGGCCTTGCCCGAGGGCCTGAGCGTTTGGACTCAACATCGGTTGTTCCGCCCCAACAGAGGACTGGGCGGGAGACTATTGGTAGCAAGGCGGTGGGATACCCCACAGCCTCGCTGAGGGACAAACTGCGGCTGCGCTGCGCCACAGCGCATCAGATAACCTCCTGCTGACACTCACCGACAACCCCCTGTTCGACACAGACTTCTGCTGGGACCAGAGGGAGGACTTCACCCTGGGCCGGGCGTACGAACAGCTCGCGGCGGCCAACGGCGCCCCAATTGATCCGGTCCAGACTAAGACCTGGCCCCACTTCGAGCTACGTCGCAACCGCCTGCATTGGGTGGATCGAGATTCCCGCACCGGGGAGGTCCAGACACAACTGTTGGTGCTTCGGTGCCATGACGAGCAGTAATGCGGCTTGCCCACGACGTCCCGGCAACCGGGCACTTGGGCCAGGGGAAGACCCTCACCCGAATTCTATCTCGGTTTTTCTGGCCCGGGGTGCACCAGGAGGTGCAGAACTACTGTAGCTCCTGTCCGGAGTGCCAGCTGGCCACTCCCTCATGGATGACTCCGGCCCCCTTAATACCCATGCCCATCGTGGATACACCATTTGAGCGGGTGGCAATGGACTTGGGGGGACCCCTCCCGAGAAGCCGGGCCGAGTTCCTATATATTCTCATCATTGTGGACTATGCCACCCGCTTCCCCGAAGCTGTCCTGCTCCGGAGCGTCACTGCCAGGACTATTGCCGATGAACTGGTCAAGGTCTTTGCCCAGGTGGGACCGCCCCGGGAAATCCTTACCGACGAGGGTACCAATTTTACCTCCCAGTTGCTGTGGCAGGTCTGTGAACTCCTCAGGATTAAGCAGCTCCGTACCTCCGTACACCACCCGCAAACCGATGGCCTGGTGGAGAGGTTCAACCGCACCCTGAAAAGCATGCTGCGCAAGTTCTCTCCCGAAGACCTGCGCCGATGGGTCCAGTTGATCCCACCGGTGCTCCTGGCCGTCCGCGAAGTGCCCCAAGCCTCCACCAAATTCTCCCCCTTCGAGCTGCTGTATGGCCGGCGTCCGGGGGGCTCCTTGACCTCATGAGGGAGACCTGAGAGCAGACCTCGTCCCCCACCCAGGGCCTTTTACAGTATGTCCTCCAGCTGCAGGGCTGTCTCAGTCGCGCTGGAACGCTAGCTCGGGAGAATCTGAAGGCGGCACAGGAAGCCCAGGCCCAGACCTATAACTGAGAAGCCCGGGCTCGCGAGTTCCAGCCGGGAGACCGTGTGCTGCTTCTCTTGCCCTCCACTGAATCCAAGCTCGTGGCCCAATGGCAGGGGCCCTATGAGGTGGTCCAGAAGGTCGGGCCAGTCACCTATGAGATTAACCAGCCCAACCACCGGAGGAAAATTCAGAGGTACCATATCAACCTCCTGAAACCCTGGCGAGAACGAGAAGGCCTCTTGATCAACCCCTGCCCCCTAGAGCCGGAATTAGGGCCCCGGGCTACCCCACCCGAAGACCCCACAACACCTCAGCTCGGGGGATCACTAACGGAGAAGCAAAGAAAACAGACTGGATGCCTCCTACAGGCCTTCCATAAGATGTTCAGCGCCCAGCCAGGCTACACGACCCTCGAGCACCATACCATCCAGACTGAGCCGGGGGTGGTGATCTGACAGTCAACTAGGCCCTTACCCTTTCGGATGTGGCAGGTCATCAAGGAGGAAGTTCGGGCGATGCTAGAGCTGGACGTTATCGAACGGTCGCAGAGTGAATGGTGCAGCCCCGTAGTCCTGGTTCCCAAACCGGATGGCACCCAGTGCTTCTGCATCGATTTCCGCCGTGTCAATTCTGTTTCAAAATTTGACGCGTACCCGATGCTGTGGGTAGATGAGCTGTTGTATCGGTTAGGCAAGGCCCACTTCCTCATGACCCTTGACCTCAGCAAAGGGTATTGGCAAATCCCCCTTGACCCTGCGTCCCGGGAAAAGACTGCTTTTGCCACGGCCTCAGGCCTCTACCAACTCACCCGGATGCCCTTCGGTCTCCATGGTGTCCCTGCAATGTTCCAGCGCCTCATGGATTGCCTCCTTCATCCTCATCAAGAGTACGCAGCCACGTACCTGGACGGTGTCGTTATTTACAGCGATCGCTGGGAGAACCACCTGGAGCATGTGGCGGCAGTCCTGCCGTCCCTACAGGCCGCAGGGTTGACTGTCAATCTCAAGAAGTGCCGTATCTGTTGGCAGGAAACCACCTACCTGGGGTACACTATTGGGAGGGGACAAGTGAGACCGCTCGTGGGAAAGGTCCAAGCCCTAGCCGCATGTCCACCCCCCACCACAAAGCGGTAGGTGCGCCAATTTCTCGGACTGGCGGGCTACTACCGGAGGTTCATACCCGACTTCGCATCCATTGCAGCCCCTTTAACGGGCCTCCTGACTAAAACCAGTCCCCGACGGGTGGAGTGGACCCCGGAGTGTGACTGTGCCTTCCGGGCCCTCAAAGACTGCCTTTGCCGTGAACCCGTTGTGTACAGCCCTGATTTTTCCCAAGGATTCGTCCTCCAGACCAGTGCCTTGGAAGTGGGATTAGGAGCGGTCCTGTCCCAGGAAGTGGAGGGTGAGGAACATCCCGTCATATATCTCAGCCGGAAATTATTTCCGCGAGAACGGCACATAGAGAAGGAGGCCTTGGCCGTAAAGTGGGCCTGTGATGCCCTGCGGTATTACCTTCTGGGGGCCCCCTTCCTACTTGTCAATGATCACGCCATGCTTTGCTGGCTAGCCCAAATGAAAAATAATAATATGCGGCTCATGCGGTAGTATCTGGTGCTACAGCCGTATGCTTTTACTGTCCGCCACAGGGCCGGTAAGGATCATGCTAACATGGACTTCTTGTCCCACCTGGGGGAAGTGGATGGGTCTGACCCCAATGGACGGGAGCCAGTCTTGAGGGGGGGGATGTGTAGCGAGGTGGTGGGATACCCCACAGTCCCGCTGAGGGACAAACCTCCCCC
This sequence comes from Chelonoidis abingdonii, assembly GCF_003597395.2. Taxonomy (NCBI): domain Eukaryota; kingdom Metazoa; phylum Chordata; order Testudines; family Testudinidae; genus Chelonoidis; species Chelonoidis abingdonii. Next base: position 21,228,943 of record NC_133784.1, read on the forward strand.
AACGCCACTGTGGGCGGAGCCGCCGGGTCCTGCGTCCACCCCTCAGAGGTCACGGCCAGAGCCGGAAGTATAAAAGCGGACCTGCAGAGCTCAGTAGGAGCCCAGCCACCACCGGGACCAGATGTCTGCAGCTGCAGCCAGCTGGAGCTCACACCCAGCCAGCCGAGCCTGCCCCGCACTCACTACCCCAAGGATAACTGGCCGAGTCTGACCTAGGGCTCGGCTTGGGACTATTGCCGCTCTCCCTGCCTGAGGGCCTGAGCATTTGGACTCAGCATTTGTTGCCCTGCCCTGACCTAGGGCCGGGCTTAAGACTATTGGTAACGAGGTGGTGGGATACTCCACAGCCCTGCTGAGGGACAAACTGCGGCCGAGCCACGCTTCAGGTGGCAAAAAAACCTGGCCTGGCCCTGGTTTTGTAGCAGTGGTTCCTCCCCCCACCCCGTGTAGCCCTTTGCTTTTGCAACTGTGAATGCTTTTCACCACGTTTTACTTTGTATTGAGAGCACTGTAAGCTGGGAATGGACAGTCTGCTAAAAGCAACCCATTTGAAAACAGTCTTAAGTGTGATGGGGCAAAAATGAAGGTAATAGCACACATGACAGGTGTAAGCAGAGTCAGGATGAGCTGTACCCTGAGGTCTGGTGGTGAATTATGGGAAGTGTGGAAAGAATGTCCGGAATGTGAAATCTCAAATATTTGCATAGGCACACCCAGCAAGGAGCCAGCAAGGAGCCTGGGAATGGTTATTTTGACATTTCTGGGATCCCCAATTTATTCATTATTAGGGCAGGATAAATAAAGTGTTGCCACCTGATTGTGTGAATGAGGAACTACGAGACTGCTTTATAACAGAAATGTCTCAATATAAATTAAATGACACTTGCTAGACAAGGGACATGGGTTCCAAAACCCAGTGAATTGAGAGAGGTTGGGGACAGGTATCTGTGCCTGGTGGTGCAGTCTCCTGGTGGAGCCAGAAGCACCAGTTCCACCCCCCTCCTCTTTCCACTGTGGAATGTCAGAGTTGGTTCTTTATTCCCTTAAGACTCTAAATGCAGGTTACTGAGCTGAACTCACTTTGGACTAATGGTGCACTAGCACTGGGGGTCCCGTACTATGTGCTGAGATCACTAAGAGCTGAAATCACAAAAGAGCTGAAATTACTGAGCTGGGAGCACTGACTGCTGTGCTAACTAGTGGGGGAGCCTGAAGCTATACTGCGGAACAGAGCAGCTGGCGGAGTGGAGCAGTTTGTGGGGATGGCTGGAGTGGACCATGGGACAGCTGGTGGAGCGGAGCAGCTGGCAGAGCGGAGTAGCTGTGGGACGGAGCAACCACAGAGCGAGCGGAGCCGAGCAGTTTGCAGGGACAACTGGAGCAGCTCACGAGGCAGCTGGTGGAGCGGAGAGTTTGTGAGGACGCCGGATGGTAATGAGCAGAGTGGAGCGGGACTGGTAAGGCGGAGCAGTTCGTGGAGAAGGCGGAAGCAGAACCCACGGAGAGGCAGGGCAGTTGGCCTGGACCACGTAAGGTGCCCCTTTCACCCAGGCTGGGGGGAGGGACCTCTACAGATAGACTCTTGAATTTTGGGGTGGCATTGACCAGAGACTTTTGGGTGGTTGGACTTTGGAGTGATTGGACTTAAGACCCTAGGGGAAAAGGACATTGCAAATGTACTTGGGGGGTTTATGGTTTGTGTTATAACTCTGTTTGTGGTGTTTTCTCAATGGGATGCCGCATTGTTTCCTTCCTTTATTAAAAGATTTCGCTACATCAGACTCCGTGCTTGCGAGAGGGGGAAGATATTGCCTCCTAGAGGCGCCCAGGAGGGTGTGGTATGTAAGTGTCCCAGGTCACTGGGCTGGGGGCTCGAGCCGGTTATGCATGGTGTATTGAAACAGTACCCCTGGATACTGAACCTGGCCCTTGTTGCTAACAAGAAAACATTCTACAAATACATTAGAAGCAAGAGAAGAAACCAAGGACAGAGTAGGCCGTTACTCAATGAGGGGGAAATAGAAGAATACAATACAGAAAATGTGGAAATGGCAGAGGTGCTTAATGACTTTTGTTTGTTTTCACCAAGAAGGTTGGTGGTAACTGGATGTCTAACATAGTGAAATGTGCAGTGAAAAATGAGGTAGGATCAGAGTCTAAAATAGGGAAAGAACAAGTCAAAAATTACTTAGACAAGTTAGATGTCTTCAAATCACCAGGCCTGATGAAATGCATCCTAGAATACTCAAGGAGCTGACTGAGGAGATATCTGAGCCATTAGCATTATCTTTGAAAGTCATGGAAGATGGGAGACATTCCAGAAGACTGGAAAAAAGGGCAAATATAGTGCCCATCTATAAAAAGGGAAATAAGGACAACCCAGGGAATTACAGACCAGTCAGCTTAACTTCTGTACCCAGGAAAGATAATGGAGCAAATAATTAAGCAATCAATTTGCAAACACCTAGAAGATAATAAGGTGATAAGTAAGTCAGCATGGATTTGTCAAGAACAAATCATGTCAAACCAACCTAATAGCTTTCTTTGACAGGGTAACAAGCCTTGTGGGATAGGGGGAAGAAGCGGTAGATGTGGTATATCTTGACTTTAGTAAGGCTTTTGATACTGTCTCGCATGACCTTCTCATAAACAAAAACTAGGGAAATACAACCTAGATGGAGCTACTATAAGGTGGGTGCATAACTGGTTGGAAAATCATTCCCAGAGAGTAGTTATCAGTGGTTCACAGTCAAGCTGGAAGGGCATAATGAGTGGGTCCCCGCAGGGATCAGTTTCTGGGTCCAGTTCTGTTCAATATCTTCATCATCAGTGATTTAGATAATGGCATAGAGAGTACACTTATAAAGTTTGCAGGATGATACCAAGCTGGGAGGGGTTGCAAGTGCTTTGGAGGATAGGATTAAAATTCAAAATGATCTGGAGAAAACTGGAAAAATGGTCTGAAGAAAATAGTGATGAAATTCAATAAGGGACAAAATGCAAAGGACTCCACTACAAGGGAACAATCAGTTGCACACGTACAAAAATGGGGTAATTGCCTGTATCATTCACAGTGAAGCCCAGGCCCATTTGTTAAGGTGGAGGCGGAGATTGCGTTCCATAAGTTGTTTTGCAGATCCGCAGGATATTCACTATAATGGGAGCTGCACCCAAATGTCTGCGGGTCGCTGGCTCTTTGCAAAGAAACATATGGTGATAGAGAAGTTGTGGCTCTTGGTAGAACAGTAGCTTCAGAGCATGCAAGACCTCACTTGATGCAGCATAGGACAATGAAATGCCAGTGTACAAAGTGTAGACTTTGGAAAAATAAGAGATTCAAACAAAATGGCTAAGATTATACAAACAGTTTAGCTTGCAAGACTCCACAGCCCAGCCGGCACGCCACATCTTCCCATGTAAAACAAGACTACAAGTGATGAAAAGTGGGGTGCGTTCAAGCAAAAAGGGCTTCAGAAGGAAGCCTTTCCATCAGTGATCCATCAGTAGCCCCACTAGAGTTTTGCCCGGAAATATCTATGAAGTTTCTAATTTTAATGAAAAAGGTTTTTTGCACATAATGACTCAGACGATGAGCAGTATTTTTATGAAATTGCTATAGAAGAACCAATAAAATAAGGGCTGTTTTGTCTAGATATTGTGTCGGGTTCCCTATTAACCCCATTCAAAGAAAGAAGTACTAACATTTTGAAAATGGAAGCATGCCTGAGAAGAAGGGCATCAACAGCAGTCAGGAAGTTACACCAGGGATCCAGGGTTAGTTGGATATCTCACTGGCAGAAGCAATAGTTTTTTTTATAAGCCTGTAGTTCGTGTGTTATGTGTGTTTTCACACCCCCTCAATGAAAAAAGTTTTCCTACGAAAGTCGCAGTATTATGACAAAGCCTAACACAGAGCTTTCATTCAGGATCATTTAGGGCAAAGTCCATTTGCTCAGTGGTAGTGTTTAGCGAAAGGATATCAAGGGGGCAGAACAGATTGCGTTCCTTATATATGTGTTAATACTTATGCTAAACATTCAATAGGTGAAATGGCCTGTTAACACCCTCTACCAAATCAATCATTGGACATAAGAGGGTCGAGTGTTGTAGTGGTGCTGTGACCCAGGACCCAGAACCAGTAAACATTCAATGGGTGGCAGGAGTCTGGTCCTATTGCATCCAGGCGGGGGGCTTCGCCCGCCCACTTACTAACAGGACCTCCCCCCCCAGCCTAAGGGGAGGACCCACAGGTCTGGGACACCAAGTAATTAGTGGGACAATAATGAAAAAAAGCAGGATCGGGAGTGAGGTCATAGGGCTAAACTAAGGGAACCTGATGGGGACACCGAGCAGAGAACCCAGACAATGCCCACTGCTCCTCAAAGGCGTCAAGGGAGCCAGTGGGATGCCGCCCAGAGGAACTCTGCCGGATGGCGGAACAGACAGAGGAACGGAAATAGGCCCCACAGTCGCAGGAAATCCCGTCGGCCAACCTCCTCTCCCTGGTGTTGTAGATGGCTAGTTTGGCCAGGGCTAAGGAGGTTGATAAGGGAGATCCCGTGACTTCGTGGGGGCCCACGGATGGGGAGTGCGTAGATGAACAGGTGAGGGGAAAAGTGCAACCAAAAACGCAATAGGAGGTCCAAAGAGGAGCCGGAACAGGGGCTGCAACCTGGCGCACTCCAAAATAAATGTGCGCCAAGGTCTCCTTTCTCGCCACAAAAGGGCAGGTGTTGGGACAGGGGTGAACTGCGCCAAGTACACGCCCGTGCTCACGGCCCCGTGAAGGAGCCGCCAACCTGACATCCCCGGCGGGCCTCGGACCAGGGCAGAGTACAAGCTGGCCCACCGGGGCTTCTCACCCTCGAGAGGTGGCAGGAGGTCTTGCCGCCATTTGGTATCAGGGCGCGGACGGAGGGTGAGGTAGTGAAGGGTGTGGAGCACGAGCGTGTACAGATGTTTCCGTGGGCGCGGTCTGGAACAGAACCGGCTGCAGATCGTGCAGCCGGCTCGCAGTGAAAGGGTGAGGGGGCCGATTGGGTCCACGGGGGCAGGGGCCCTATAAAAAAAATGTCCACGGGCCTGGGGTGGAGGGTGGGTAGGGGCGTGCCCTCTCGCAGGACCGGTCGAGGTAAGCCCGGCAGCAGGCAGTAAAGCGGCCTCTCACCTCCTGAAGTACGTGCCAGGGAGTATGAGGTCTGGAGAGCCCCATGCGCTGAGCGAGCGTCAGGGGATCCAGCCAGTCTCCCCGGTCGTAGTCCAGGAGGTCTCCGACCCTGGTGACTCCTGCCAAGACCAGCCTCTGGTTGCACACGCGGGGGACTCCGCCACCTGCACACGAAGCTGGGGATTGTGTGTAGCAGGGGCTCCCAGAGGAGGTCGGCCCCCACGGTGGCCGCAGTTGGCACGGACCTGGTCGTGGAAAAGAGCTTCCAGGTCCGGAGGAGGTCTCTTGGTAGAAGACCGGCAAGCCAGAAAGGTCTCGCGGAAGACTCTCGGATGGAGGTAAAAGAGCTGCCGGTCGTATCGGAGCCCTCGGAAGCAGCAGAGGAAGGCGTGCGCCAATACGCTCCATGCCGGACTACTGCACCATACAGGAGCCTCTGCAGGGCCTGGAGGCGGAAGACCCGGACCTGAGTGCGTAGGCACTTCAGGCCCTGCCCCCCCCTCCTCCAGGGGCAGGTGTGAGGACCCCTGCAGAGACCTCAGTGCATCCTGGCAAAAGAACCCCCAGAAAAGAACCAGAATCCCGGAAGGTTTGGCAGGAAATCCGGGCCGGGACAGGGTGTTGAGCCGGTACCAGAGCATGGACAGGACCAGTTGATTAAGCACCAGTGCCTTCCCCGAAGGGAGAGAGGCACCGGAGTAGTCCTGTCCATTTCCGGAGCCGCTCCGTCACCCTGCCCTCCAAACCGTGCCAGTTCTCCGGTGAAGACGGATGCGTGGCAGAAAGGTAAACGCCGAGATAAAGCAGCGGACCCGCGCTCCACCGGATGGCCTGAAGCGGCGGGTGGGAGGGAGCTCGCCTGCACCCGTCCCCTGACCACCAGGCCCAGCGCTCTTGACCCAGTTGACCCGGGCGGAGGAGGCCGCCGAAGTACAGCCTGGCAAGCCTCCACCCGCGTCAAGTCGCCCGGGTCCTGGACCACGAGGAGCACATCGTCAGCGTACGCCGACAGGACCAGCCGCAGGCTCCGGCTCCCGAAGCACCAACCCCGTCAACCTCTTGCGGAGGAGACAGAGGAAGGGCTCGATCGCCCAGGGCGTACAGCTGGCTCGAGAGGAGGGCACCCCTGCCGCACTCCCCTGCCCGAAGGCTGACCGGCTCGGTCAGGGTCCAGTTGAGCCCTGACCAGACACTCCGCAGAAGCGTACAGCACCTGGAGAAAACCCACAAAGCGGGGTCCGAAGCCGAACGCTCTCGCAGAGTAGCCAGGAGATACCTCGTGATCCATCTGGTCGAATAACGCCTTCTCTCTGATCCAGGGACAGAGGGCGAACGACAGACCATCCCTACACCCTAATTCCAGAAGTCCCATGACCGCCAGATACAAGTTATCAAAGATAGTGCGGCCCGGGACGGTGTAGGTCTGAGTCCGGATGGACCACGTACCACCAGCACGGATGCCGCAGCGAGATGGCAGTGTAAACCGATTTTGGTCCGTCTGGGCTGAGTCTTTGCAGGAGTGGGGTCTTCCCCTCTCATCCGTGCAGGGGAGCCTTGCTCGCCTAAATTGCCGAAGGGGGACTAACACGGATCCGCGACTCTCTCACGACTGAGTACGCTCGAGATATGGCGTGCCATCTCGCTCCAGGCACGGACTACAAAATCGGTTACGAAGGCCATTCTCGCTGACGGCTAGGGTCCGTGCTGTAATGCCCCTGACGTTAGGTCCATCCGGACCAGACCTACCCCATCCCAGGCCGGAGCGACCATCTTTGATAACTTGTATCTGGTTGGGACCTTCTGGAATTTTAGGGTTGTAGGGGTGGTCTGTCGTTTTCGCCCTCTTGTCCCTGGTATGGATCAGCGAGAAGGCGTGCTGGGCTGCAGTTACAGGGATGGATCACGGGTTATCCTCGGCGGGTACTCTGCAAGCGTTCGGGCTTCGGACCCTTGTTTGGTGGGTTTTCTCCAGGTGCTGTACGCTTCTGCGGAGTGTCTGGTCAGGCTCAACTGGACCCTGACCGAGCCGGTCAGCTTTGGGGCCGGAGAGTATGGCAGGGGTGCCCCCTCTCGAGCCAGCTGTACGCTCTGGCGATCGAGCCCTTTCCTCTGTCTCCTCCGCAAGAGGTTGACGGGGTGGAGGTTGGTGCTTCAGGGAGCCGGAGCTGCGGCTGGTCCTGTCGGCGTACGCTGACGATGTGCTCCTCGTGGTCCAGGACCCGGGCGACTTGGCATAGGTGGAGGCTTGCCAGGCTGTGTATCGGCGGCCTCCTCCGCCCGGGTTAACTGGGTCAAGAGCTTCTGGCCTGGTGGTCGGGACGAGGTGGCAGGTCCTGAGCTCCCTCCCACCCGCGGCTTCAGGCCATCCGGTGGAGCGCAGGGTCCGCATGCTTTCTATCTCGGCGTTTACCTTTCTGCCACACATCCGTCTTCCGCCGGAGAACTGGCACGGTTTGGAGGGCAGGGTGATGGAGTGGCTCCGGAAATGGACAGGACTACTCCGGTGCGTAACCTCTCCCTTCGGGGGGAATCCACCGGCACTGGTGCTTAATCAACTGGTCCTGTCCATGCTCTGGTACCGGCTCAACACCTGGTCCCGGCCCCGGATTTCCTGGCCAAACCTCCGGATGGCGATTCTGGGGTTCTTTTGGCCAGGGACGCACTGGGTCTCTGCAGGGGTCCTCCACCTGCCCCTGGAGGAGGGGGGCAGGGCCTGAAGTGCCTATGCACTCAGGTCCGGGTCTTCCGCCTCCAGGCCCTGCAGAGGCTCCTGTATGGTGCAGGTAGTCCGGCATGGAGCGTATTGGCGCACGCCTTCCTCTGCCGCTTCCGAGGGCTCCAATACAACCGGCAGCTCTTTTACCTCCATCCGAGAGGTCTTCCGCGAGACCTCTCCGGGGCTGCCGGTCTTCTACCAAGACCTCCTCCGGACCTGGAAGCTCTTTTCCACGACCAGGTCCGGCAAACTGCCGTGTGCGGCCACCGTGGGGGCCGACCTCTCGCGGAGCCCCTGCTACACAATCCCCAGCTTCGTGTGCAGGTGGCGGAGTCCCCCGCGGTGCACCAGAGGCTGGTCTTGGCGGAGTCACCAGGGTCGGAGACCTCCTGGACTACGACCGGGGAGACTGGCTGGATCCCCTGACGCTCGCTCAGCGCATGGGGCTCTCCAGACCTCATACTCCCCAGGCACGTACTTCAGGAGGTGAGGGCCGCTTTGCTGCCTGCTGCTCGGGCTTACCTCGACCGGGTCCTGCGAGAGGGGCACGCCCCGCCACCCTCCACCCAGGACCGTGGACATTTTTTATAGGGCCCCTGCCCCCCTGCGTGGACCCAATCGGCCCCCTCACCCTTTCACTGCGAGCCGGCTGCACGATCTGCAGCCGTTCTGTTCCAGACCGCGCCACGGAAACATCTGTACACACTCGTGCTCCACTCCCTTCACTACCTCACCCTCGCGTCCCGCCCCAATACCAAATGGCGGGACCTCCTGCCACCTCTCGAGGGTGAGAAGCCCCAGTGGGCCAGCTTGTACTCTCCCCTGGTCCCGAGGCCCGCCGGGGATGTCAGTTGGCGGCTCCTTCACGGGGCCGTGAGCACAGGCGTGTACTTGGCGCGGTTCACCCTGTCCCCAACACCTGCCCTTTTCTGTGGCGAGAAGGAGACCTTGGCACACATTTATTTGGAGTGCGCCAGGTTGCAGCCCCTGTTCTGGCTCCTCTTGAATCTCCTATTGCGTTTTTGGTTGCACTTTTCCCTCACCTGTTCATCTATGCACTCCCCATCCGTGGCCCCACGAAGTCACGGGATCTCCTTATCAACTCCTCTTAGCCCTGGCCAAACTAGCCATCTACAACACCAGGAGAGGAGGTTGGCCGACGGGATTTCCTGCGACTGTAGGGCCTATTTCCGTTCCTCTGTCTGTTCACGCATCCGGGCGGAGTTCCTCTGGGCGGCATCACTGGCTCCCTTGACGCCTTTGAGGAGCAGTGGGCGTTGTCCGGGGTTCTCTGCTCGGTGTCCCCATCAGGTTCCCTTAGTTTAGCCCTATGACCTCACTCCCGATCCTGTTTTTTCATTAGTTGTCCCACGTAATTGCTTGGTGTCCCAGACCTGTGGGTCCTCCCCTTAGGCTGGGGGGAGGTCCTTTAGAAGTGGGCGGGCGCCCGCCCACCCCGCTGGATGCCAATAGGACCAGACTCCTGCACCCCCAGTTATTCATTTTTATGTCCCCCCCCTTTTCTGAACCACTGGAATATCTGGTGTCATAGAACAACAAGGCGCCATACATCAATGGCAACGACAGCTCAGGCTGAAGGAACATTGGAACTAAGCATGCGTAGTAAGCCTCTCGAAACTACACACACGTGTATGCCGCCCTGTTATAATATCTGTTTCACTCTAATCGTATCATTCTATTACTATTTGCCATCATTTCAATGGTCGCGTAAGCACCACGTCATTTTCCATCTCGTCACCTCGGGGCTGAATTCTAAAACACCGCAAGGTGGGCCACGCACGTGTGTCCGATTACAGGCATATTTCTAGCTTGTGGCAGCAGCCAGATTCTACTTGGATTTCATACAGTATCCACTAATCCGGTGAACCTCCATGACATAGACTTCAGATCTAACAGCTGGTTGTATTCTAGTGCAGACTTATTAATCCTTCTGTAGGTGCACCAGCGTGCCTCTTTCGCTTCGCAAGGCTGCTCCAAAACAAAATCCTATACTGGCGCCATCGAGGACTTTTGGTCTCACTCTGCTCTGTGTAATAGTGCAAGAGTAGACTCCATAGCTAGTGTCAATCCAATAGTGCAAAACCCTTGTGGCATACATTCTGCGCCTAGAGTTGATGCATACTGTGGGCATGGTTGGAGTATCCACGAGGATTTCACCACTCCTAACTGGATGGTGTAGATCCACTCTACCCTGAAGCCTTCGCAGAGCAGTGGTCGCAACTCTGCATGCTGGCTGGCCATAGAACGGACATAGCGCATGGTCCCAATGCTCCAAATTCCGTTTTGGCATTATTTGGCTGAATAGAGACGCAGGTTCGCTCTTGATAACTTTTTAGCCTAGCAGATTAGACTCACTTCATCTCATGGATGTGGGACAGTCCCCCCAGCACGGAAAGGGCGGATTTGATCATTGCGGTTCTCCTAGCTCGCAGAAAGTGCCGCTCATACCAGCAGAGCAGGCATTTAGTAATGGGTTCATAGTTGCAGTTAAAGGGTGAGACTTTAGGTTGCAATTAGGAAAAACTTATTCCAACTAGTAGGGGGTGAAGCACTGCAATCCGGTTACCTGGAGGTGGTGGAAACTCCTTCTTAGAGGGTTTTTTAAGGTCTGGTCTTACAAAGCCCTGGTAGATGGATAAGGTTGGGGATTGGTCCTGAGTCCCTTCCAACCTGATATTCTATGATTCTTGACGTCGGGTTGTTTCAGTCTCTCCTGTGGAACGCTCTTATACAGTGGATAAACCTAAATCGAAACGCCATGATTGAGCTGGGAGACTCTGATCCAGCGTGTCTCCCAACTCCAGCACCGCCCTACACAGAGCCTCACTCTCTCTCTTGCCCAACGACTGCTTCCCAGTGTGAATAAATACTCATCACTAGTTGTTGGTCTGACGAGCGAAGGGAGACAAGAATGAAGATCGACAGCCGCTAGACCGCAGGCAGAGGCTGTTTGCCTCAAGCCAGGCTATAAACCGCCATTGAAGCATATCTCGTCGACAGGAGGCAGACAGAATTAGAGCTGATGCAGAGTAAACTTAGGAACAGAAGGCAAGCGAATGGCTTAGGCTGAAAATCTACATAGCAAATCTTAAGTTTAACTGCCGTACATAGAGCCTTGAACTCTGTCTGCCTTTGTTAGGGAGCACCTGGAATTGGCCTGATTTTCGCCTGTGTAACCCTTCCCCCCTCCCTGTAGTTGGCAGCCAAAAGGCGGGTTTCGTACAGATCTCAGAGGGTTCTGTTTCGAGTAACACATGCATAACCGCCGCCCTCGAGCCCCACCCAGTTGACCTGGGACATCTACATACACCACATCCTTTTCCTGCGGCCTCTAAGGAGGCAATACTTATCCCTCTCTGCAGTAGCACGAGTTTGAAGTGTTAGCAAAATCTTTTATATAAAGGAAGAATCAATGCGGCTCTCCATTGAGAAACCAAAAACAGAGTTATCAACAAACATAACACCATCCAAGTACATTGGCATGTATTATCGCTTCCCTTAGGGTCTTGAGTCCAATCAACTCCAAGTCCACACCAAAGGTCTCTGGTCAATGCCACCCAGAGAATTTCAAGAGTCTATCTGTAGAGTCCCTCACCCAGCTGGGTGAATAGGGGTAACTCTTAGTGCCAGGCCAACTGCCCTCGCCTCTCCATGGGTTCTGCTTCCACTTCTCACACGCAACTGTCTCCGCTTCACCAAGCCGCTCCACTGTGCTCCTCCAGCCGTCCTCAATGAAACTGTTCCGCTCCATCTCAGCGGCACCCACCCGTAGCTGCTCCCAGTGTCGCCTTGCAAACTGTTCGGCTCGCTCGCTCTGTGGCTGCACACCCTGCTTCTTCCTTTATTAAAAAGATTTTGCTACACTCAGACTCCGTGCTTGCGAGAGGGGAAGTATTGCCTCCTAGAGGCGCCCAGGAGGGTGTGGTATGTAAGTGTCCCAGGTCACTGGGTGGGGGCTCGAGCCGGTTATGCATGGTGTTACTGAAACAGAACCCCTGGATAGTGAACCCGGCCCTTGTTGCTGCCAACTCAGAGGGGCAGAAGGGTTACACAGGGAAAACAGGGCATTCCCAGGCTGCTCCTAACAAAGCAGACACATTCAAGGTGTCTTGTACCATTGAATTAATTGGTGTAATTTTCAGCCTAAAGCCATCGCTTGCCTTTCCTGTTCCTAAGGTTTCCTCCTGCTCAGTCTCTAATTCTGTCTGCCTCTGTGAGAGATGCTCAAGCCTTTTTATAGCCTGGCTTGAGCAAACAGGCCCTGCCTGGTCTAGCGGCTGTCACTCTCATTCTGTCTCCCTCGCTCTGTCCCCAACAACTAGTTAAGTATTTATTCACACTGGAAGAGTCGTTGGGCCAGAGAGAGAGTGAGGCTCTGGTTAGGGCCCCTGCCTGGAGGGTGGGAGACCCTGGATCCAGTCTCCCAGCTCCAATCATGCTTTCATTAGTTATCCACTGTATAAGAGCTTCAACAGGAAAGACTGAAACAGACCCACGTCACAGAATCATAGAATATCAGGTTGGAAGGGACCTCAGGACCAATCCCCAACTAAATCATCTCAGCCAGGGCTTTGTCAAGCCAGACCTTAAAAACCTCTAAGGAAGGAGATTCCACCACCTCCCCAGGTAACCCATTCCAGTGCTTCACCACCCTCCTAGTGAAAAAGTTTTTCCTAATATGCAACCTAAACCTCCCCTACTGCAACTTGAGACCATTACTAAATCCCATAGCTCTGTGGTTAGAGCACTCTCTGGAGAGCTAGGAGAACCCCATGTCAAATCCCCCCTTCCTCTGGGGGGGCTTCCCACATCCTAGGTGAGTGGTCTAACTGCTAGGCTAAAAGTTACAAGAGGAAACCCTGCCTCTAGTCAGCAAATAATGCAAAAGGGGAATGGGAGGCAGTGGGACCATGGCCTTGTCCCTTCTCTGCAGCAGCATGCAGAGTTGGACCACTGCTCTGGAAGGCTAGGGGAGAGTGATCTACACCATCCCAGTGGATTGTGAACCTTCTGGGTACACTGGACAACTCTGGGCAGAATTAGCCACAATGGGCCTTTTCCCTTCTGGTTTGACACTGCTATGGAGTTACTCTTGCTTTACACAAGCAGAAGTGAGACCAAAATCTCCTCGGATGGCCCAGTATAGGATTTTGTTTTGGAGCAGGTTGGAAGAGGCACCTGGTTCACCTACAGAAGGATTAATAAGTCTGCACTAAGATAAACCAGTGTAAATCTGAAGTCATATCATGGAGTTCACCTGGATTTATACTTGTGTAAATCCAAGTAGAATCTGGCTCTGCACAGCTGAAATATGCCTGTAACCGACACACGTGCCCACCTTCCTTTTAGATTCAGCCCCTGAGTGAGAGAATGGAAAATGCTGTCTGACACACCATTAAAGTGAGACAAATAAGGATAGGAGATAATTAAGAGTAAACAGATAATAACAGCTAATACAGATTCTGACTTCAGAGGCTTACTCTTCTTATCCAATGTTCTTCAGCCTGAGCTTCTTGGCCAATGATGTATGGCGCTGTTTCATGCCAGATATTAGTGTTTCAGAAAAGGGGGAAAAAAAGACTACACTCAGTGCTAATAGAAACATAATAAGTAACTGCTGCGCTTACCAGAAGTCAGGGAGAACCACTGTGTGTCTGAACAGAGTTCAAGAGGGAAATAACATCCACAGCAGAGCGGTGTGCAGAGTTTCTGGAGTGCGCAGTGTAAGAACAGCGGTGAAGAAGGCAAAGAGGTACCTGTGGGACACCAGCATGAACAGCACAAGAGAAACAGAGCCCAGGTGCTCACACAAAGGATGCCCCAAGATGTAGTCCTGTGAAGTGAAGCAATGTGCATGCTTCAGGGCCTCTGCTGGAATTCCACTGCAAATGCTGCAGAGAGCGCGTATCTTGACAGCCATGTGGCCTTTTTGTCCAAACTTATGGCAATCAGAATCAAAGGCTTGCTTTGACCCCATAGCGGCCAGCATCCCTCCCTACTCCCCAGACCTGCAGGATATGAGAGGTATGCTATCCATATCTGCTATACAATATAAAAGATATTCATGCTGCATTTCAAAGCGGCAGACTGCAGGATAACTCAGTGTGAAATTCGCCCTGGTGCAGAGGCCCAGCGCATGACGAGGCATCCCTTGCATGCTATTTAGGGGGTTTAATTGGGATCTGAGTGGCACCTAGGCCTTTGCTAGCCCTCTGCACAGGGGGAATTACTGAGTGAAAGTTATTCTAGAGAGATGCAGGGTAGTAGGCGAGGGAAAGCTGACATTTGTCCCCTTACATCAGTTATTTAGATGCAAAATCTAGCATTCTGAGGTGGGACATGGATTTGGGAGACTCACTGGATGACATTCAATTCATTACCTATAGGGCAATATACTGTTAGTTAAGGAAACAATATGTATAACTCCTTTAGAAACCAAGGGGACAGCTTCATTCATGGTGTAGCTTTACTGACTTCAAATGGAATGGTACCAGGGAAGAATTTGGCCCCAGGTGTGAAGAGAATAAAACTTGCTCATTTTAAATTGTTTTCACTGACACATGCTCCTGCGCTTGACGCAGAATGCTGCCACTTTCCTTGCTTTTATTCAGAACCCTAAGCAACGTCTAGATAGTAACCAAGACTTGGCCTAGAGTCTGGCAGAGGAGATACGTGTGCTTGCCTCATTTCTTCTTAGGCGTCATATCATTTCAGGTATGGCGCTTGGGAAGAGCCGGGTTACCAAGTGGTTTCCTGGTCTTTCAGCAAAATTGATGCCATTTCTAATAATGTTCTTTCCAATTTGGTAGATGATCGCTTAGAACTCAAGGTGGTCCAGCTGATGGCCCATGGGCTGGATCTGTGCAGCCCCCAGATGATTTTCAGCTTTGTGCAGTCCTGTGGGCCCCTTGCGCCTCTGCTCCCAGTGGCGGCTGGCAGGGTTGCCATTCAGTTTTTACTGAGCTAAGTACAGAGATAAATCTTTGGCTTCTATTATACAGAGGTCAGACTAGATCATCTAATGGTCTCTTCTGGCCTTAAAATGTATGAAGAAGAAGTGATTATTGTATGTTTCAGTTTGTGGAATGGCTGAGGGCAGTATTATATAGCAGGAAGAGGTAACAAAGCATGCTGTAAAAACTGAGGGCTCAGGTCTGGAACCAAAGAGCAATTGTTTAAACACTTCCCATGTGTTGTAAACTCCGCCCCAAAAAGTGTTCTGTTCACAAGGATCCAAATTATAGGACAAAAAACACCACAGCAACACTGACAGCATTACAGTGGTAGGTTCAAATACCAAATGGAATACAAACAGCTACCTGGTTGGAAGAATTATATATAGACTTGGCAGAAGTCAATTTTTTAAACATAATTTTGACTAATATCAATGTTTATGTTTATGCATTTTTCAATGTTATCAATTTAAATTTTCACAGTTGTGCAGAATTATGGGTTTTAAGCATTTTTTTTATTTTGATCAATTTAAATTTTCCTAGCGGTGGGAAATTCTGA
The DNA here is from genome assembly GCF_003597395.2 of Chelonoidis abingdonii. Lineage (NCBI taxonomy): Eukaryota > Metazoa > Chordata > Testudines > Testudinidae > Chelonoidis > Chelonoidis abingdonii. The sequence goes on from NC_133784.1 coordinate 21,244,359, forward strand.
CGGGGAGACTATTTAATGACAGTAGACTCTGAGCTTCAAAAAGTTAAAGCGTAGAACCATTCAGATACAAGCTGTCAATATCACATGTCAAAATATACCTTAAATCAAACAGTAATAAGTTCTCGAGAAGTATTTTTCTTACTTTGCCTAGCTGTGAGTTTCAAATATTATAAATGGAAATAGTTTTTCGTTGGTTGGTGTGTGTGTGTGTGTATAAACAATGTTTGCCAACTTTTACCCATAATAATCATGCCGAGCCTAATTATACATCGGAAACGTCTAATGAAGTTGTGTAAAGCACTTCATAGACATTAGACTGGGGTGGCTGCATTACTTATGAGTAGTTATAAAATCTTTTCTGCCACATCACAACATCATGTAGTTTGTAAATGCCACTGATTTTACAGCCACTCTGTCTTAGAAATATTTTAGGATGTTTTCCCAATCAAAATGGCAGTACTGTGTTTTGTATTCCTCTGCCTATAATGCAACTCTCACTTAGTACCATGATTATGGCCCCAGTTATGCAGTGGGCTCCATATGGGTTCAGGAGTCTGCTAGCATGGAGGACTGGGGTCTATATGTGCTCTCCTGAGAGGTACATGGATGTCAGCACATGGTTCTTTCCATGAGAGGGAATCATTTGGTCCTTCTTCCTATCTACATTCTGACCATCAACACAGTAGCTGAATGAAAACCTCACAGTTATGAGTGTACTTAGCCTTACAAAAGCCCTGTGAGGTAGGGAAGTTCTGTTCTCCCCACTTTACAGGAGGGGGCCTAATGTACATGGTGGATGGAGTGATTTGCCCAAGGTCACCCACAGGGTTGCCAGGAGTCCAGAACACCTGATCGAAAGGGGACCATGATGGCTCCAGTTGGCACTGCCGACTGGGCTGTTAAAAGTTTGATTGGTGGCGCAGCAGGGGCCCAGGGCTAAGGGAGACTCCCTGCCTGTCCTAGCTCCATGTGGCTCCCAGAAGCAGCCGCCAGGTCCTTGCAGCCCTTAGGTGCATGGGTGGCCAGGGACGTTCTGTGTGCTGCCATTGCCGCAAGTGCTGGCTCCACAGCTCTCATTGGCCAGGAACTGCGACCAGTGGGAGCTGCAGGGGCAGTGCCTGTGGCCACGAGGGCAGCACATGGAGCCTCCCTGGCTGCCTATGTGCCTAAAGGAGGCAGGGACCTGGCGACTGCTTCCTGGGAGCCATGGTAAATGGCACTGAGACTCCAACCTCCTTCCCACACCCTAACCCCCTGCCCCAGCCCGGAGTCCACTCCTGCACCCAAACATCCTCCTGGAGCCTGCATGCTGCACCCCCCGACACACACTCCAACTCCCAACCCCAGCTCTGAGCCCTCTTCTGTACCCCAAACCCCTCATCTCTGACCCCACCCCAGAGCCTGCACCCCCAGCAGGAGTCCTCACTCCCCACACCCAATCCCCTGTCCCAGCCTTGAGCCCTCTTCTTCACCCTGAACCCTTCATTTGTGACCCCATCCAGAGCCTGTACCCCCAGCCCAGAGCCCTCTCACGCACCCCAAACCCCTCGTCCCTGGCCCCACCCCAGAACCTGCACTCCCAACCAGAGCCCTCACCCCCTCCTGCACCCCAACCCCCTGCCCCAATGTGGTGAAAGTGAGGGAGGGTGGGGGAGGGGAAGCGACGGAGGTAGGGGAGATGGAGTGAGCGGAGGTGGGACCTCAGAGAAGGGGCAGGGCAAGAGAGGGGAAGGGGCATTTGGTTTTATGCCATTAGAACGTTGGCAACACTAGTCACCCAGGAAGTTTGTAGCAGAGTAGAAAACTGAACGTAGGTCTTGTGAGTGACAGGCCTGTGCCCTAACCACTACACCATCCTTCCACCACGCCCTTCCCAATCTGAATAGAATGAAAACAAAATAAGTTGATGTGTGAAAAATAAAATAACACAATTTCTCAACAGTTTGAATCACAGAATTCATGTCTTTAATCTTGGAAGAACACACACACGTATAATCTTGCAACAAGAGCTAAATCTATGAGAGCATGACAAATCAGAAAGGCGGCCTGCAGCAACATGGACTGACAGTCTATCATTAACTCATTCCAGCACTTGTTTTTCCCCCTCAAGGGGCAAGTGGTAGGTGTCAAGCCAAGCTGCAGCAGCCCTAAATCAGAGTGCTCCTCTGGTCGTGGGTTTAAAGTCAGACTCTTCGTGTTCGCCAAGCAGAGGTTTGTGCGGTTCCTGTATCATATTAAAAAAGCCAATTTGCAGACTGGTGCTTCCCATATAAAAGCCAACTTCCTTCCCGCCCCACCATTAAGTAATTCAGTACATCTGGCACCCAGTCTAGCCTGCCAGCAGGTTTTTTTCTCATTACATTCAGGCAGCTGCTGCATCTTTAGCTTTTGTCCAGTTTGGGGGAGTGCTGAGGGTACCTGGTCAAGAGGGAAAAGGGGATATCATTTCTTGGAATTTAAGATCTAGGTTGAACATGGTGAATCCTTTGCTATTTTGAGCTACTTCAAATAAAACCAGGTTGCTTTTGCTGAAAATATGTTCTGTTTCTCCTCATTCTCTCTCCATCATTCCCTCACCCTCCGTTTCACCCCAGCTCACCTGCCCCAGTGAGCCTTCTATGCCAAAGATGATGGGAAAATCTAATCTGTGCTTTTCTCTCCCAAGTCGTCTCTCTTCCCACAAACCTCCTGACCCTACTCTCAAATCCTCTCTGTCCTGCCCCCCAATCCTTTCTGCCACCTAAAAAATCCTTCTTCTCCCAAATCCAAGGTCTCCGTTTCTCTTCCCCAAATCTCCCAGTGCTCCTTTCCTACAAACCCATCTCTGTCCCGATCTCATTTTGATCTTCGCAGTACAAGAGCCCAGGTCTTTCCCAGATGACAGAAAAACACCTGTAATCTGGTCGTCCCAGTTGGCATTGAAAAGCATGCAGCCAGTGCCAAGGCTTGCCAGGATTGAGCCCTGGCATGACTAGGCTTGGCAATTCATAGCCCCAGCACTTCTGGCTTGCCACATCAGTTATGAACATAAGAACGGCCGTACCGGGTCAGACCAAAGGTCCATCTAGCCGAGTATCTGTCTACCGACAGTGGCCAATGCCAGGTGCCCCAGAGGGAGTAAACCTAACAGGCAATGATCAAGTGATCTCTCTCCTGACATCCATCTCCATCCTCTGATGAACAGAGGCTAGAGACACCATTCTTTACCCTTCCTGGCTAATAGCCATTTATAGACTTAGTCACCATGAATTTATCCAGTTCCCTTTTAAACATTGTTATAGTCCCAGCCTTCACAACCTCCTCAGGTAAGGAGTTCCA
>NC_133784.1:21247701-21271531 GCF_003597395.2 Chelonoidis abingdonii
CAGACAAAACTACCACTTCGTCTGCCTAATCAATTCTCCTCCTGGACATGGGCAGCAGCGAGGGCAAGCAGCAAAGCTGACCCATAAACCCACAGGGGTGGGTTGCTGCTGAAAGCAAACTGCAGATTGGAGCAACGTGCTTTAACTAAGCACATATCCCCAGTCCCCCACTAAATCTGCTTCCATGGTGGCAGGAGAAAGGGGGTCCGGAATGGTACTGGAAGCTGGGGGGGTGTCTCTGCCAACCTGGAAGCACTTTTGACTGGAACAACAATATGAAAACAGCCTAGCCATCACACACACTGGAATTCCACTGCGTGTCAAGCACTGAGCCATGTGGCAGAGCCTTCTCTGGAGCAGGGTATTTGTTAACCAGGAGCGTATTTCTACGTGCCAGAGTGACACTGAAGAAGATTCCATTGAAGAGAGACCCAGAATCAGCTAGGTGGCTGTGGGAGAGTTCTGGACACTGGCCTAGCCCCACCTCACAGAGAGGTCTCAGCCCAGCCCAAACCAGCTTCTGTGCAGTGATGATGCCCCAGGTTTCCAGGGGCACCCCTATCAAACACATCACCCAACACTGGGGCTGCTCCTCCCTAAGCAAACACCCTGGGAATGCGTGAAGTGCCTACGCGGTGCTCAGAGTAGCCAGTTCACAGCCTGTTTATTCATGGGAGTCTCAGATAAGGCCGTGACGCTGTACAAATTCTGTCACCACGAACCCACTTTTGAGGAGAATTTGACCCCCATCCATGCCTCAACTTCTGCAAGAAATAAACTGAACAAAAATTGAAAAAAAGAAAAATTTCAGGTGAAAATGTTTGCTTTCTATCCAGACTTAGCGAACACAACAATTCTATCTGAATAACCAATATTTTTTTTAGTTTTCCCAAAACTAAAAATATGTAGCGGGAATTCCTTATAAGACCCTTCGAACATTCCTGCAAAATACAAATGTCACATTTTATACGCAACTCTACCCCAGAGTCACAAAGGACAAGAAAATGAAACGTTTAAGTGCCCGCTATACCACGTCTATACACAAGAGACATGCAGGCAAAGCAGCCAGTGCCGAAGGAAGCTGCATCAAGTGGCCCCCACCCTACCCATGAGCTTTGGTGGCCCTTTGTTCGCGAGAGTCTGCCAGCAGAAGTTTTTATCGCTGAGTGGCCCAACATACTGAGCTCCATATGCAAACGTTATTCCGAAGTCTGTTAGAGACACCCACAAGGACCCTCGCTCTAGGAACTGTACAGCCTCCAGGCACTCCACGTGTTCCAAATTCACGAAATTGATAAAGCACATTCCTACTACAGAGTTCCCATCAACCCCTGGACACATGAGAAGTCCCCCAGGAGGGCTGGAGCTACTTTCAATTGTGCCTCTATACTGGTAGCAGCTGAAGATTAACGAGAACCCATTCTATTGCAGATCTCTTTGCTAGGCTACTGACATCTCATACCACACGCAGCAAAAGACTCTTTGGCCGGGCTTCCCACATGCAAGTGAAATGATTAAATGAAACCTTACAAATGTTTATGGAAATGCTTTAAATGATTCAGTGCACAATTTCAGTGTTAGCTGCTGTAAAATCCTCTTGGACCCTGAGCTGTTTGACAGGATGCGCCTTTCACACACACACCGACTTATCACACCCTGGAAGTCGACGTAGATCATTCAGATAGCCGCGACGGACCGAGCTCCACAATGAACAGGCTGACAGCTCAGAAGATGGGTCCTTCACAGATTATATTCATGGCTCAAATTTATGCCCTGAAATGGGGTTTCTAAGTGCCAGCGCTAAGTGGTCCCCTGATTTCACTGGAGTCGAGTTCCCATTTCCGCAGAGTCAAAAGCAACACCAGTTGCTCTGCAGAAAGCCCCAGGGCTACCAGACACCTCCATAATAAAAGCAGCTAGCTTTCTGGAAGTAAGGGCTATGCAATGGAAAAGATGTGAAGAGAGACCAGGCCTTCTAGTGAATGGTTTGTAATTCATGAACATTCCCTTGGCTCTCCCAACGCAGAGACCTACTCGCCGCAGAAGTGCATTCTCCCAGCGACGGTGAGGACCGCACAGAGCGCTGCTTTACAAGTTTGTAGAAATGTTCTGTAGCCACGTAAATTAGTGGCCTCCCAAACAGCCGTCAATCACTGGCAGGCATGAGCTTCCTTTAATGTCTCAAACATTTCAGGAGCCGAAGCAATTCAGCCACTCATCCTCATCAACTCCAACCTTACTTCTGCTCCGTGACTGCACTGATTCAGACAGGTGTCATCGGTAATCCCACGATCCGCAGGCTAGTCAAAAACGCTGCCAGCTGATAAAAGAGAAGGTGACATCCCGAAAGGGAGGAGAAGAAGGAGTACCTGTTACTATGAAACAAATGGCCACATCTCAGCTCGTACCCCAGCACATGCACACACTAATGCAGCCATCTTATTGAATTCTTTGCACTCGCAATAGCATTTGGATCCCAGGTCAGTCAGACCGTCCCATTGCGCTCGGCTTCGGTCTTGAAAACAGCATCAGAGCCACATGAAGGCACTTCAATACATACAGTGTTTGAAAGCCCCAAAAGCCCCATAAAAAGAGCCTCATGAACGAGGAATTACACATTCACACCTGTGTAGAGACATTGAAACCTCTAGGAAACAATCCGAGAACTGGTCTGGGACTGCGCGAGGACCCATGTATGCTCTCCACTCTCGCCGGCTATCACTAGTTCTCAGGTGATCCCAAAACGTGAACCTAGCAGCATTCAGCAATTACCCCATGGACTGCCTGCTTCTAGCCCACGGTGCCGCTCTAGTGTCCTCCGTGGCATCCGCTACCTTCAGGCCTTCCACGCCTGACCAGAGACATGTTTAGTGTCTGTCTCCGAATGAAATCTCCAAAACCAACCCCCAGCCCTGCTCCCCCCAGCACCCTGCACTTGCTACTTCGAGCAGCAGGGAGAGAAAAATCACCTACATTAGAGCTGCTGCTGATTCCCCCGTGAACCATGCCAATAGCAAATAAACCACCTGATCCCAGACCCAGCGGGCCCCTGCTGCTCTGACTGCTCTTCTGTAAAGTCGTCTGCGAGCAACTGTGTCTGTGCCATGCACCTGCGAGACTTCATGTGCGAACTACCTGTTTCCAAAGGACTCAAGGAGGCCAGAAGCTCTCAAGCTGCCCAGTGACATGAGTCGATGCGGAATGATAAAGCGGGAAACCAAGGCTGGGGTGGAGCAAGAAACAAAGCAGAAACATTATATTTCTATCTGTATTTCAGTTAACGCCCAGGAAGCCCAGTCGGGCCCAGGACCCACTGCCCCCGAGGTGCTGTACAGCGCAGAACAAGAACAGTCCCTGCTCCTAGGAGCTGACAAGATAAGTTCAGGATCAATGCGGTTGATGAAGAGCTAAAGGAAATGGGGCAGAGCAGAGACCTCAACGACCATGAGATCCGTGTGAGTGGTGAAGCCCAGGTGGTTCAATCCAACCGAGCTATAGGGGCACTCCAGGGAACGGGCATGTGCACTTCCTCCTTAATATCAACTCGCAGCCTGGAATTTGTGCTGGGGGCTCCCAAAAGTTTTCCACAATGACACCAAGTGGGCGTCTCCAGGCGGCGGCACAGAGTCAACAGCTGGGTCAATGTCCGTCCCACAATCTCTGGATAGGGTGGCAGCTCGTTCCTCCAGCGGAGCTGAGAGGGTCAATGTCGCCAGCCTCTTTCAGTACGCTCTGGCCTACAGTGCATGAGTTTCTGAAGTTTGTTGGAGTGTTAATTTCAACTTATTGGCTTCCAGTTAAACACCAGTGGGGCAGCAGGAAGGAAGGTTTGCCTGGACCCAAGATCCTTGTTCATGAGTCGCAACCCGCCCGCACAGCAGGTTGGAAGTGGGCTTGGGACCAGTGTGCCTGGTCTGGCTCAGAAGTTCCCTCCAAGAGGTGAGGGCATGTTGTTTCACGGTGCCAGCCACTGTCCCCTGGGGACTCCTTAAGGTTGTGATCCCGGTGTAGTGTGTAAAGGCAGGGCTTTGGCTTTGACCTGCTATCCGATCCCCTGAGCAAACCAGCTAAAAGGGACCACTTAGTGCCCTGGCAAATCAAAGCTAATATCCCATTTCCAGGGTCTTCAGTAAATGTTGCCACTTACATTTCCCTGTCCTGGTATCCTTGCATTGAAAAGACTAGCAATAACGATGCTGAGAGCTGCTTGGCAGAAATACTGTGACCAGAAGCAGTGAGGAGCGGGCTCAACAAAGAAGAGCAGCAAAGGCATTGAGTTCACCCCCACAGTCCGACAGATTGAAGGACAGGAAACTCCAACTGCAAAGCCTGCGTGTAAACGTCGACAGCTCCAATATATCTGTGGCATTTCACAACTTTTAACCAAACAGAATTCGCCTCAGGACGTCCAGGCTGACATCATCACATGACCCAGCCCTAACAGCGAGCTAGGTAGGGTCCATTCTCACTTCCTGCTCTGCGCCCTGGACATAAACTTACTGTAGTGTCCAGTATTCCAGCAGCGGGTTACCTATTCCACAGAGGCAGGTTTCTGGCTAAGGACCTGCATCCCTCAGCCCAAAGCGCTTGTATGGTCATTCTGTTGATGCTGCTCTTTTTTCATCACTTCTCCATCCATAGAGCACTCCACTAGCATGATGTTAAGGGCAACAAACCTCCTGAAATGTTTTCAGCTTCCCCTGCAAAATGATCGGTATGCTGGGAAGAGACCAACCCACGATGGGCTTTCGGATCTGGTGTTTGTTTGCTTTTCCACAGTGTTTAGACAGATATTTTGTCACCTCCAGGAGACTCCCACTTCCTGAGCGAGGCCAAGAGGCCACAGGATTTATAATCCCAAACACACTCTGAAACTCTAGACCCATTTTGCTGCGGAGAACAAATAAATGCCCCAGATGCCAGTGGTCATCTGTCTAGTCTGTGCGGCTTCGCCTATATGCAAATCGTGCCCATGCCTCCATGGGCCATTTCCATCTGATTTGTCTTTAATACCTTCATAGAGCCGAGGAAAGCTTTAAAACTAATTGCCAGACAGTCCAAAGAGAACCATGTGTCGAAGCCAGAACGATGGGTTGCTGGAGCCCTAGAGGGAGGTCACCCAAACTCTGCGACTGCTAGTCACTCAGGTCTCTATGATTTGGAACTATAACCTAGCTCTCCCGGCCAGGTGGCCCTGGCATGACACAGGAAATGTAGCGAGTCTATCACTTGGTCTTCCTGCCTTGTGTTGCTACAGGGTAAGTCAGTGTCAAGGTAACCAGACACAGACACTGGTAGGAGTCCCATCCACACTCTCCCAGCCCTGGGTGATCATGTTTGCAACTTGGAAGAGAGGTTAAGTCTCCCAGGGCCCTTATGGTCCATGGCCATTCTCCTGTGACACTCTGCTCGCCAGCTCTAAGACTTCTTGTCCCACGTCCTGGATTTCCACCTAGAAACCCTGTGAGAATCCCCACGTTGGCGTCTGCTTATCGGAAGCTCAACACACCGCACTTCTCAGGAACTAGAATTTTCTCTGATGATTTGTTTCTGTTGCCTGATAATCTGTAGAACATTTTACAACAACTAAAACTGGAAAGTCACTCCTTTGCTTCAGTCACAATGTAAATATGGGAACAGCTGGACAAAAAGGGAGCTGAAGCTCCATCCATTACTTACAGAGAATGCTCAGTCTTAGCAAGCCAGGATCTGTGACAACACTCCAGCCACCCAGGGACTTCAAAAGCTTCCTGAGCCTTATACTCAGGAAACCCTTCAGCCAGGATAATGCCATAACCCACTTCGGCGCAGTCCCTAAATTCAGTGTACCCGGCTAAACATCAACATCAAGGCAAATGGACATTAGAGAAGTATGAATAGCAGAACCAATGAAGCATCCTGAGTCTGTTTTACTAGATGTGATGTTTATTTCCTTTCCAGCAGTTAAGTCATGACACGCCATATACATTATTCCATTCTTTTCTAACTCCTGATCTGATTGATTTCCACAAGTCACTGGATCTGGGGAGCAGAGTGGAAAAAGGTGATATAACTGAGAAAACTCTTTAAAAAAATAAAAGGAAAATCTTTGTTTGTGCTTGCTTGGGCAGGTCTGGCATATACCTGAACGTAGGGAATTCAAAAACGTCATGAAAATTCCTTGGCTGGAGCTTTGCACCTGTACTCCTACCAGCTCTACCGAGTTCTAATCTATTAGATCCAGAAAGGAGGACCAGAGAGCCAAGGAAGTCCGAGGGTGTGTTCAAGAATTAGGAACTGGACAACTGAAAACCATCTAAATCGTATCACAAACATAAAACTTCTTAGTGCCCATGAACCAACAACCAGATGCATTCTCCACTCTTTGCTAGTCGGCCACTCATTGTGTTATAGCCGGACTCAGGGCATAACGCAGGAGAACCGTGTGCCACTGCATTTGCCGACACTTGAGCCGCCCCAACTGTCGGCCTGAGATCTTCACTCTTCTTTAAGCAGACCCAGTTAAGCCAAGGCTTTTAAAACTCGTCTGACGGGCTTTACTACAGTGTAAGATGTCAGCCGCGCGCTCCTCCAACCTGTTGGGAGCAATGGAGCAGTCGCACAAACAACGGTTCCTCCATCGAAAATTTAGCACCGTTGAAAGCCCAATGACGAACTGTCGGCTCCGTGTGACAGAAGAAATTCCTTTATTATGTTAGACTAGCCCTGGCTACCCTATTAATTTCATTGTCCTCCAGTCTGGTATGGAAAAACTTTCCTTACCACTTTCTTAAACACTCATGATTATATACCCTCACATAATCCCCTTGCCTCCTCTCCAAAGCTAAACCTACCCTAATCTTCCGCAATAGGGACCTTCGCCAAAACCCATAATCATTAGTGCCCTCTGGGAAAACCTTTTAGTGCAAAACTTTTTGAAGGGAGAGACCACACGTATCACAGACAAGATGTCGACAATGGATTAAAAAGGCAAAAAAAATCTTCTATTCCAGTCCCCTTTTTAAGACCAACATCTTGTTGACCCCCGGCAACCCTGCAGACATTCAAGAAACCCACAATACCCAAATCGTTGGGACATCGTTGTAACTAATAGTAGCCCATTACATGATGTATAGTTGGGTTATTTTCTCAATGTGCACACTTACATTATCCACATTAAATTTCATTTGCCCATTTTTGTTGCCTCAATCACTTAGTTTTTGAGATATCCTTTTTGAAGTTCTTTCACAAACTGCTTTGGTCTTAACTCTTGATATTTAGCTATCATCTGCAAACTTCGCCCCACCCATCACTGTTTACCCCTTTCTCGCCGCTCGGATCCACACGCAGCTGGCTGCCGGCAAGGGTAAGGTTAATGATTCAATATGGAGAAGGGTAACTATGGTTTCGCCAAGGTGTCAGTCCAGAACCGAAATCCTAATCAACGTTTAATTCATAATGATCTAGTTTATGAGGCAAAAAAATGGGTGAAAAATCCAATGGAAGGTGGGGCAAAGTTGTGCCCAAAATGATACCAAACACCCTAGAGAGAAGACCTAAAGCAGATTGTGAAGAACTGTAACCAAAAGATTCAACCACAACTAAGTGACAGGGCTAAGCTAATAACAGGCAAAGAAATGAATGTGGATAAATGTAGTGACACAGGGAAAATCTATACCAATACTAAGGGCTAAAGTTTACAACGACAGTAAAAAGAACTTGGCTCACGGATACCTCTTCTGAACACTCGTCCATCATTGAGTGCGGCCAAAAATTTAGCCGCAAAAAGCAAGCAAGATTATTAGAGTGTCCTACCAAACCATAAAGGGGAAGAGAATACTGAAAGAAAATATGTATTTCCTCCTTCATTATTAATATACGCACGTACGTTTCCACAGCTTCGAAATACTGTGAGAACAAGATGTGACCCCTCACTCTCAAAAAAGATATTAGCACTAAAAATGTTCAGAAAAGGGCAACTGAACACATGATTAGGAAGGTCTTGAGCATGAACAGCTTAATGTTACGTAAGAGCCTTTGTGAGACCTTTCAATAGGCTTCTGGAAACTAAGTACACTACGTTCAGCCGATCCCCTTGTCCATATTTTGTTACCCTTGCTTCAAAGAACTCTAATAGATTAGTAAGACACGATTTCCCTTTACAGAAACCATGTTGACTATTGCTCAACAGTTTATGTTTTTCTATGTGTCTGACAATTTTATTCTTTACTATTGTTTTAACTAATTTGCCCGGTATTATGAAAAGTAAAAAAAAGTAAAAAAAAACCTGCTTGAGCCCTGGCACCTCTTTCATTACAAATTAAGCAAAGTATGCCGCTAAAGAAAGTGTTTACAAGGCTGCATGGCAAGCGAGTGTCCATGGAGCACTCACCACCCCCGCTGAAGGCTAGTAAATCACAGCATTTACAGCTCTCTGTTTGCTGTCATGCTACATTCTAGTACTGACTATGACGGTGTGTGACCTTAGGCTCAGATCCCCAAAGTCCCACTGAAATCAAAACCTAAATACGTTGGAGGATCTGAGCATCAGTTTTCCCGTCTTCTAAAATGCTTATCCACATTTGAGGAGCATTGAGATCTACAGATGAAAGGCATTCCTGACTATCACTGCAAAGGAATATAAATTGGAAAGATTTATTAGATTCTGAACTGTATTCTTTTCAGTTCACCAACAGGATCTATGAATGATCTGTTTTATAAACCCCTTGATATTTGTGGTTTGTATTGGTTAATACTTTCTCAAGTCTTAGTTTGTAACTACATTTATTGCAAAATGAAAATCAATAAGAAAAAGAGGACTTTTAAAGAAAAGAGTACTATATATATATTACACGAATGCATAGGGTTCCTTCTACCCCATCCATATCTATCTATCTATCTATCTATCTATGGATGGGGTAGAAGTAACCCTATGCATTTATAACTGCTTTTAAAAGCATCTGACAATCAAGTCTCATCTCTGTCTCTAAATGGAACTATTCTGTAGAGATGCTTTTAATACACAAGCTGTATAGGTTACATACAGTATGAATCTATCTCCCTCCATCACCCCTCACCCCAGGTCTTTCTTGCTTGCTTTGACTATTAACTCTACCATAGTGTTGCAAAGAAAAGAGGTCTCCAGATATCAAAATGATTCAAGGACCTAGGAGACTGCAAGAAAGAAAAAGGGTATTTTCTAAACCAGTTCTCCATGAAATCGCTGAAACTAGCTTTGTCCTGGGGGATAATAGAATGGATCATTAGGTGCCTTAGAAAGTTCACATTGGATTTCAAAGCCACAGTGCAAGATGAAAAAAAAATCAGTATTTTAGGCAAATAAATAGAAGTCAGAGGGTCCCCTTTAAATCTGCAAAATGCAGAGGTGCGGGTTTCATAATCAGAAAGATTTCATTCTTCCCAAAACAGTGAGGATTTAAAGTCCCTCCTCCCCCACTCCTCCTCTTTTTCTCCTGGTGATTTAATCGCATATGATATTGTAAATCAAATCACTCCCTTTTCTCCTCAAGTGTGAATTAGCTCTTAATTAAGCTATTGGGTGAAATTTGCAGTTAAAATGAAATGCATGTTATTAATAGCTCGCGATAGCCTTTGTGTTAATGTAAAGGTTAAAACGTGGGTCTTTATCAGCATATTGAGGCCTGGTTTGCGCTTACTGTCAAAGACATTACCCTCTCCACTGACTTCAGTAGAATTCCTCCTAATTTACACCAGTGTAAAATGAAAGGAGAATGAGGCCCATAACATTTAAGTTTTCCATTTCCAGCATTCATTTATAATAGAACAGATCCGGGGTGGTTCGGAGGAAGAATGCCAAGCTGAGAATCCAAATGATCTGGTCAGTTTTCTGTCTTTCACAGCTCCCTTTATGAGCATCACTGTGTTTGAGTTGCCACCCATCCTCAGGACAGTCTCAGTCTCCGTGGAGGTGCAGGACGATTGAAGCATCCAAGAGACCTGTGGGGCCAATGTAACATTCTCCTGTGATGCTGCTGCATTGGCTAAGTTGCCTCTGCTCCATGATGTGATGAATTAGCCATGAGGTGACAGTGTGATATGCTATAATCGCATTACATCCTGATGTGGTGACATTCCTTGTGTAACACATCCCAGCACAGTCTTTGTTCCCCCTCAAGTGTGTGGAGGATAAGAGCCTGCTACAGCTATCAGCTAATAGAGTTACTCCTTTAACTCCAGTAGCAGAAGCTCTTTGTTTCAACAATGCATGCCCCAGGTTCAAACCCCACTCTCAGCCCAAGCAGAGTTGATTACACTTACAATAGTGCAAAACCTAACCACCCTGAGAGTGGTGTCTTGCCCCGGTGCAATGGCAGCAGTTCTACTACCACTGGTCAGTAGCCTCATGTTGTTCTTTTTGGAACTGACTTGGAAAAGAATCGATTAGATGAAACCAGCTGCTGCTTGGAATTTCCTTCCCCCTCATCAGCATGAGTTAATGAATTTAGCTTCCCACTCTAGGCCCTCACCCTGTGTCTCTGCTCCTCACCTGCAGAACAGGAAGTGATTTGCCTAACATCACAAGGCAGGTCTTCGGCAGCGCTGGGGACAGAATCCAGCTGTCCTGGCTCCTGATGTCATAGCACTAACCTCGACCCATCATTGATATTTACTGCTAAGCTGATTCTTTTGGGGGAAATATTTGACAGTGACTCTTTTAAACCTCAGACGAGTCACTCTACAGCGTTGGATGTGAAATGGGGTGACTAGCTGGACTGGCACTTGCTGTGCTGAGATGCCACCAGTCAATAGGATGTATAGGTTAAATGTTAGACAAAGAATATGGAGCCACAAACCCACTTGCATCTATTAACCCACATCCTCAGCTGTGGCAAAGCTCTGCTATGTGCACCTAGTGTGGTGGTTTTAAAAGGTGAGCATTGGGCAACCAGAGGCTGATTTGAGCCCAGCATAATTTATTTCAGTTTATAAACTGCCAGATTTTAATAGATCCCCAAGTGCTTTTATGCTGGCTGGGGACTGACGGAGCACAGAACATTTCATTCTTCCATATTCTCACAAACTCCCACCCAACGCCTCCTGCACCAGGGGCACCCTTGACTGTCTGCTTAAGACAGTTTTAAGGTTTCTTTGTGCTGCCAGGGTGTTGTCAAGAGATCAGAGCTCAGCCCAGTATATGGCCCAGGGAAAGCTGTAAAATGTACAGAATCCTTTTAGAACATAGGCCTGGATTGACTCATCCCTTGCGCCCTGTTTTAATTAGTCATGGTAGGTCCTTGGAATGAAAAGTAAGAGGTCTATTCAAGACCCCGTACCTTTACAGAACACATTTGACGGCTTTATACACAAAAATAGGTCCTTTTCTAGTGCAAGCATTTCCATATGAGTGGGATAAAGCAAAAATGATTCTAGCACTAGCTAGTGTGACTTGATTTATAATATCAAACAGGAACCCAGAACACAAAATGCTAGTTTGGTGCTAGCTACTGCAGACAACATAAGGCTGGCTGAGTGTCTGAGTCAGGTCTCAGTAAAAACAAGATCTTTGCTAAACAACGGCAACACAGTAACTAAAATGTGAATAACTAAATCATACACTGTGGAAATGAAATCACGGAGTGAAAGTGAAACACTGAATTATTTGAACACTCTTCAAACCCAATTTAAATTTCACCCACTATTGAGACCTCTGTTTGCTGGCATCATAACTAATAACGGGAATGTTGCTGAAACGTCAGTTTAGCGAACAGCCCATTAGGAGAACGAGGAAAAAAGAGACATCACACAAGAGAACCAGCCGCTTACAACAAGGCAAATAAGCTTCTTGCATAGAAATTCAAAATAGCTGGAAATAAAAGCACTGCAGTAACTGTCCATTTTATAGCACACTCACTAACCAAATCCATCCAGGGAGCCCTGACTGTAATCATTGTGCAGGAGATGCTGCAACAGAATTAAAGCCCACCACTGGGAGACTAGATGACTCAGAGGATGGGGGGGAAACAGTGGACCTTTTCACCTTTAGGTCTCTGGTATGAAACCAGCTCAGGTTAATTGTGAGTGGAAAGTCATTGCCATTTGGTGTCAGTTTGAAATGAGTGGGTGGTGTATTGTATCCAAATTCCAATAGGCAGCCTCTGCAGAGAGGCTAAGATAGATCATGGAGACTGAACTGCTCCCAAGCCCTAGACGGTCTTGTGGCTTGTCTACATGTGGAGTATCAGAGGGGTAGCCGTGTTAGTCTGGATCTGTGAAAGCAGCAGAGAATCCTGTGGCACCTTATAGACTAACAGAGGTTTTGGAGCGTGAGCTTTCGTGGGTGAATACCCACTTCGTCAGACGCAGGTAGTGGAAATATCCAGGGGCAGGTATATATATGCTAGCAAGCAAGCTAGAGATAACGAGGTTAGTTCAGTCAGGGAGGGTGAGGCCCTGTTCTAGCAGTAGAGGTGTGAAAACCAAGGGAGGAGAAACTGGTTCTGTAATTGGCAAGCCATTCACAGTCTTTGTTTAGTCCAGAGCTGATGGTGTCAAATTTGCAAATGAACTGAAGCTCAGCAGTTTCTCTTTGCAGTCTGGTCCTGAAGTTTTTTTGCTGCAGGATAGCCACTGCATTATTTGTGAATTTCTTTGCATTTTTTCTTAAAAAAAGCTTATGCCCAGTTTATCTGTAGTCTTTGAAATCTGAGTTCAGAATTGCTTGGATCATAGACTCATAGGGGTAGAAGAGACTGCAAGAGTCTTCCAGTCTAATCCCCAGTCAGAAGTAATTGACTTCTGGTTAGTTACAGAAGTCATGTGTTATTGTTTCTGTTTCTGATTGGATGATTTATATAACCAACCAATACAGAGTGAATTGCAAATTTCAGTGTCAACTGGTGAAATGGCTCTGCAGCAAACAAGTGCAGTCAGCAAGATCTGGTGCCTGGTGCCTGGAATAAGAATAGAAATGATCACAAACAAACAGAGAAATCCCCCAGCGTGGGGCTTGGGTCAGTCCTACAATGCTGGGTATGGAAAGCTCCCTTCCCAAAAGTATCTTCCTTCTTCTGGTCCCCAATTCACAGCCCTTTCCCTGAGAACCTGTGCAAAGAGAGGAGAAAGCTGAACTGAGGTTAACCCTTTGTTCATCCGTTGGAGCCCCTGCTGCCTCCTCCATCCTGTCCCATTCACAGATTACATCTAAATATACAGTTTGAGCCTTTCTTTCACATTGGAAGATTTAAGCATGAAACTCACTTCGTGGATGATATTTATGCCCAGGCAGGACTGCAGCATGAGCCTCGTTTTCAAAAGAGGTCAGGAAGTTGGGTGCATGTTGGGTGCCGAGCTCTTTGGAAAACTGGGCCTCAACTCGGTGCTGAGCATTAAAAAATCCAGCCCCTGGACTTAAGTGTTGAGTAAGGGCTTATAATGCAGCCCCTCTACACAGGGGTAAAGTGCCATAAATCATCCCCTAAAGGAATACGGTCAAGATTAGCATTTACATTTCATAGAATCATAGAGTTATAGAAGATTAGGGTTGGAAGAGACCTCAGGAGGTCATCTAGTCCAATTCCCTGCTCACAACAGGACCAACACCAACTAAAATCATCCCAGCCAGGGCTTTGTCAAGTCGGGCCTTAAATACCTCAAAGGATGGAGATTCCACCATCTCCCTAGGTAACTCATTCCAGTGCCTCACCACCCTCCTAGTGAAATAGTGTTTCCTAATATCCAACCTAGACCTTCCCCAGTGCAACTTGAGACCATTTCTCCTTGTTCTGTCATCTGCCACCACTGAGAACAGCCGAGCTCCATCCTCTTTGGAATCCCACTTCAGATAGTTGAAGGCTGCTATCAAATCCCACCTCACTCTTCTCATCTGCAGACTAAACAAGTCCAGTTCCCTCGGCCTCTCCATGTAAACCATGTGCCCCAGCCCCCTGATCATTTTTGTTGCCCTCCTCTGGACTCTCTCCAATTTGTCCACACCCTTTCTGTAGTGGGGGACCCCAAACTGGGTGCAATACTCCAGATGTGGCCTCACCAGCACCAAATAGAGGAGAATAATCACTTCCCTCAATCTGCTGGCAGTGCTCCTAATAATGCAGCCCAATATGCTGTTAGTCTTCTTGGCAACAAGGCACACTGCTAACTCATATCCAGCTTCTCATCCACTGTAATCCTCAGGTCCTTTTCTGCAGAACTGCTGCTTAGCTGTTCGGTCCCCATTCTGTAGCAGTGCATGGGATTCTTCCGTCCTAAGTGCAGGACTCTGCACTTGTCCTTGCTGAACCTCATCAGATTTCTTTTGGCCCAATCCTCCAATTTTTCTAGGTCACTCTTGACCCTACCCCTACCCTCCAGCGTATCTATATCTCTCCCCAGCTTAGTGTCATGTGCGAACTTGCTGAGGGTGCAGTCCATGCCATCCTCCAGATCATTAATAAAGATGTTGAACAAAACTGGCCCCAGGACAACCCCTGAGGTACTCCACTTGATACCGGCTGCCAACTAGACATCGAGTCATTGATCACTACTCGTTGAGCCCGACGATCTAGCCAGCTTTCTATCCACCTTATAGTCCATTCATCTGATCCATACTTTTTAACTTGCCGGCAAGAATATTGTGGGAGACCGTATCAAAAGCTTTGCTAAAGTCAAGATATATCACATCCACCACTTTCCCCATATCCAGTTATCTCATCATTGAAGGCAAACAGGTTGGTCAGGCATGATTTGCCCTTGGTGAATCCATGTTGACTGTTCCTGATCACCTTCCTCTCCAAGTGCTTTAAAATGGTTTCCTTGAGGACCTGCTCCATTACTTTTCCAGGGATTGAGGTGAGGCTGTAGTTTCCCAGGTTCTCCTTCTTCCCTTTTGGATGGACATTTGCAGAATTTCCACCCCCGCCCCCTAAACACACACACTCTTTGCTCTGCTGTAGTTACCACCTACACGACAGCAAAAGTTCCTTGCATTGCTAGGACACTCCATTTCCACATCCTGCACTCACTGTGTAATTTCCTGTATGATCTTTGGATTTCAAGTGCTTCCCTTCACATTACCCACCTTTCTTTCCATCAGCCATTTTCCAGCCCAGTCTTCCTAGAGTACTTAAAGATCTCTGAAGGATATCTATCTGTTCCTTTGGAATTAATAGTACAGTATCAAGTATCATTCAATGGTTGCTGCTCTGCAGACGCTGCCTTGCAGTCACTTAGAAGTAGCTGAAAAGCAGTGACCCTCGTACTAATCGCTCTGGGACTTTACTATTGACCTTTCTCCACGGCAACCTAATGTCATTTAATTACTTCTGCTTGCTCCCATTTGCTTTCACATACTGGAGCTCTGTGTTCAGGGTGATCAGTCTAAGACTCCAGCCCTTTGGTGAATTATTTTATCAATGGCTTTACTGAAGTTGAAGTAGACAGAACCTTCATGTGCATTTCCCTTGTCAGTAGCCTCCCTGACGCACTCAGAGAGAGAGGTTAGGTTGGACTGGAGTGATCTATTTTACATACCATCCTGTTAGGGTTTTTTCATGTATAAATCTTGTCCTTTCAGCCTATTCCATCAAACTGCTTTTTGTAAGAGATTCCATGGGGCTCAATTCCACTCTCACTTTGGGGTAAGCCAGGAGTGACTCCATCCAGTGTCAGTGTAATCAGAATCAGGCCACATAATCTTAGTGGGGACTGAAGCTAGACTAAAAGGCCAATGGTCACCTGCATCACACTTTTTAAAGACAGACTAACATGAACAACTACCTAGCACAGCAAGGATAGCTAGCAACATGCTGTTATGCTCATACTGCCTGTCTGTTGCCTCCTGCCTGCAGTAAGTCTACAATATCCCAAGGTAGATATGCCACATTGCACACAATATGTTCACTAGCAAAGTAGCGTCCGTTAGGGAGATCTAGAAGAAGTGTTATTAAAAGGCCTGATGACAAGGAACAGAATATCTGCTGCTCCCCAAGAAATTCCAATGCTTTGCTGTGGATGATGTCAAGGGCACATGTCTGCCTGCAGTCATGTTCTGACCCCAGCACTGAGATCAGGAAAAGGGTGAATATGGCTGCCAGCAGCCGGAATCTCTCAACGCTCCCATAACTCACTGGAATGCAAACCGTCCAGGCCTGGTGATTTACTGGATCTACATTTTTAAAATGCTGTTAGCATCAAGTTGATTTCCCAACCTGTAAGCTCTTCAGGGCAGGGACCATCTTTGCATGTACCCAGACAGTGCTGAGCGCAGTGGGACCTTGGTGATGAGTGGTGCTACTGGAATATAAATAAATAGTAATAATAAAGTCCACTGATGCCTTCATCCTCCATGCACGCTTGCAATTTTTTTATTTGGGCACCATCATCACCTTCTTTGAAAAGCCTTTATTCTTGTCCTTCTTGCATCTTCCATATTGGTCTTCCCTGCTTCAGTTTGCAGGTGTCCTACAGTAACCTTCCCCCAAGGATTCCCTTAGATACACTTACACATTGATATGTTGTTCTTCCTACTAATTTTAGCTACTGTGTTCTCCTCTCACATATGTGCTCTGGTGACTCTTTTCTTCCATCCCCAGGAGCAGGAGAATCTATATTTTGCCCCACCCAACAGCCATATTGACATCTTGTCTAGAGATCAAGGCTGCAGCTGATTTGTACTAAATGGAGTGGCTTGGCCCATGTGGGAAACAAATGTGAGCTGCCGAGACTACGAGCCCCAGCATGCAATTTTCTATCCTGAGGTGAGTTGCCTGGCTCAAATTAAGATGTGTATCCCCATATTCATGAGGACAGTCACAGGTCATGTTGTAGAATGTTGTGAACCACAATTTGCTGCTGGGCAAGTTAATTCACTGAACTGAGCCTCATTTCTTCTGTCCCACTGCTCTGCTAGATTTCACCCATACTGTAATGAACCGGCCTTCTCATTACTGGGCACCTTCCCTCCTGAGCTGGAGGGAAAGGATCTAACCACTGGAAGATATTGTTTTACCCAGTTCAAT
Organism: Chelonoidis abingdonii; assembly: GCF_003597395.2. Classification (NCBI taxonomy): domain Eukaryota; kingdom Metazoa; phylum Chordata; order Testudines; family Testudinidae; genus Chelonoidis; species Chelonoidis abingdonii. The sequence goes on from NC_133784.1 coordinate 21,264,675, forward strand.
GTCTAGCCAGCAAAGTACTCCATAATCCCTAGGGTGCAGGGAAAGGCAGTAATATCCTGACATCAGAGGGGGCCAGGTTCAGGAAAGCATCAGAGGCTGCACGTGGCAGGAGCAGCAGCATGAGAGCTGGCCAGTCAGCACCTTAAAAGCTGGATCGAAAGCTGGGCAGGGAGCTGGCAGTGCCTGCAGGAGTAAATAACACCGTGGTGTGCACTCAGGAAGACTGTAAGTGGTTCAGCACAGGGACTGTTTCCTACTCTGTGTTTGTACAACACCTAGCACAGTAGAGCCCCACCTTTGGCTGGCCCTTAGTTGCTACTGTAACAAACACAATTTTTAATAATAGGTGGAGCAACTACACATGCACAGCAGCAGGATGGTGCAGAAGGGACCCCAATGAGATTGTTTCCCTTTGTACACCTGTGCTGGGCTGCCCCTTGGGACTGGGCTAGAAATTTTTGGGTTAATCACTTAACGTCTTTGTGCCAAGGGTATTTGCTCATTTTAGTTTTTGGCAGCCCTAGTAAAGGGATTTGCTCAAACTGTGTGCGGGTTTATGGGAACTCACTCACAGCCAGAGCCTCATGCTTGGAATGGCAACAGCATTTGCCTCTCAGCTCATGGTACACAGAGCATATTGCTAGACATCTCAGTTGGGTGGGTGCTCCACAGTCCTCACAGAAATACCCAGCTGTGGGGTCAGTTACAGCAACTGGGACCTCTCTTGCAAGGATCTCAGTGCACTTTACAAGGGTAAGTAAATATTAGTATCCCTATTTTACATATGTAGAAACTCAGACACAGGGAGGGAAGTGACTTGCTAAAGGCCACACAAGGAAGCCTGTGACATAGCTGGGAATAGAACCCAGCTCCAGGCTCCAATCCCCCGTCTCCTGTTCTAAGCACCAGGCTGTACTTCTTCCCTATTCATAAGGGCTCCTCTTTTCAGCTAACACGCTGTCCTTTTATTCTCTTTACTAATTGAGGAGGGCTGCTCTATTACCCATATGTGCTTTTCTGAAAATTGGGCTAAATCTGCTCCTTGCTCTAATTAGAACTGAAAATGTCTCCGCGCTCTTGCCTGCAAACTAATTGTTCCAATTAATCCTCAAATAGGTCCTCAAAGAAAAAAAATGTTTGGAGGGGGTAGCACGGGAGGTCATATTAGCTAGAAGCCAGTGTAAACATTGCTAAGCACATAAAATAGCTACTTTGCAACGGGAGGAGAGATGGGTGGCTCAGGAATTCACATGGTCACCAAGTCTAGCTAGGACTAGATCTCAGTGGCACCTGGAAGTTATTACCAAGGGATGGCTATGCAGTTGTCTGTGCACTATGAGGCTAGCCTGCAGCAGCCAGGAGTCCTCATCCCCAAAATCTCATTTTAACTGGTAACCTGGATGGGCATCTCAGCAGATATTGACAAGGGTGTGGAGAATGAACTAATCCCTTCTCTCTTTGAAGCGGTCTCTCCAGGTCAGCATTAAGGCCTGTGGGTGGGGTGAAGCTTGCACTGTGTTTTACCTTTCCTGGGGGTTAATTGAGGATTTCTGTCTCCAGTACAATCACCTGGCACCTTGCACCAGCATGATATCCACATGGCAAATGTTTAAAAAATCAGCCTGCCAATGCCCTGCTGACTTATGCTGTCACTCTGGAGACCCCAGGTTTGGTTTCCAATCTTGGGCCTTATTCCCAGGGAGAGCACCCATCTGCAGCCTCCCTCTTTGCACACAGAAGCCACCAAATAGCATTCAGGTGGCAAAGACTTTTGCCAACTGCTAACAAAGGCAGGATTTCAAGTAGGAACCTAAAGGAAACCAATGTAGGTTTTATAACATCACGTTAGTACATTGGCCCAGAAGAGACTTGCCATCCAGGATCTAAATCTCAAAGCATAGGAAGTTCACACTCAACACATTTTATATCTATAGCCTGAACTTGGGCATTGTGGTCCAATGGAGAGAGCAGAGACCTGGAGTGAGAAGGCCTGGGTTGTGTTCCCAGGTCGGCCACTGATTTGATACATGACCTTGAGCAAATCAATTAAGATCTCTCTCCAACTCAATTTCCCATCTATAAAAAAATGGTGAGAATGACATTTTCCTAGCTTTGTTGCTCTCTGTGATCTATGGGGGGTATATACCAACCTAGCATTAACTAGCTGGTTCTCTTGGGGATAGAGACAGTGATGTTTCCATTTTATGCATCTCCCAATGCTGCCAGAGGCACGCTCCAGTGGCCCATTAATACCCGCCATGTTGTCTCTCACTTTTGCAGTCTAGAACTAATCTGCCTCCAGTCTCGGCTAATTGGAAATGGTTTTTTCCTCTATGTTGCGTGGATTTCCAAAGTTAAATCTTGAGTGATAGACAGTTCTGTCACAGCAGCATTAAGTGTTTAGAGAGCGATTGTTCTTGAAAGACTTTCATTTTTCAAACTTTTGCTTTTACAGAAAGCTGGAGAAATAAATGAGAACATTTAGGGCTAACCAACCCTTCAAGCTTTATACAGAGATCTACAAAAAGGAGAAACAACAGCCCAGAGCAATGCCTAATATATTTACAATTACAAGCATTTGCAGTTTTCCCCACATCCCTATAGGGCATTAGGGGCTTACCTTATACTAAGTCCTATTCATAACAGTCAGAATGCTCCTACAAGGAATCACTCCTAAAATGTCAGTATACTTTTTTTTAACCTATTTAATAAAAAAGGAGACAGCTGCAATTAGTGATGAATATTCCATATAAATGAGATTATTTTAAAAGCACCAGCAATATTATAAAATATTTTCAGTAAGTGAACAGCTGTCACATTGGCAACTTTTGTATGCTTTTATTCTTCTTTAAACATCACTTTTCATACTGGGTCACTTATGCTATATGAGTCAAAACCTGCAGTCGTCATTCAGTCACAATTCTCTACTGAAGCTAGTGGAAAATTTGCCTGTTTAAAAGGTGAATAAAGACTGTCCTGTCTTTAGAATCTCATTGCAACCAGTGGCATAACACCCAGTTACACTAGGGCTGAATTTGACCCATGGACTCTTGGGCCCAATTCTGCCCTCACTATACATCTAGATCAACTTCATAAAGGGCAGACCACAGGCCTACTTTGGATATGCAATACACCTCACTGCCTTGCCTTGGGAAATTGGCGTCCGTGCACCGCTGCTTCCTGCCAAGCCATGCTGCAGCACGAGGACCCAAATGGTAACGTCTGTTGCAATGCCTATGTAGGATCATGAGCTCTCTGGCTGTTAAGAGATTAAATCCAAAACCCTGCTATCAGGACGCAGCAGGAATGCAGGAAGCAGCCTCTACTTCTCTCCTCCCAGCTACTCAGCTTTGGCATATTTTCTTTCTCTTCCATTAGATGCCACCAGCCCGGTGCTTCGCTATCACACCTCTGCATCTCCCTCCTCCCCAAAAGGAATACAGAACAAATAGCATTTTAACAAGACTTTATTAATTATTATTATTATTATTATTTCCCCCCAGATCTCTCAGCGGAACCCTTCAGGAGGAAAGCTTTTGTCATCAACGAATACGCAGCACAAAGCAACCCGGCCTTATCTTATTAATTACTCCAATGACTCCTCACATCCAATCACACTGCCTGTTATTTATCAGTTAGAATATTGTACTGCAGTCTATGCGGGAGATGCAAGCTGGGATCGTCTCTGTTTACAGAATTCCAGCTTTGGCAATGAGGAGAAAGGTGCTGGCGGGGCCAACAGTGGCCTCCAAGCTGGAGTAGTGGCCACTGCCCTTCCGTGTCCCTATGTGCACTTTCTCGGTCCCTGGCTCCTCATGCTGCCTCCAACATTCTTGGAATAGGGTGGCTTGCCCAATGAGCTGGATAGCCAGGGGCTAAGCTAGCCCTGATCACAGGATAAGTCCCACCTGGGGAATCAGGAGTATAAAAGGAGCAGACTGTTACAGTGAATGGGAGAAAAAGTGCTCAGGGGACTGGGGTACAGTCTGGAGAGATTGAGGAAATCTCTCTGGGCAGGAAGGCCTGGGAGAGATTGCAAAGACCTATGAGGAGGAAGAGAAACCTTGAGTTGTGTGGACTTATGAATGGATTTTGTCTGGGGTTTCTGAACTTTATTTACTGTTTATTTTATATTAATAAACCCAGTCACCAAGCTGGGATATTTTTTGACCAAGAAAAAGCCTGAAGTGAAGTTTATTTGAACAGTCCAGGAGGGGAAACTGGGGCAGGCTGCCTGCAGCATGACCCTAGGCCATGAGGAGATATAGAAGAGGCACCTGGGCCAGTTACAATTCCCTTATGTGCCAGCATATTCTGAGCTGTGGAGCCCAGCTCCCCACTGCAGAAAAGACACGAAGGCCTTCCCCCTAGGCAGCAGCTCCACCCCTCATCCTGCAAACATCCCTCTGGGATATTGTGCTAAAATGCTCTTTTGATAGCTGTTTCGCATCCAGCTTCCTCTGACGGCTCTGTATTTTAAGAAGATAGCATCCAGGACCTCATAGCATGACACACTGCATGCCATCGCCTCTCCGAGAGCGCTGTTCCCAAATCCTGACTTGACTCTTCCTCACTCAGTATTTCTGCTTCAGTAATGGGACCACGCAGTGCCATACAAAGCTGCCTCACTTTCCTCTGAAGCACCAGATAATGGTCACGGTTGCAGAGGATGAGGAAGAAAGTCAGGCAATAGGGTGTGACTGGGATCGGTAAGCAGCTATGAGTTTTGCAAGAGGGAGAACACAAGCTGCTCACTCCCCACCGAGTTGTTCCATAGAGGAGATACACCCAAGCTGTGTATGTGCAAATACTTTGCCGTCCCCTCATACCCTTCCTGTGAGAATCCCAAAGCATTTTACTCACAAGGATGAATTAAATTTCACATCCATAGTGAATCACAGGCAAGTATTGCTACCCCAACGTTAGAGCATGAGGAAACTAAGGCATGGCGTGGTCAAGTGACTACTTGAGTCTCAGAGCTGAGTCAGTGGCAGAGTTGAGACTAGGACATAGGAGACCTGATGCCCTGTCCTTGGCTCTACCCACTAACCCACTCTCCCTCTCTCAGCATATTTAAGCAGCACACTGCTATAGTTATACTATGTACAGTAAACATTATTCAATTATTAACAAATGGCAGCTTCACAATGGTATTTTTTTTTAGCTTTCTCATTTCCAAAATTCCCAGGTACAGCACAGCCTGTACCTTGATTTCGAGCTGCAGCACCTTCCTCACTCCAGAGTCAGCACCCCAAAATCCTGAGTTACTCACGATATTGCTGTTGTAGGTAAAAACAGCAGCAACTCTGCTGTCTTCCAACATAACCTAGAGCATCACAGTCTTTTTCACTGAGCGGAGGACTGTTAGCCAGGACATTGGGGTTATCGCCTGCTTTATTCAAGAAGTGTCCTGGGATCCTAAAGGTCCATCTGGACAGGCTGCGGTGAGCCACAGATGGAACCTCAGTTTAACAGCCGCAGTCAGCGCAGAATGGCAGCATCTGCACTAAGCAAGAGCCAGACCCTAGCATGGTACTTACACTCATGTTGACCCTTCTGGCCAAGCCGTGAGAGTGCTATCGAGTTGGCTCTAGCACGTTGCATGAGAGATATCATGTGATTCTGTTTTGTGTTTTAACATGTCATTAAATGATTCATAATTAGGACAAGACCAAACCTTTGGTGCCCATTCGTGCTGTCCTGTATTGGCAGCGGGACTGATCCTCTTCTCACTCAGACTGCTTTTAGGTGAGTAAATTTGACGGAGTTACTCCAATTCCCTCTGCTGGGAGAGAGATCAGAATCAGGCCCAGCTTTCTAATAACTATTCTAATTTAATTTGTGTCACTGTCTCCACCTGGGAATTGTGATCTAGACATGCCCTCCTTTGGGCCTTGTTCTATTTCCAAATATAGGGCCTTCTCCCACTGTCTGATGGGAAGCCTGGCTGCTTCTAGTTTGCTCAGATGATGGCTCCATATTGTTAAGCTTAGATTCACGACACTTCTTTCCTCCTGACTTCCATCACTTTCAATTGCACTGTGTTTTATAGTTGTATTTCAGGTTTTTTGCACATAAATCAATATATAATAAAACTAAGCACTTTTACACTCATCAAAGCACTGTGCAAAGATTAACTCTCCTCATGCCCTTGGGAGGTGAGTAAAGAAACGTCTACACAGCCCACGGCAGGAGTCTCAGATCCCATGTCAAGAGACTGGAGCCCACTCCTATGTCCCTAGGCTTCAGAGTCTCAGCCTGAGCCCAAACTTCTACACAGCTTTTTTTAGCGCTGTAGCGTGAGCCCCATGAGCCTGACTCTGTCAACCCACTTGCTGTGTAGATGAACCCTAAGGGAATAAGCATTATTATCCTCCTTACTTAGGTCCTGCTAGTGCGCTTGACGCTGAAGTAGCTACAAGCACATTTTACAAACAAGGAAAATGAGGAACATGACCCAGAGAAGCAAGTGTGGTTTTGCTGCAGCTGGGAGGGTGTATGCAGAGAATCTATGTCCCTCATGTGCTATGGGAATGTGTTCTGTTATTATCCTAGTGTGCAGGGGCTTTTGCATGCAGGTCAGGAGAAAGGACAGTATCAGTGGATCTGTGCAAACATGATACATTCACCCCACTAAGGGATCTGCCCTGAGGCTGCAGAAGCAGCTCCAAGGTTGAGTCCCTCCTCTCTTGTCTCCTATAGAACTTCCCAGTGCATTGGGCTAAGGATTTAGCCCTGCGTGATTTGACCAAGGTCACACAGCAAGTAGGGGCAAAGCCAGGACCCTATGCCACCAGCACTCCCAGCTATCTCCGTGACACCACTGATTTCCTGAGGAAACTACAATGCATTGGTGA
>NC_133784.1:21273559-21305040 GCF_003597395.2 Chelonoidis abingdonii
CATCCTGCAGCAAAAAAACTTCAGGACCAGACTTCAAAGAGAAACTGCTGAGCTTCAGTTCATCTGCAAATTTGACATCATCAGCTCAGGATTAAACAAAGACTGTGAAAGGCTTGCCAACTACAAAATCAGTTTCTTCTCCCTTGGTTTTCACACCTCACCTGCTAGAACAGGGCCTCATTCTCCCTGATTGAACTAACCTCGTTATCTCTAGCTTGCTTGCGTATATATACACCTGCCCCTGGAAATTTCCACTACATGCATCTGACAAAGTGCATATTCACCCACGAAGGCTCATGCTCCAGAACATCTGTTAGTCTATAAGGTGCCACAGGATTCTTTGCTGCTTTTACAGATCCAGACTAACGCGGCTACCCCTCTGATATAAAGCCAGGATTAGAACTCAGGAGTTCGTGGCTCTCAGCCAAAGCACAATCTATCAGAGCGCAGCTGCCTCTGTGCATTATAGTAATGATAATCTGAGCTGTAATCTAGATGGGCAGCTTTGGAGCTGATATATATACTTAAAAAACAGAAAGCGGCTAAAAAGACAGACCTGTGAAATGAAGCATTTCTCTGTGCCAAAATGAACCAAAGCATTCACATGCAACATCACAGCAAAGCCCCTTCCAATCAGAAAACACCTGGGAAAGTTTAAAGTACAAACCAGTAGGGGGAAAAGGAAGTAAAATGTCATATGACGCAAACTTGTTAAAGTCAGCGATCTGTTAAATACACACAGTGTCCTTTCACCCATCCAAGGCACATTTCAGACACTAATGCAGTGTTTGCAAAGGGATTTCTGTTAGGGTGAAAATTATACCAGTGCAGAAGTCCAGCACAAGTTTCATACCCACTTCAGCCTTCAAAACAGGTGAGCTCCAGCAGCTATTTAAGTGGCCACACATCCAGCAGGATGCTGTGTAATGCCACACTTCCTGCTGACTTCCATGCATAGAGCTAACCACAAGTAGCAGAGATTGAGACAGAGAATTGAGCTAGGCCATATTACAGTAGCATCAGTACTGTGTTTACTATGCAAGTTATTTCCTGCTCTGTATTGCCAACTCCAGCAGGTCAAAAACCCGTGAGTCAGGCTCCTGAAATCATGAGATTGGCTTTCAAATCATGAGATTTAAAAAAAAAAAAATCTAGAGACATGATCTGGGGATCTTTTCTTGTGCCTTCTGGGTTTTGAGCCTTTAGGCTGCACTTGGAACGCATTTTCAAGCCTTTGTCTGCAACTGTGAGGGCTAGAAATTTACTTTTAAAAATATGAAAGCTGAGATCCTCATGTAATCACCTAACTCCAGGGTGTGCGGCTTTAAAAACGCCCACCAAAATCACCAAAAGCCATGAGTGTTGGTAACCCTGCTTGTTGTTCGTCAAATACATTATTCTAACACCTGCCTTGGTTGCCAACGAAATACCACAGATGTAAGTCAGAAATTTCCACTCTCTGTAGTTACACCAGGCAGAGACACCGTCCCTCTTCCCTGATTAAATATCATTATGAAGAGCTCTCAGTCTAGGGTGACCAGATAGAAAGTGTGAAAAATTGGGACGGGGGTGGGAGGCAATAGGCACCTATATAAGAAAAAGCCCCAAATATTGGTACTGTCCCTATAAGATCGGGACAGCTGGTCACCCTATCTCAATCTGGGGGTCAAATTGTCAGGTGCTTGGGGAACAGGTATCAGAGCGTATGACCCTCACCTTCTCACACTACTGAAAAGGAGAGCGCGGTCTCAGCATGATGGGAACGGGGTGTTGGTATGGAAAAGGCTTGAGAATCTCTGATCTAGGTATCTGGCTTCTTGTGACTGTATTTTCAAGGAGTGAACATTCACCATCTGTAATAACTGAACACTTTTTTGTTGTTGTTTGGAGTATTAAACAAGATGACTATCCACACAGCAGAGGGAAATGCAGAAGAAATTCATAACAATGAAGAAGAAAATGAATTTAAGATTGAATCCCCAGGACAATAACCCAAACACCGTCCTCAAAAAAACAGCAAAGAACTGCACATTCATTAAAAGTAACTATCTCACCCTTTGTACTGGAAAATGTTGTGCTGATTCACATACTGCAGAAATAGTGTCAGAAGAATGTTTTATTTTATTGGTCATTTGGGAAATTTAAAAGATATTAAGAGATAGTGGGTCTAAGTTATCTATGGGGCTTTACTGATGAATTCCCAGATTTTCAAATATTTTTAACATTTTATTTTAATCTAAAACCCTGATCGCCATTAATAATAATAATAATAATGATAATTAATTCTATAGTGCTTTTCAGCTGTAGGTCTCAAAGCACTTTACAAAAGGACAGCAGTACCATTACCCCCATTTTACAGATGGAGAAACTGAGGCACGGGGAGAAGAAATTACTTGCCCAAGGTCACCAGCAGAACTAGGAACAGAACTCAGGTTTTCTGGGTCCTAGTTCAGTATACTGTCTGCTAGGCAACATTGCCTTCCCTTTTATGGTGTTTATGAGGTAATGGTGCCCAGCTTTCCCCTGTCAATACATCCATATGTACGTGTAATCTTTCATATATTCAGTGACAAAAATAATTTTGCACTCATCTCCAAGATCAAAACATTGAACACTTTGTGAAACTACACAGAAGCAAGTGGCTGTTGGTTTGCTTTATCTTCCTTTGGAGATTTGAACTGCTATTTGGGCAATTGCGCAGCCCAACACCACATCTGCTGGGCATACTGACTCCTCCATGCTACCAGAGGGCACATCCTCCTGACCCTGAGAGGTAGGAAGCCTACACCTGGACTAGGTCAATGGAGGACTGGACATGGAGTCAGTCATCTGCTGCCAGTAGGGTTGCCAAGTTTGGTTGGACAAATTCCTGGAGCTTTCATTACATGATACAATCTTTACTTAAAAATTTAATCTTTAATTCCTGTAGACTCCAGGACAATCCTGGAGGTTGGCAACTACCTGCCAAGGCAGTAGCATCCAGACCAGTGACAGTGGTCGGTCCTTAAACCTTAATGGTCAGTTGGAAACACCCTTGGCCCAACAGGTTGGCTGCAGCCTATGAGCCTCTGCAGAAAGGTTGGGGATGGAGAGTGGAAAATCCCCAGCAGCAGAACAAAGGAACCAGGCATTGCTGGTGGGATGTATCTATTGGAAGGTCTCTCAGCAGAGACACGCAGGACCCTGGGGCAGGAGAGAGGTACATGCTTTCGCAGCAGGGGGGCCTGGTTAACTATAGACCAGCAGGAAGAAGGAAACAAGCTGTGTGTGTCTGCCCCACTCGCTGTGTTTCTGAAGAGAAGCCAAGAGCTACAGGGAAAGGATCCTGAGCAGCACAGAAGACTGTGCCTAAGGCCAAAGAATGTTTAGAGTGGTGAGGTAACCAAAGCAGGTGATTTGCGATTTTCTCTAGATCTGTGTATCTGTTGCGCAGGGGTTCTCAGGACAAATTATTTGCTGGCCTCAGTGTGCAGCCAGCAACTCTTGCTGGTGGCCACTCTCACACTTTTTCCTAAAATACTTTATTAGTGTAGCGCCCCGTCAACCCGATTACCTTCTTTCATGCCAATGTGCTTACAGGTGTTGATGGACAGGTCTGGGTTCTTCTGGATCCCGCCACCCACTCAGCAGGGTGTATCTTCTTTATTTTTTCCTATGAATTTATTTGGCGGTGCCTCCCCCCTCCTCCCCCATTCCTGGCAGGGTCACCAGGGCAGCTTGGGAGGAAAATTCTAACCACAAGGTAACCCCCACTTACTTGCTAGATAGTTGGAGACTTCCAAGAAATAACACAAACACAAAAATTATATTAAACAGGACACAAATATAACATAACAGGGTAAAACACTATTTTTAGGTTCACCAGTGCCCACACTGATAATAGCCGTGACTTTCCCCCAGTCACATGACATGATGTAGCAAATGTAAGATTAGTGTCCGGCTGGTACGCATACTTTGTTGGGGCCCTTGACGACCACAAAATTCTTCTCTGCAGTGGTCTAGCAGTGTGGCTGACTGGGTTCAGAACAGTGCAAAGGACTCACAAGTAGTAGAAGTTGTTAAATCCCTCCACAGGATTAACATGCAGCAGGTTATAGAATCCCCAGACCCTTACTCCCTGGCCTGAGGACACAGTTCAGGGAGTGGGGGGGTCCCCAAAACAAATTCCCTGACTAACTAAAAGGTGGTGCACCCACAAGCTCCATGAATGATCCTCAGATTCAGAGATGACTCTGGACTCCTCAGTCACAACAGAAGGGCTGATCTCTGCTGGCAGGGATCCTCTTCAGATAGGAGTCAGGCTGCTTCAGTCCCAGCATTTCCCCTTACCACAAAGGGTGCAGGGCTCAAGGTGCAGATTACACAACTGTACTAAAATCCAAACTGTAGTCTCCTAGGCCAGCATTCTGACACACACACAGAGCAGGCAACAGCCCTGTATTAGCAGACAGAGCAGAGTGATTGGTCTCACCTAGGGAGCTGGATGATTGGTCTCACCTAGGGAGCTGGAGGGTAACTCAGCCTGGCTGGGGAAGTTTCCCAGTAAAACTCTACAAACTGGGAATCATCAGTGGAGAAGGAAAAATCCAGCTGAGAGATCTTACTTTCAGATCCCTAGAGGCCAGTTCTCAGGGGGAACCCCACATGCAGGCAGGATTGGCGCCGGGCCATTTCGCCGCCCCGCGCGCGGGTCTCGCGGCTTTGGTGGAGCTGCCGCAGGTATTTCTGTGGAGGGTCCGATAGTCCGTGGCTTTGGTGGAGCTGCCGCAGGCAAGCCTACAGCAGGTCCACCCGAGCCACGGGACCAGCGGACCGTCCGCAGAAATGCCTGCGGCAGCTCCACCAGAGCCGCGAGACCAGTAGACCCTCCGCAGGCACGACTGCAGCAGCTCCACCAAAGCCGTCTGCCGCCCCCGTGGCAAAATGCCGCCCCCCTCATAATGCTGGCGCCCTAGGTGACTGCCTAAGTCACCTAAATGAAAGCGCCGGCCCTGCATCCAGGCCTGGGACCTCAGCTCCCCACACAGCCAATCCTGCCCTTACCTTGGCTGGCTCCAGATTGACTCAGAAATGGCTTCTCCCCTTTTCTGAACTCCCTGGGAAGGGCATCTCACTCCCTATTGGTTGCTGGGCAGACTCTGAGTCTGCCTAGACTCCCCCTCCGTACCAGGGACAAGTGTGCCTCTCCCTTAGCTGCCAACAGACAGAGCCCTAGGAATCTAGGTAATCTCCTTGGGGGGTTACATTAGCTTTAGGAAAAACAAATAAATTTGCACATATTCATGTCCAAATCATTGTAATTTATTTATTGCTAGCTAGTTAGTGTGCTGTGAAAAGTGATATTAACAAGCATACAAGCATCGCTTTTCATAGCAGACTTACTCAGCCCTATCAAGACTGGTGACAAATTAAGCCCTGGATGGGGGGTTGTGGCAGGCAGTGGGGGCCAGGGGCAATGGGGATGAGTCAGGGGGAGGCAGTCAGGGGCTGGAGCCCGAAGCCATGTGGCCAGAGCCTGCTGCCCCACCACTCCAGGGCTGAAACCCAAAACCACTGGGAAGGTGGGGAACTCACGGCTGCCTGGTCCTCCAGCATTGTGCCACAGGTGTCTCCACAGGGGGAGCAGGGCCCAACCACTGCTGCTAGTCCAGTAAGATGGTGCATCCAGGAGCAACAGGGAGGGGCTGTTACTTTGCCCCCTACCCCAATAACAGCCCAGGAGACTGTGGCTGCAAGAAAAGCTTCTGATGGCTGCATGCGGCCATGGTGGCCACATCTGAGAAATGCTTCATGAGGTGAAGTGTCAGAGTTCGCAAAGTCCTGCGCATAGCCTGTCTCTATGTCTATGTGCTTTCCCTGCCACGTGCCCCCGAAGAGGTGACCCTCATGTGGTGGGTGTTCTTGGAGAAGGCATGTGAGAGCAAGCACTAGTCCCAGTGGTAAGGGGATTGGATTTGGGGGGGCTCAGCCCTCAAAAGGGAGTGCTAGACCGAGGATCTGATCCCCAGAGTGTGCCTAGACACCCCAGCAAGGGGCAGGGCCTGGGCTCTGTGCAGACTCAGGAGGCTTAGAGCACAGGGGGGCCCAAACACGACAAGTGGGTTAATGTCAGGCTGTTGGGAGCTCTTCCAGCGTGGTGCATTTGACACCAGGCTAGAGAAACCTTGTCCAGCCAGCAGGACGGTAGCCTGAGCAATGTGTGCTGTGAGACTTGGCCCTGCCAGGCTGGGGAGAAGTACACCTTCCTGCTCCTGAATGTCCCAGCATACTCGCTCTGTGGGTGGAGTGGGGGCAATTGGTCATGAAGCCTGTGGAGGGAGCATGTGGCACTCTGTGGAGGGAGGGGATCTAGGGTGTGGAGGAGAGCATGAGAGCAGCCCCCTGGGATGAGACAGCACTGGGGGTGGGGAGGGGCAGGTGCACAGGACAGAGGCTGAGGAGCAGCCTACTACAGTGCTTCATATTTCCTGACCCGGGCCTCACTGGCTGGGAGCAGAGCTCTGTGGAGGAAGGAGGGGCAATGACAGCATTTTCACACCCCTGGGCTGGCTGGGGGTGGAGGGAAAAGGGTGGGGAGCCGGTGATCCAGCAGGGAGACCTTTCACTGACTATGTCTGTATGGGTGGTGGTGTGGTATTTAACCCAGAGGCAAAGTGAGGGTACCTTCACTGAGAAAGCCCTGCCTCAAGGAGTTCAGTCCTGAAGAACCAAGAGCCAGAGCATCCCAGCTGATGGAAGGTGCCATGACAGACTGGGGGGCAGGGGAGGGGGCAGGGTTGTTGTCACCTAGCCCCAGGTCTATTCAGGGCTTTAAAGATCAAAAGCCAGATTCTGATCTCATTTACACCTGTGTATATTTGGTGTTGCTGTACTGAAAGCAGTGGAGTAATGCTGGGTTTCCACCAGTGTGAGCTGGATCCTGATCTCAGAAAGAGGCTGGTTTTGTGGTTACAATGTAGGAGTAGGATGCAGGAGAGCTAGGTTCAATTCCCAGTTCTGCCATTAACATCCTGAAAAAAATTGGACTAGTAGCTTCATGTCCCTCACTCCCCCAAGTGTAAAATAAGATAATAATCCTTCTGGGTCTGTCTTGCCTGTTTACATCAGCAACTTTTTGCTACATATATCTACAGCACCTAGTGCAGTGGGATACTGATCTTGGCTGGGACCTCTATGTGTTTCTAATAATACAAGTAATAATAGTCTGTCCCCAATACCCTGAATTGAACTCAAAGTGCCTTGATGGCAAGACTACGATGCTCTCCTGTCGACCTGCCATGCTTGAAAAAGGATGCTGCACTAATGCTTCCTAGTGGTCTCCAAGGGTGGCCCTTATGAGGAGAATAAGCAACTTAACTAGTGGGGTTTTAAAAATGATGACCCTGTTTCAGTGCAAATGCCTCTGGGAATGAGAGACAAGAGGGAGAAAACAAGAAAAGCTGTGACACAGGGACAGGCAGAACTGTCTCCTAACAGAAAGCTTTACAAAGTCTTCCACTAGGTACCCTGGATCTTTAAAGGGCACCATCAAGTACTTTTAAAAATAGTTTAACTCCCCATTGTTTGTCTTTCACAAGCTTGAAAATGCTGTCTCTCCCTACTGATCTTATTCTTTTTGCTTTCATTGAGCAATCATTTATTTTCCATGCTTTTAAATGATGCTGAAATTAGCTTGGTTATTTTTGTTTAACAGCCTCAATGTATATGGTGCTCTTATCCTGCAAAAACAGCTTTGTTTGTTCTCCAGCATCAGTGGCGATGTCAGCAAAGCTCCCAGAAGAGTGGCTGCTGTTAGTTAATTGCTGGCTACTTCACAGCCAGCAAAGAGGTGGTAATGAGGCCAGGTGCTTTTGTAGGTCCTACAGAAATATGATCTATTGCATTTCTTGATAGAACTTTCCTCATCATAAGTCAACAACATTACATAACTAAAATATAAGTTTGAAATCCTTGGCTGTTAAAAGAACAGTCAGTATTTTCATTTTTTCTTAGTAATTAATAGTAATACCTGGAAAACTTCCCCCTTCAAGTTTATAGTAGCAACTTCTGATTAAAATGTTTATGATCAGAGAGATTGTTCCTTGTGATAGGGCCTTCAGTGGCCGGGCAGCCTAGATTGCTGGTTAGGACTGTAGGGGAACTTGACCCCTCCTTCTCCCTCAGGTCCTGGCCCAGAATCCAGGTTCATTCAAACCCCTAATCAGGGGAGATGGATCTGTCTCCCAGCCATGGGGGGAGGGGAGGTTGTGTGTTTCAGGACTTGTCTTGAGCTGCTCCCTATACAAGTCCTTTAGTTTGCAGCATGGCCCTGCTAGTCCAGTTTCCCCACAGTTAGGGCTTGTCTGCAGGCTCCCCTTGGCAGGGGAAGACTGACTTGCCTCCAGTGACTATCTTGGCAGGCACATGCAGGTGCATGTACACACCCCTCCTGCCTCTTTCCCAGTCAGCCTCTAACTGAGCCAAGCTCCCTTCTTACTTCCCCCCTGCAGGCCTGGCATTGGCTGAAGGTATAAGTGTGTGTATGGGGGTGGTGGTAGCTGAACCCACAGGTGTTCTTTAACCCCTGCTGTGCCTGGCTGCAGTTTCTCTGCTCCTTCACATTTCTCCATTACTCAGGTAGATTGGCTTGTTATTCTAGGTTGTTAAAGACAGCTGGGGCTTGCACATGGGTTTGTTTTAGTAGGGTCACTCAGGAGCTAGTTTGTTATTGCAGGGTTATTAAAGTGTATCATCCGCCTTCCCATTCTCACTGATGTCTATGAGAAGAGGCCATGGAAACTGAGGGCACAAGATGGCCTTGAATGAAATGAATACTCCAGGGAGCAGAAAGGTAGAAGTAAGCCTCTTCCTTCATTTCTGCTGGTAGCAACTGGCCATGTCACACACAGCAGGAAGGTCAAAGGGAATGGAGATGCCCTGCTGTCATCCAGGAGTCTGTGTCTCCTGGCAGACTGATGAGTAGGAGATTGGTAACTCCTCAGCCCTGCAGTTTCTGAACTCAGACTCAGAAGCCCAAGGGTTAATTCTGTCCCTGCTGAGGCCCCACAGCTACTTTCCTTTGATGGAATCTGCATGCAGATTCTCCAGCAGTGAGGAAGAGGGCAGGTTTTTCCCTTCCAGGCTTTCATTATGTTGCAGTTTTCATGATTTTCCAGAGCTGCTGGGTTCATGAAAATTAATGCAATTCTGCCAGACTGTTTCCTTTGCTTCTGATGTGCCCTGATACATTATGAAACTGTTCAAGTGACTGAAATTTCCCTTCCGCTGAGTACAGACCATCAGGGCTTGATTCACACTGTTTCAGGAGACTCCTTTCTGACACACCTGGTGCTGTGCTAAGTGACCCAGCTGACTAAATCAGAGGAGCCTTCTTGTGCTTGGGCCCTCTTTCTCAGCTGCCTGTTCCAGTTTGATGACATCAGCTCACTTGCTGGGAAATGTTGTCGGTTCAACAGGCAGATTTTGCAAAATATATCAATTCTTAAAATTTCCAAAACATGTATCATCTTTCCTGTTCCTTTAATTCCTGAACAGTAAGAGGGGAAACAGATTGTAGACAGGAAACATTTAGCAGGCTGGAGTTTTTACAGACATTAAGAATGGGTGGTGGTGCTCTTGGTTAGCCAATTCACTGATGTGCATGTTGCAGTCCTGCAGAGTGTCCTACAGGAGGTGCTAGTGAGCTCAAGTTTTAGCATGTGGAAATTCTCATATTTTAACTTCACACTAATTCTGGTGTCCTATTGATTAGTGTAGAATTGTTCTGTGTTTCAGTGGAAGCATTCTGTAGGGGCCTGTTAGTCTGTATCTCTCTTGGTTATGTAATATCCATATCTTCTGGCAGGAGTGGTACCCACTGAAAGCATAGGACTGATTTCTGAATAATAATAAAGAAGGAAGTTAATAAATTATGAACTGATTCTGATCATGCACATTGGGGAGGCATAAAGATTTCACTAAGAGATGCCAAGTGGACATATCTGAGAGAGGGAGACCAACTCAGGGGAGTCTCAACCCCACTGTTTACATAGCATCGTTGGATGGAAAATGGGCTCTTTCTCCTGAGGGTCCTCACCTTCCCATTTTTCTGGGGTCATTCAATGAGATAGGGTACTGTACTTGCTCCCAATGTGTTTCCAATTGGCTCCCACAATAGCTCTAGGATCTATGGGATTTTTCAAGAATTTAAATCAACCAATACATTTTCTCATCAGGTATTTTGCTTTAGGTGGCTGTGAGATATCTCCTTTTCCAGAGGTTCTCAACCTTTTCCATGCAGGGATGCCCCCTTCCCATTTAGCCAGGATCTATTTGGGATGGAAATGGCAGGGTGATTGTGTCTCGCTGATACCTAATCATGTCTGCCAGGTTGAGGATCTCTGTCCTATTCTAAGTAAGAGAAAACTGACTAATTCCGGGTACCACTGTGCGGAAATGGTTGGTGCCAATGTAGCCTTTTTAATAGGAACCACTGCCTTTTTTTTCTGAAGGGATGGGTGAACAGGGGGAAAGCAAGAAGAGAAAGACAGTATTCATAGGGTAGTTGGGTAAGTGCCCATTGGATGCACTAGAATTCTTGCGCGGACTGTTTGAACTGATCCATGCGTCTAGAGCAGTGGTTCCCAAATTTGTTCCGCCGTTTGTCAGGGAAAGCCCCTGGTGGGCTGGGTCGGTTTGTTTACCTGCCGTGTCCGCAGGTTTGGCCGATCACGGCTCCCAGTGGCTGCGGTTTGCTGCTTCAGGCCAATGGGAGTTGCTGGAAGTGGCTCGGGCCGAGGGATGTACTGGCCGCTGCTTCCAGCAGCTCCCATTGGCCTGGAGCAGCGAACTGTGGCCACTGAGAGCCACGATGGGCCGAACCTGTGGACACAGCAGGTAAACAAACCGGCCTGGCCTGCCAGGGGTTTTCCCCACACAAGCGGCGGAACAAGTGTGGGAACCACTGATCTAGAGCTTTGGATAGGTGTATAAATATAAACAAGTCTGTTTAGCAAGACATGAATGGACTATGAGATAAATTCTCAGGCCCTTATGAAGTAACATCTGTTGGCTGTTGCACTGCAGCCTAAACCTCAGCATGCTCCATGTTTTATCGTGACAATGGAACATTTGTATCCCAATGTGCCAGAGCACTACCATGATGCCAAATTTGTCCTTCCAGTGCAAGTCTCCTCCCACAACATTCCTTCTGCCTCCCCTTTTATTTCTGCAAGGGAGCTCGCCCTAACCTCACCTGCAGACAGCACTGGGCTTTCCAGTGCTTCACATTTCCTTCTGATGAAGGGCACCTGGCTCTGTGGTCCAAAAGAATCAATGAGGAATCGTTAGGAAATAGTGCAAGGACTCATTCATTTCCAAAACTTTTCTTTTTCTCCAGTCACTGTTGTTAATTGGATTGTTGGTAGCCAGCGGGCTTTTGATCTGCTCTCCTGCCCCCACGGCAGGGGAAGGGAGAGAAGAAGAAAGAGGGTTTTAAATGTCATAAATCAGACAGAGATATGTAAGGGTTTATAATGATCAATAAAACAAACAATTATCTCGTCATTACCCAATACACTGTCGTGATGGCTTCAAGCACCAGCAAGAAAGCTATAAATAATAACACCATTCGGGGAGAGGAGGGGGATGGGGGGGAAGAAAGTAGAAGCCTTGTCAGGTGGCTGTAGAACACAGTGAAATGGGGTTCTGGGGTTGAGGTGTTTCTGCAGTGCCTTTATTAATTAACATTCCAGTAGCATCTACAGTTCCCAACTGAGATCAGAGCCCCCAGTGTGCTACGCACTGGACAAATGGTGAGCTAGTCCCCTGCTCTGAACAGCTTTCAATCTAAATACTCAAGAGAGACAAAGATTGGAAAGGAAAACAGAGGCACAGAGAAGGGAAGTAACTTGTTCAAGGTCACCCAGAAGAGCCTTGAATAGAATCCAGGTCTCCTGACTCCTGGTCCTAGTAACTGGATCACACTGCCTACCTGCTGTAATGGTATTATAGGTGGCACAGGTAGTGACACATAATGAAGGTTGCCTGACACTTTCCATTGTACATGCATCCTGTGCGCTGAAGGAGGCAAGGGGTTTTGTGGAACAAATAGCACATGATCATGTAATTAAAGACTGTAGCATAATGCACATGCACTGGGGTGCTAAAACTGAGGTTGCATGGATAATCTTAATTCTGGCATTTCCTAACTTTTGAGTGCTTGACATTGCAGCCATAATGCTTCTTTTAATGTAGATATTTTTGGCTGTATTAGGATGTTTCCAAGGGGCAGAGAGGGCTGTGAGAAATCCTTCAGGGCTGAATTCTCCCCTCCCCTCCCTTCCTCTCCAGAACTCTAAGAGAATAGGCCATTGGAGGAGACTCCAGTGTTGTTAATCAAGGACTAAACTCAGCATCTGTTTGCACTGAACTTACAGCTCCAGCTCGGGATTTCCCTGGGATCAGCTTCAGAGGAAAGAATCCCTGTGCATCTGTCATGACACTGCCCCCGATCCATCCTGCTCCCCCATTTAAATCAATGGGAAAACTCCTGCCTGCTCCTGCTGGAACAGACTCGGGTCTATCAGCGACACTGGCCTCAGCACAAGGATATGAATGGAAAGAGCTGCCTTCACATGGGCACCTCTGACACCGCAGATCTTGAGAAATGCTGACAGAATCGGCCAAGGGAGGATACTCCTGTTGGGGCAAGAAGCTCCCCCTTCCCTCAAGCTCCACCAATCCCTTGAGGTGTGTGCAGTTCTCAGGGGATCCACTGGAGATAGGAGGCCCAGCGGTTGGATAGCCTGGGCCTCTTCCTCTGCCCCA
The DNA here is from genome assembly GCF_003597395.2 of Chelonoidis abingdonii. NCBI lineage: Eukaryota > Metazoa > Chordata > Testudines > Testudinidae > Chelonoidis > Chelonoidis abingdonii. The sequence continues at coordinate 21,286,367 of NC_133784.1, forward strand.
GCTCCAAGGGACCCCACTTCATCTGCCTGTGGATGCCCCCCAAGTCCATTCAAGGGGGATTCCCCAGTGGGCAGAGGCTTCCACAGAAATAGTAATGGAGCAGGAAGTGGCTACAGAGCAATGCACCCCTGCTCCTACGCCTGCTGGAGCCAAGACAGCAGCCCTGCGGTGGCTCTATTACCATTCCTGCAGAATGGGGGAGGCTTCCGTCCCCATCGATCCTTTAAGCCTAAGCTTACCCCCCTCTGTGAGTGGGTATGCAAACCCCACACTAGACCACAAGGGATTAAGAAGCTGCTCTGGGCTCAGGTAGCTCCGCCCTGCCACACCTGTGGGGCACGGTCAGGCTGGCAGCGTTGTTTAAAGGGGAGCAGAGGCGCTTAACCTGCAGGCACACCAGAGGAAAGGGCTGACTGCAGACAGGAGCCTCCCTGATGACCCTGGGCTGAAGTCTCCTCCTTGGGGGAAGGGAGGGCCAGATCCTGATGCAGCCTGAGAAGGCGTCATTCCCCCTTCTCTCTTATTGACTCAGTTTATTTACATTAATTCCCCTTGCTTTTTGTTCATAGACTACCCCGGAGCGGGAGAGACGTGGAATTGACCTACGTGGAGGGTCAGGTCACAGGAAGAGGCTGGCTAATGCAGAGGCAGAGCAGCTGTCAGCGGGAGACAACTAGCAGGAAGAGACCTGCCATGCCATGCCCAACCACAAGGAGGTGCTACTGGTGAGTCAACCCATTCACACCCCCAACGTTGCCCGAGGGCATTGAGGTAAAATAAGCGACAAACAGCCTGCATGCATCCTCACTGTTTCCCTGAGTTCCTTGGAAATGTGCCAGCACAGTGGTGGGCCTGAGAGGCCAGCAGGGAAACGGTTAATGCAGTTGAAGGCTGGGGAGAAAAAGCATTGAACTTTTCACAGGTATTTATCCGTTTTATTTTTCAAATGTGAGCGCTTAAATGATACATTTATAACAGCCTGAGGAGCTTTATAGTGCTGTAAACTGCAGCCTTATAACCTGTTTTAGGAGGGTGGGGAGAGGACTGGTGCTATGAAACAAAGATAATGATATCACTTTTAGTGCATTTGCGATTCATGTACCAGGCTGCAAGGAAGTGTCATGATGTTTGCAATGGACATTTTGGGTGCTTGCCTTTGAAATTTGCAATGAGAGCCACATGGGCCAGAGGCTCTTGTCTCCCTGGTTTATCAATGTGGATGTATCTTTTTATATCATAAACTAAACCCACATAAGTGGGCCGTTTGCTTGTTCTCGGATCTGCCGTGACAGTGGAACAGAAATGCCTTGATGGCTGAGTTTCTCACAGTCAGCTCTGAGCTCATGCTGGCTGCATTGCAGGCAGGGCAGCTCCTAACTCTCCTGAACACGAAAGTTCACTGTCTGGACATTCCCAGATCCCAGGTTGTTTAGAACCACCCTTCTGACTTATCGCTGTAAGAGCCATCCCGGCCTTCAGGTGAACCAGGGTTAACATTAGCTCAGCTTCCCTGCTTCTTGGCCCTGGATTTGCTGGACTCCTTAGGTCATTCCATTAGCAGGTGCACATGCTGCTTCCTTCAGGGATCCCTGACCAAACAGCTCCCAAGCTGCTTCCTCCAGTCCTCCTTATAAGGGCCAAGTATCTCCCCTTACCCAGTTGGGCAGCAGGAAATCAGCCACTGGTGCCAGTCACCCCTTGGAAGTCTGGCTCCACACTCAGACTAGCTTGAACCCCAAGTGGGGGACTCTTCCTGTTAATGTCATTCTTATTACAGTAGCACATAAAGGTGCCAGGCAGTGTACACACGTGTAGTAAGAGACAGTCCCTTCCCCACAGAGTTTGCACTCTAAATAGAGAGTTCAAACAAATGCAGGATTATTATCCTGACATTACAGATGGGAAACTGAGGCACAGATAAATTTGCCCAAGGTCACACAGTGAGTGTGTGGGAGAGCTGGGAGTTGAACCCAGACCTCCTAAGTCCCAGTCCAGCACTACCCTTCCTCTGCTTGCTGCCTACAGCTGCTAATTTTGCTTTCTTGTTATAAACATAAAGCCCTAAGTTTAACTTTCTCATGGCCTTTGACCAATGTAACACTTTAAAAATACAGTTTTATGAGGTTGGATGGTTAGGGGCTTGGCAACAGATATAAGGGAAAACTCTTTGCTCCTAGATTGCTGGTTTAACTCCAGCCTTGGTTGGTTGTAAGTGAAAGTTGGGGTGATCCACCTATTGATGGATCTCTCTGTTGCCAGAGGGAAGGGTGACCTATAAGGGGCAAGTCCAACAGTGACAATTTCTTGTGCAACACCACTTCTCCAGCTAGGGTTGAACCACTGCCCACTGATGTCATTGAGAGTCCATTGACTTCAGTGAGCATTGGGTAAGGGTCTTAATGAGCTGTCTGTCTAGCTTGGGTATGTGTACAGCTCCCATCACCCTAGTTTCTGAGCACCTCACAATCTTTAGTGTGTTTATCCTCAAAATGCACAAGGCAGGATTGTTGTCCCCCTTGTACAGATGGGGACCTGAGGAGCAGGAAGGCTAAGAGACTTGAACAAGGTCACACCAGTAATCTGTGGCAGAGTAGGGAATTGAACCAAGGTCTTCTAAACCCTTGAGTAGACCCCAACCATCAGACCAACATCCCCTGCATCTCTGTCTCTAACAGTTCCACCCCAGTGCAGGGGAGTGGCTCAGAGGAACACAATAAGCTGTTACAATTCCCCTTCCCTTCTGGGAGGAAAGGAATGGGGAGCTGCAGGTCTGGCTGCCTCGGACATGTTCTCAGAGATATTCGTAAGCAGAGGCCAAGGACTGACATGCTGCCCACGTTTCCCCAGCATTACCTTCTCCATTACCACCATATCCAGACTCTGACGCAAACATTTTTGGTTTGGGGAACGTGGCAAGTGGCACACTTTTGTGTCTTAAGGGTAGGGTAGCTGGCATGACAGCCCTGACTATCCACAAGTTGCATTTGCTGTAACTTGGCTGCTGTGGATACATCAGTGTTTATGAACTGTACCTGTCAGGTGGTAGACAAATATGATCCGTTTGACACGTTACTGCATAATTCTGCCTTTGTGCAGTGTAGGTGTGACTTGTTGCATACATTAAGTGGTAATTTTCCCATGATACTGATTTTTGACAGCTTGAAGTGTTCCAAAGAGCTGGTAACAACTTAAACAGTAAACAAATCCAGTGCTGGGCCAGACACATGCCCCATTGGGACAGCCAGGCTAAGTGGCTTGCAAAGTGAAAAAACAGACATTGTGGAAATCTATTCCCACCAATACATTGCACAAGGAGTTATGTCTAATACCACCTAATGTACTTGAACCAAATCTGCAGCCACAGCTATTAACATGTTGGGCCTTGGAGTGACAGTGAGGATCAAACTCTGGTCTGCTGTTCCAGAAACACAGGCCCCTACTAACTGAACTGAAATAGAATTCCAATTAGATGTTAACAGTGTAGAGCCTATGACACACAGTTGAGCAATTTTGATTTTGTCCAGTAGACGACAGTGTGCATCTGCCAGTAGATTCTGATATCTCTTTCTCTGTAATATTAGTGACTAGTCATCTGTTTCCCCTTTTTGGCTTTCTTTTGCATGCCTTGACTATTTGTTCTTGCAGTGGTTGTGTCTCCTATCAATGTAAATCCCTCAGACCCTGCAAGCTAAAACAGGGTTGGACTGGGTCAAACCCAGGGCTGGAGACTTCTAAGAAAAGCCCCGGGCACCAGACAATTGATGCTGATGACCCAGTATTAGGTGGTCTTCCAAGTGAGTCTGTATGGAGCGGATGCCAAAGCTGCTCGCTGTGCATGCTGCATTGGAGTAATGGCTGACTTTCAGATAAGAAGTAGAACAGCAGCTTTAATCACTATGCTCATTTGGCAAGGGGATCCTAATCACATCCCAGTGTGGGTATTGATATACTGTCTGCTTAACTTCCTGCTTCTGTTTCAGTCAGATGCATTATTCTTTTTTATTTCATGCCCTAATTTATGGTGTAGCATTGCTGTGCACTGCTAAACAGCTGTCGTGTTCCACCCCAGAGTAGGCTGCATATCAGTGTTGAGCAAAGTAATTCTTGTGTATATATTGACTTTAAAAAAATAAGTTTTTGGGATGTGTCATGGGGTGCACCACTCACCACCTCCTGGTCACTCTGGGGATTAGCTCTCAAGGTTGATACCCATTTCCAGGATCACACACCATCTCTCTGTCAGGTCTGCAGCTCCTCTCTCATTCCAGGAACCACAGTGTTCTCTGTGTGACTCAGCCCTCTGGCCAGGCCACTCGACATTTTCCCCCTTCTGGAGTATATTGAGGTCTTTCCTACAGCAGCCCTGGGCAGTCTTTCCATTCGCTGCTTTAGGTGACACTTCTTCAGTGGTTGGTAGGGGAATCTGGGCCCACCCTCTCCTCTGGGTTCCAATCCAGGGACCATCAACTCAGCAGTTCTTGGCTTTCCTGTCCCAGCCCTCACTGCTTCCTACTGCCCTGGTTCCCCTTCTCTCTCTGGGCATAACAGCTCCAACCCTCCTCCTTTTCCCACGGAGTGATTGCCCTTTCCCAGCAGCAGTCTCTGCCTGGTGCCAGCTTCTTGGCTTTATAGGCCCTGCCTTCCCCTGCACAGATGAACCTGTTTGCAATTAATTCCCTGCTGCCTGGCTCTTCCTCTAGCTGCAGCTTGTGGAGTTAATCGGCCTACCTGGCTACCATAAACCTTCCAGTCCTGTGTGGGGTAGACATCCCATTACAGGGTGAAAGCACTAACTGAAAGCAAGGTGGTATTATTATAATGGGGCCTTTTCAGAGCCATCCTAATGTGTTTCCTGGAGACTCTTGCTGGCTCAGATTAGCAGCCTGACAACTGGTGAGAAGGGATGGATTTAAGCTGCCCTACCACACAGAGAACTGCAGACCATTTGCCATGCACAAAGTAAATGTACCTTGACTTGTGCTCCTGAGAAATCATCAAGAATTACATGGACCCTGGACTTCCCATATGAAGCGAGTCAAATCAACTAAGGGAAAAAATCCATTTGAGTCTAACAGTTCAGCTGCCTCCATGTAACCTTATCAGGTCACTAGCTCAGTGTGAAATGCCTCCAAGAGTACCCAAATCAACTGTAGTATTCCTGATCTCATCCCCAGCCTGCTCCACCACCATCTCCACAGCATGAAGACCAAAAAAGTGAGCAGAAGCTGTCCTCTCATTAAAGAACATGCTGAATCTTGATACAAGTGTAAGCAGAGTCAGGATGAGCTGTGCCCTGACATCTGGTGGGTGAATTATGGGAAGTGTGGAAAGAATGTCCGGAATGTGAGGTCTCAAATATTTGCATAGGCACGCCCAGCAAGGAGCCAGCAAGGAGCCTGGGAATGGTTATTTTGACATTTTTGGATCCTTTCTTCATTATTGGGGCGGATGGATATAAAGGGTGTTGCCCACCTGATTGTGTGAATGAGGATCGGGAACTGCTTTGTGAAGAAATGTTTAATTAATTAATGACACTTTCTACAGGGATGGGTTCCAAAACCAGTGAATTGGAGAGAGGTTGGGATGGGTATTTGTGCTGGGGTGGAGATCCCTTGTGGGAGCTAGAAGCACGGTTCACCCCCTCTCTCTCCAACTGTGGAATGTCAGAGTTTGATTTTTTCCCTTAAGCTCTAGATACAGGTTGCTGCAGCTTGAACTCATATTGACAATGTGCACTAGCACTGGGGCTCCCTACTATGTGCTGAATCACTATGAGCTGATTACTGAGCTGGAGCATTGAGTGCTGTGCTAACAGTGGGGGAGCTGAGCTATAATGTGAACAGAGCAAGCTGGTGGACGTGGAGCAGTTTGTGGGATGGTCTGGAGTGGACCAGGGAGTGGTGGAGGGACGGCTGGGCAGAGTGGGTAGCTGTGGGACTGTGGAGCAGCCAAGAGCTGAGCAGGAGCCGAGCAGTTTGCGGACAATGGAGAAGGCTCCGAGCAGATGGTGGGTGGAGCAGTTTGCTGAAGCTGCCGGAGGAGCGAGTGGAGCGGCTGGTAGGGGAGCAGTCGTGAGAGTGGAAGGAGAACCATGGAGAGGCAGGAGATATGGCCCATGGACACGTAGAGTACCCTTTACACCAGGCTGGGGGAGGAACCTCTACGATAGATCTTGACTTTTGGGGTGGATTGCCAGCTTCTGGGTTGTTGGAACTTTGGAGTGTTGGATTAGACCCTAAGGGGAAAAGGCATGCAAATGTCAGTTGGGGGTGGTTATGGTTTTGTGTATAACTCTATTGTTTGGTGTTTCAATGGGTGCCACATTGTTTCCTTTCCTTTTTAAACGATTTTGCTACCTCGGTCCGTGGGTTGCGAGGGGGAGTTTGCTTCCTAGAGGCCCCAGGGGGTGTGGTTGCGTGTCCCAGGTCACTGGGTGGGGGCTCGAGCCGGTTATGCATGGTGTTACTGAAACAGAACCCCTGGATAGTGAACCCGGCCCTTATTGCTACCAACTCAGAGGGGCAGAAGGGTTACACAAGCATTGGCCACATCTAAACACAAAGGAACTGATCCTGCCCTCAGTTTCACTGGAGCAAAGCAGCAATAACTCTACTGTGGTAAAAAGTGTAAAACTGAATGGTACGGTCAGCTCAGAGTTGATACACAAGCAGAATGGTCACCATCAATAGAGGGTGGCAGGATCCTGCCATGGACACCTGGAGGAGTTGAATGAAATTGACCTCATTGTTTGCAGTGATGATCCTGTCAAAGAGGGACCCCCCCCCCCCCAAAAAGTCAGTAAAAGCATAACATAGAAAACCACACTTGCTTTTAAAGTCAAACTGCAGCAGTTCAAAAATCCCCGCTTCCTGCTGAGATTTGTGAGTCTATCCCTGTACTGCTATCAGAGGAGCATGGTGCAAGGTCTAACCACCAGGCTGGGAGTCAAGTGCTCTCGATTGTAGTCCCAGGTCTGCCAGGCGCAAGGCCTTAGTCAAGTCACTTTGTCTCACCGTGCCTTAGTTTACCTACCTATAAAAAGAGGATACTGATGCCCACCTGAGAGGGTATGAGCAGGCTCCGTTCACTAATATTTGTAAGGCACATTGAGCATATCAGATGCAAGACTTAAGAGAAGACAAAAGTACGACTATTAATATAAGTTGGGCTCTGTGCTGCACCCACTGAAGTTGCTTTTGAAGACGCAGGACCAGAGCTTTAGGGGATGATGTGTTTAGCAGGTTGTAATCCTCACTGGCCTAAAGAATACCTGGGACACATCCCTGTCAGTCGAGATGAAATGCCCCTTTAGAACATACTGCTGGGAAGATGTTATCCCCCTATAGATGTCTTTTATTCTCTACTGCTTCCTACAGCACCATGCACTGTTCACTGTAGTAAATCTCCTCCATCAGATGAACAGACACACAAAACAGAAAGTGATTTATTATTCTGCCCCATTATGCCTGTTTTCAGAGAAACTAATTATTCCACATTGTTGCATTAGATACTTTAAGAAAGATTACATTTTCTTACTTTTGGCTGATAAAAAAAATTAAATCCATCAGTTTTCCTAAACACATTATCGTAAAGACAGAATTTCTGGTTCTAATTATTAATCAGTCGGATTTGAGGATGCAGAGCATTTGACTTAAGCTCAATATATTCACGAACAATGTCCCAATGTCACATTTTGTATGGAAACAATTTTTCACTTTATTCAAGTCTTTTGGAGAGGAAACTGAGCTGCAGCTCTCGCTCAAGGTCGTGGGAGCTTAGTGAAGCCTCCTTGGTGTAACAAAGCTTAAACGTTATCTTCAACTTTCCAGACACTACGGGCATTTCTCTCCCTCCTTCCAAGCTCTGTGGTGTGGTGGGGACAGGATAAGAGAAAAGGAAATTAGCTAGCAGGGTGTGGCACGTGGGTGAGAATACTTCTTTGTGAAGGAGGGCCGGGTAGCAGCATGAGGGGCAGAGTTAAGGCTGGCCTTAATCACTAATTGACAATTTGTTGACTCTTGTATGTACTAGGTTGTGGAGTTTAGCCCTGGTTCGGTAATTCACATAAGCACATGAATTGTTCTACTGAGGTCCATGGGACTGCTGGAAGGTGCAAAGTTAGACAGCATGTGTCTAAACACCTTGCTGAATCTCTGAGCCTCCGTTGGCAGGGAAGGTGAGTGGGGGTGTTACTTCTCTAAACTGCCTGGCAATTTCCCATAGAGGCAAATAGGAGCTGTCAGGGCATTAGCCAGTTCCCTGCCTCTCAAGCTCAGCTATTCCTTAGGTCACCCCCGTACCTGCCTCCTGTATCCTGGACTGGCCTGCTCTGCAGTGCACCTGAGCAAGAGGAGAGGAGGGCAGAATGCAGCCCTGAGCACTTCAGTTCTCCCCTCCCATGTTGCAGTGTACTTGGTGTGCTGTCAGGGAAATATTCTCCCCTGTTGCTGCGGGGAGCAGTATTTGGGTGGAGAAGGTTAAGTTTTGCTTGTATTTCAGCTCAAGGTGCCTTGCAGTCTCCCTAGGTCTCAGCTTTGCAGGAAGTGAAAAATTCATTGGCTAGGAGAATCTGTGTTTTGATGAAAAGCAGAAGCTACTTGAACTTTCTCCTATTCCCAGACTGAATGTGTGGGAGGTCCAAGAATGTGCAGTCAGCTCTTGGCAGGCCTGGAGCATTGCCCCTTAAGAACTGAGCCATCCTGAGTCAGAGGGGTTAAATCCTCATTCCAATTTTGGGAAGGCATAGGATGTATCTTGTCCCTGGAATAGGATGTATCTGCTCTATTTCCAGCAAGGGGATTACAAAGTTTCTTTCTGAGGAACTGCTGCAGAGCTGCCTACTCAGCCTGGCTTCAGGCTAGTGGCTGCCTCACTTTCCCCTCATTCAGGTTAGATTGCCCCCCCGAGCCTTCTGGCTTGCTTTGGTTACTGCAGTGACGTTGCCCTCCAGGAAAGTTATTACAAAAAAAGAGTCCATCCCTTCCAGAGTACCCAAGTCCAAAAGGAACCCAAAGCCTTCCCCACAAGCTCAAGCTGGGCACAGCCCCTGCTTTCTAAGGTCTGTCTTCTCTACAAGTTTCAAACATTCTTCAGCCCATCCCTGGTTCAGTTCTCAACCCCTTCCCAAGCTCTCCTGTCAGCCCCTCCTGGCCTCCTTTGGGTCACCTCCTGCTGTCTACTGAGCACCAATCCCAGGGCTTCCCAGCTGGAGTGTCTCTTCGTTCTCAACTGGCTTCTGTTTTATCACCAGCCCAAAAACCTGCCTGTCATGTGACTTGGCTCATTTTCTCCACCTAGGGAGGAGGGCAGCAGAGTGTGTCACAAGGGACCTATCTGGGCTCCTTTCCCCTTAAAAAGCCAGTCCCCTCTGTGACAAGGCCATTAAATACCTGCCCTGCCCCAAAGGAGCATTTGGGTTGTCAGCCCCCTTCCTGGACTGATGCCTAAGTCTTATTAGGGGTGCAGGCCTTTAAAAGAGAGCAGCTGGGCTACAAGGGTCCTTGGTTCCAGGGAGCAGCATGATGTCTCTGGCGCCTGGCCCATTGGTCCAAGATCTAAATATACAGGGACTGATTCTGAATGCCCTGAGAAATATTTGGAGGTCGTGGTGGATAATTGGCTGACCATGATCTTCCATGATCTCCTACGATGACAGCATTTAGCCAAAAGAGCTAATGCGATCCTGGGATGCATAAACAGGGGAATCTCGAGCAGGAGCAGAGAGGTTATTGTACCTCTGTGTTTTGCACTGGTGTGACTGATGCTCGAATGTGTCCTGTTCTGGTGCCCACAGTTCAAGAAGGGTGTTTGATAAATTGGAGAGGGTTCAGAGAAGAGTCACAAGAATGATTACAGGATTTAAAAAATATGGTTGTAGCAATTAGACTCAAGGAGCTCAATCTATTTAGCTTAACAAAGAGAAGATTAAGGGGTGATTTGATTATAGTCTGTAAGTATCTACATGGGGAACAAATATTTAATAATGGACACTTTGGTCTAGCAGAGAAATGTCTAGCACGGTTGGAAGATGAAGCTAAAATAATTGAGACTGGAAATAAGGTGTAAATTTTTGACAGTAAGGATAGCCATTGGAACAATTTGCCAAGGGACATGGTGGAATCTCCATCACTGACAATTTTAAAAATCAGATTGGATGTTTCTGCTTTAGAAATTATTTTTGAGAAGTTCTCTCGCCTGTGCTATCCAGGAGGGCAGACTAGATGATCACAGTGGACCCCTCTGGCCTGGAATCTATGCATTTCATTAGCTTGGTATTCACAAAGCTCCAGCATTGCCTGGAGAATCAGGGGGTGTTTGCTGTGAGTTAATCTTTCGAAGGGGTCTGGAACAAAGACCAGTTTAAAACCTACAACCGTGTTGGGTCTGCTGTGTGAACTTGCAGTAGACTAAGCACTAGCCACAGATCCTGATCTTTATAGTGGGTTGAACTGAAATCCTAGATCCATACACACCAAGATTTTCCAAAGTAAGGAGTGATTTTGGGTGCCCCAGGGAAACACCATAAAATGCTAGTCAGTTTGGAGAATTTTGGCCCTGGACTCTTGGGCATTCAGACTCTAGACCAGAGCTGAATTTTATACCGTGAGTCCTTTTCTAGTGTTTGTTCGTTTCCATGCATCTCTGCAGTTGCTGGGCCTAGCTGAAGTAGCTTGGCAATGGCTGGTCTCAGGGGTTCTCTGATAATCTCACAAGGGCCAGTTCTAACTCAAGTTCTAGCTCTAACTTTGCAGACCTAAGTGGCTCAGGAAAGCATCCAACCTTCCATCTGCAAAGAGCAGGACCTACCAATCTCCTGAGGTTTCCTCATTTCTAGCTGGACCTGGCATCCTCCACCCTCAGCTGTCCTGTACAACCCCACTAAAGTCAACTGAGTGTAACTAAGGGTAGAATTTGGTCTTATGGGTCTATTTTTATTAAGATGTCCATATAATTACATAAGCAACAGCCAGTTCTGCATTCAGCAGGTCCTCTGAGAGCATCCATACCCTTGATGTGGATGCAGCCAAGGAAATGGCTATCCAAAGTACAAATGGGAAAGAATGTTTGCGCACACAATCAAGGGAGCATTTTAGAACACCATGCCCTTGATGAGGTGGTAACACAAAGATCTGGTCTCCTTCATCAGACCCGTAGTGGCTTGTACTGAAGTGCAGTGTGTTTGTGTTGTGTCAGCACTCACAGCAATGATTGTTTTTATTAGAACAAGAATGAAAAACCAAGCCTCTCGCCTCTTCCTCACTCTATTCCTGCAAAGCCCACTGTCAGCATGAGACTCAGGACATCAAGATTAATGGCAGTGTAATGCACATTTATGTCATTTCCATTTTAATTCTAGTCTGCGTTTAGCACAGTAAGTGTCGCTTAAATGTAACATATGGAAGCTGACACTTTGTCACTGCTGTCACGGGCAACGGATTGTGGGAAATATTCCGAGAGCTGGGGCCACGCTCCATCATTGTCTCCTGTAAACTATTATATTATTGCAGATTGAGTTCCATTGCACTTCATACAGCTGTTTTCCATCACTGTTGTCTCTGTGATTTTTTTTTTTTTCAGCATCTTTGATACCAGCCTGCCAGTGGCACTGATCCGTGTGTCCCAGGCCAGAAAGAATTGGCTATAGCCACGTGGCACTGGGGAACAGTTATTTTCTCCCAATTTTGTGCAAAGTGCTTTGCCGTTTCCAGGGCCGGCTCTAGCCATTTTGCCACCCCAAGCACGGCAGCACGCTGCGGGAGGCGCTCTGCCGCTCGCAGGTCCGTGGCTCCGGTGGACCTCCCACAGGCGTAGCTGCAGAGGGTCCGCTGGTCCCGCGGCTTCGGTGGAGCATCCGGAGGCACACCTGCGGGAGGTTCACTGGAGCCGCGGGACCAGCGGACCCTCCACAGGCACGCCTGCGGGAGGTCCACCGGAGCCGCCTTCCGCCCTCCCGGCAACCGGCAGGGCGCTCCCCGTGGCATGCTGTCCCAAGCACACGCTTGGCGCGCTGGGGCCGGGAGCCAGCCCTGGCTGTTTCTGTCTGCAGGATCTTGGCTCTGCAAAATTATGTTGTGAAATTTCTGAACTCCAGCTCCTTTTTTCATATGGAAACCTCAGTCGGTGCTGAACTGGAGAAGGCTCTTGGGAGACTTGTGTTAAAGTTCTATTGCCAAAGATTGAAATGACTTCCCTGCTTCTGCTGATATGCACCTGATTGGCTCCCGATGTGCTAACTTTATCTACCACTCCATTTCTAAGGCACCCATTATTGCACTTCACAGGCACTGGCTTCAAAATTGAGTGGGGCATAACTACTCTGTGGAGTGTATTTCACTTGTGGAAATCAGGAGCAACTTCCGTTGTGTAAATAGAGTTGTTCTGGTCCAAAACTAGCGGAAAATTGGGTCTATAGGCTGGGACTCCTAAGGCAGTTAGGCACCAAAAGCTCATTGAAGTAAGGATGTGGTGCTCAGCTCCCTTAGGTGCCAGTGAAAATCCCAGGCTTATTCTCTGTTCTCCTTGTTGGAGATGATTTGTACCGAGGGATCGCACCCCTGGAGAATAAATGTGTTTGTCTCTGGAGTCCAGTGCCTGGCAAATATTTACAAAGAGACTGCAGGAGAGGGGACGCCTAGCTTTCACACATGGTATTTGTGAGGGGTTCAGTCACAGAGATTCTCTTGGGACTGTCACCTGATGTGCTGAAGTTACCTCTGAGCCCGTTTTCCCTGCCAGCTTGGACTTCCAGAACCCTGCCTTGTTGAGCCAGACCCACTAGCCTGCTGCAACACAGACCCAGAGTCTGGGCCACATTCCCAAAGCTGCAGGCTTTAAGTGAAAACAGCTCTGCAGGTTACTTGACTCCAGCACCCAGACACCCAGCTCCTGCTGGGATCCAAACCTTAAATAAATCCATTTTACTCTGCTTAAAGCTTATACAGGGTAAACTCGTACATTTTCTGCCCTCTATAACACTGATAGAGAGATAATCACAGCTGTTTTCTCCCCCAGGTATTAATCACTTAATCTAGGTTCATTAATAAACAAAAGTGATTTTATTAAGTATAAAAAGTAGGATTTAAGTGGTTTCAAGTAAAACAGACAGAAAAAAGTAAGTCACCAAAAAAAATAAAGCAAAAACACTCAAGTCTAAGCCTAAGAAATTGAATACAGGTAATAGGTCACCCTCAGAGATGTTCCAATAAGCTTCTTTCACAGACTAGACTCCTTCCTAGTCTGGGTCCAATCCTTTCCCCTGATATAGTTCTTGTTAGTTCCAGCAGACATCTTAGGTGGAAAGCCAGGGCTTTCTCATGACTGGCCACCCACTCTCTCCTGCTCCAGCCCTTTTTATAGCTTTGGCACAAGGCAGGAATCTTTTGTCTCTCTTGGTCCCCACCCCTACTTCTAAATGGAAAAGTACTAAATTAAAGATGGATTCCAGTATCAGGTAACATGATCACATGTCCTGTGAGACCCCAGCCTCCATTCTTCCTGGGCTGGCCCACACAAACACTGGAAGGTTTGCAAGTAAACAGAGCCACTTACAACCAATTGTCCTAGTCAATGGGAGCCATCAAGATTCTAAACCACCATTAATGGCTCACACTTTGCATAAATTATAATAGGAACTCAGAGTTATATTTCATATTTCTAGCTTCAGATACAAGAATGATACATGGATACAGATAGGATGAACACACTCAATAGATTATAAGCTTTGTAATGATACCTTACAAGAGACCTTTTGCATAAAGCATATTCCAGTTACATCTTATTCACATTCGTAAGCATATTTTCATAAAGCATATGGAGTGCAACATCACAGTCTTCACTCTCTCCAAACTCCAATGGCAGCAGCTGAACACAGCACTGTAGGTGCCATTTGCTGAGGATATTTTTCAGGAACAAAGTGTAAGCTTTTTCATGCAAAGGCCATGACCTTGGTCTCCACCTCTCTTTGATGAATCCTCGCTGTAACTGGGGACCGGAAAGCCAGGGACTGTAGCTGGCCATCTGCAGGGTTGTTAGGTGGGAGGAAGGCTCCCTGAGCCCCCTTCCTTGCCTATTTGTACACATCCCACCACTTTCAGACCCAGTGTTTCTAATGCCATGGTGAATTAGCTCCAATGAAGTTGATGGCCCACCAGGGTCTGTTCCGTCAGGAGGCTGACCTAGCCGGGCGGGCGTTACTGCTACTGACTAAGCCAGTGGAGGAGATGAGATCCAGCCCTAGCGCACAGTGGTAGCTGCGGTCGTGTGCCTAAAATGGCACTGTGCTTGGCCTCCCATGTAAGCAGTATGGTTCTGAGACCCAGCAGAAGGGCAGTCAGGGCAAACTGGATGGTGCTGGCACAACGGCAATCGGCTCTCATTTTCTATTTTCTCATTCCGTGGGAAACAGCCTGCTGTTTCTGATTTGTTTGTTTTAAACTGCAACAGAATCTTCTCCTGGCTGCAAAGCAGCATGTCCAGTAGATTGCAGTATTGCCAACCCCACATGTTCAAACAGCATGAGTCAAGCTCATCAAAAATCATAAAATAGGCTTTAAAATCAAGAGATTATACAAAAAAAATTGGTATTCTTTTTATTTGCCTTCTGCTTTTTGAACCTTTAGGTTGCACTGAGATCACATTTGGAAGTTTTCTCCACAGCACAAGGGCTAGAAACTTACATTTTCTTTAAGAATGAAGGCTAAAATCATGTTCACTTGACTCCAGGAGCTGGGGCTTTAAGGAAAGCAATAATTATCATGAGATGCATGACAAAATCATGAGAGTTGACAACACTGAGATTGTGCTTTCCTTCTCCACGTCCCTGTGGTAAAAGGCTGTTAGTGGTACTTTCATGCTGTGTGAATGAGAGGCAGCATGTTCTAATCAACAGGCCCCCTGGACTGGGAGACAGAAGACCTGGGTTCTAATGGCAGCTCTGCCCCTGAGCCACTGTGTGACCTTGAGAAAGTTATTTCACCTCAGTTTCCCTTCCCACTACTTGTCTATTTAGATCATAAGCTTTTTCAGGGGACGGTGTGCATGCAATGTCCAGCACAGTGGAACACTGATCTCACTTGGGATACGTAGTTAGTAGTACTGCATTACAAATGAAAATCTTCAGAAATCTCACCTGTGAATATTAGAGCGACAAAGCAAGTGAAGTAATATCTTTTATTGAACCAACTTCTGCTGGTGAAAGGGACAAGATTTTGAGCTTACATGGAGCTCTTTTACAGGTCTGGGGAAGGTAATCAGAGTGTCTGAGCTAAATGCAAGTTGGGACAGATTGCTAAGCATAAGGGATAACACAAGTTGTAGGAAACTACTTAAGAGTTAGCAGGCAGGTATGTGTTACAGATTATTGTGATGTGCCATGAAACCAGTGGCCTTGTTGAGTCCACGGTTTTAGTGTCTAGCAACGTTATGAATTTAAGTTCCCAGATTCACCTTTTGAAGGTGTTGTAGACATTTCCTTTGAGGATAAGTATTGAAAGATCAGATATGTAGTGATCTCTTTAGTGAACAGCGTTCATTCACAGGTGATAGGATGTTTTTGTCTTTTTTCATTTTTCTGTGGCATTCGTGAGAGCATAGTGATTTTCTGGTTTCACCCACGTAGTTGTTATTGGGACATTTGATGCACTGGATGAGGAATACCACATGTTGTGATAAGCATGTGAATGACTCATGGATCTTGAAAGGTGCATTGTGGGGGCATTGATCATTGTAGTGATGGAGATATGTTTGCAGGTTTTGCATCTGTTGGTATGACAGAGTCTGGTACTGTTTTGCATTGGTTTGTTCTGTCCCATGGATACTTGGGAACTTGCTTCTGATGATGAACTTTGCGGTTATTTGAAGGCTAGAAGAGGATGTTCGGGAAAGATTACTTCCAGGATGTAGATGGGTTATAGATGTTTGATAATAGCCTTAGGGAGGATTTTTTCCCTTGTATCAAAGCAGGTTCTCCCAAGGTACTTGGATGACCCTTTCCAAAAGCACCACAATCACCTGTCATCCAACACATTTCACAAAGCAATCACTCCATATCTGATCTTTCAATACTCGTCCTGAAAGGAAACGTGTACAACTTATTCAAAAGGTGAGCCTGGGAACTTCAATTCATAACGCTGCTAGATACTAGAAACCCCACACAAGGCCTGAAGGGGTTAAGATGACCATGTGGGCTAATTAGCTGCCCAGACTGCACCTGGAATTGAGGCCAGGGAGCACGGATTAATTAGACAAGGCTCATCTGGACAGGAACAGGTGGGACCTGTATAAAGCCCAAGAGCTGAGAGCAGCAGGTGCTGCAGGGGAGGCAGTCTGCAGTCACTCCCTGGGAGAAGGGATGTGTGTTACTAGAGGGTCATTCATAGTTACTCCCTGGGAAGATGGAATTGGGAGGCTGGTGAACCCGAAGAGGGGGGAAGCCAGGAAGGTAGGAAAGGCTCAGGGAGAAAGCAGCAAGGTAGAACAGTGCAGGCCTTGACTACTGACTGGAGGGCCCCCGAGTAGAGTGCAGGCCTAGGCTACCCTACCAGCCACTGGGGATGTGCACAGACCAGGCAGAGGACAGTGGACTGCCTGGGACAATTTGTCCTGGAAAGACTTTATTATGCTCCCCCCGGAAGGCAATACTCTCCTAGTGACCTGGCCAGAGGGCCAAGTCACCAAAAAGCAGCAGCTGGAACTGCAGAGGGTACAAGAGGATGACGGGAGATATACCACCAGAGGAGGGTGCAATGCCTGGCCAGAGATAATCCCCAGAGTGACCAGGAGGAGGTGCCGCTAGCAGTGAGTGGATCCCATGCCTCGTGGATTCAACAGGGCTACTGGTGTCATGGCTCAATACAATTTATAACACACTAACCCTTAAGGGCCCACTTCCAACTCCTTTTGAATAACAATCTAATCCTTATTTTAAATGGCCTCCTACAAAGTCTTACTTCTCTGCTTAATGATCTGTCCCAGCTTGTATTTAGCTCAGATGTTCTGATTTCTTCCCCATACCTGAAGAAGAGCTCTGTGTAGCTCTAAAGCTTGTCTCTTCCACCAGCAAAAGCTGGTCCAGTAAAAGATATTAACTCATCCACCTCGTCTCTGTCATATCCTAGGACCAACAACACTGCAGAGAAGTGTGACTATTGTCTGAATAATGAAGCAGCTGTAGGATCATGGGCTGAGTGTCTCCATGGCAGAGGGGCATTCATTCATCGCCTGTGTGCCTGATTGTAAAGAGAGGTGTGTGTCTGCTGCTGGACCATCTGAACTGTCCCAAAATGCAGGGGTGGGGATTGCTCCCGGGGTCTGGGCCCAGGGTTACTCACTCACTTGTAAACTTTCTCCTTTCATTTTAACGCACCCCACTGTCGACGCTTGCTGACTCCTTCTCCATTGCGCTATTGCAACTTGCTCTTGGCCTGTGGGAATCTGGAGCTGGCCGGCAGGTGCTCAGGAAGGAAGAAGTTGGCTGGAGGCAGGAGTGGATCACTCCCTAAAGCAGGGGTGGGTAAACTACGGCCCGGGGTCCACATCTGGCCCTTCAGACATTTTAATCCAGCCCTCGAGCACCAGCCAGGGAGTAGGATTGGAGGCTTGCCCCACTCCTGCACTCCAGTTGGGGAGTGGGGTCGGGGGCTTGCCCTGGTCCATGTGTACCGTGGCTCCATGCGGCTCCTGGAAGCAGCGGTATGTCCCCCATCCGGCTCCTACAAGTAGGGGCAGCCAAGGGACTCCGCTTGCTGCCCCCACCCAAAGCGCCACCCCTGCAGCTCCCATTGGCTGGGAACCATGGCCAGTGGGAGCTGCAGGCACAGTGCCTGCAGATGCGGAAGCATGCAATGTTGTCTGGCCGTGCCTCCGCGTAGGAGCTGGAGGGGGACATGCTGCTGCTGCTGCTTCTGGGAGCTGCTTGAGGTAAGCACCACCCAGAGCCTGGACCCCGACCCTCTCCTATGTCCCAACCCCCAGCCCTGATACCCCTCCGAACCCCTCGGTCCCAGCCTGGAGCACCCTCCTGCACCCCAAAGCCTCATCCCCAGAGCCTGCACCCCCAGCCGGAGCCCTCACCCCACATCCCACACCCCAGCCCTGTGCCCCAGCCCAGAGCTCCTTCCCACACACTGAACTCCTAATTTTTGGACCCACCACAGAGCTCGCAGCTCCAGCCCTCACACCCTCCCGCATCCCAACCCCCAATTTCGTGAGCATTCATGGCCCGTCATACAATTTCCATACCC
Source organism: Chelonoidis abingdonii (assembly GCF_003597395.2). Lineage (NCBI taxonomy): Eukaryota > Metazoa > Chordata > Testudines > Testudinidae > Chelonoidis > Chelonoidis abingdonii. Next base: position 21,304,606 of record NC_133784.1, read on the forward strand.
AGATGTGACCTAGGGCCAAAAAGTTTGCCCACCCCTACCCTAAAGGATTGTGTATTGTGCTGTATTTAAAAAAAAAATAACATTTTTGACAGTGCCATTTCCCTGAGTCCCTAGTGATGGACTCCAGTCAGATTTCAGGGTTGTTGTGACATCCCTGTATGATACCTACTAGAATGGAATCAGGCATCAGCAAGTCTACATTTTGGGTGTCTCTCAAAATCATAGAATCATAGAATATCAGGGTTGGAAGGGAACTCAGGAGGTCATCTAGTCCAACCCCCTGCTCAAAGCAGGATCAATCCCCAACTAAATCATCCCAGCCAGGGCTTTGTCAAGCCTGCCTTAAAAACCTCTAAGGAAGGAGATTCCACCACCTCCCTAGGTAACCCATTCCAGTGCTTCATCAACCTCCTAGTGAAAAAGTTTTTCCTAATA
>NC_133784.1:21306251-21316513 GCF_003597395.2 Chelonoidis abingdonii
CGAGAGAGCAACAGAGACGAGACAAAAGACACACACCCAAAAATTCCCTCCCTGCACTTTGAAAAATCCGGTTTCCTGATTGGTCCTCTGGTCAGGTGTTTGGTTCCCTTTTGTTAACCCTTTACAGGTAAAAGAAACATTAACCCTTAGCTATCTGTTTATGACGGCGCAATCCATGCCATCCTCCAGATCATTAATGAAGATATTGAACAAAACCAGCATCAGGACCGACCCTTGGGGCTTGATACCGGCTGCCAACTAGACATGGAGCCATTGATCACTACCCGTTGAGTCCAAAGATCTAGCCAGCTTTCTATCCACCTTATAGTCCATTCATCCAGCTCACACTTCTTTAACTTGCTGGCAAGAATACTGTGGGAGACTGTAACAAAAGCTTTGCTAAAGTCGAGGAATAACACATCCACTGCTTTCCCCTCATCCACAGAGCCAGTTATCTCCTCATAGAAGGCAATTAGGTTAGTCAGGCCTGACTTGCCCTTGGTGAATCCATGCTGATTGTTCCTGATCACTTTCCTCTCCGCCAAGTGCTTCAGAATTGATTCCTTCAGGACCTGCTCCATGATTTTTCCAGGGACTGAGGTTAGGCTGACTGGCCTGTAGTTCCCCGGATCCTCTTTCTTCCCTTTTTTAACGATGGGCACTACATTAGCCTTTTTCCAGTCATCCGGGACCTCCCCAGATCGCCATGAGTTTTCAGAGATAATGGCCAATGGCTCTGCAATCACATCCGCCAACTCTTTCAGCGCCCTTGGATGCAGTGCATCTGGCCCTATGGATTTGTGCTCGTCCAGCTTTTCTAAATAGTCTGGAACCAACTTCTTTCTCCTCAGAGGGCTGGTCACTTCCTCCCCACGCTGTGGTGCCCAGTGCAGCAGTCTGGGAGCTGACTTTGTTCATGAAGACAGAGGCAAAAAAAGCATTGAGTACATTAGCTTTTTCCACATCCTCTGTCACTAGTTTGCCTCCTTCATGCAGTAAGGGATCCACACTTTTCTTAACTTTCTTCGTGTTCCTAACAAACCTGAAGAACCCCTTCTTGTTACTCTTAACATCTCTTGCTAACTGCAACTCCAACTGTGATTTGGCCTGCCTGATTTCAGTCTTGCATGCCTGAGAAATATTTTTATACTCCTCCCTGGTCATTTGTCCAATCTTCCACTTCTTGTAAGCTTCTTTTTTGTGTTTAAGATCAGCAAGGATTTCACTGTTAAGCCAAGCTGGTTGCCTGCCATATTTACTATTCTTTCTATACATCGGGATAGTTCGTTCCTGCACCCTCAATAAGGATTCTTTAAAATACAGCCAGCCCTCCTGGACTCCTTTCCCCCTCATGTTATTCTCCCAGGGGATCCTGCCCATAAGTTCCCTGAGGGAGTCAAAGTCTGCTTTTCTGAGGTCCAGGGTCTGAATTCTGCTGCACTCCTTTCTTCCTTGTGTCAGGATCCTGAGCTCAACCATCTCATGGACGTTGCCTCCCAGGTTCCCATCCACTTTTGCTTCCCCTACTAATTCTTCCCTGTTTATGAACAGCAGGTCAAGAAGAGCTCTGCCCCCAGGGGCGGCTCTAGGCACCAGCTAAACAAGCAGGTGCCTAGGCGGCAAAATATATGGGGCGGCATAATACTGGCGCCCCAGCTCATACCTGAAGTGGTGTCCCGGGCTGGATCCTGACCATCCCGGGGGGTGGTAACCAGCCTGTTGTTCTGCCGCTGAGTGTGGCAGGGGAGGGAGCCGGCTAAGTGGGGAATGTGTCCCTGCTGCTCTCCCGCAGGCAGCGGCCACCCCTGACCCCTCGGGTGGGAGCTGGTAGTGTGGCCCCGCCCAGCTGCAGAGGACAGGCCACTCCTCCTTGGCTCGTCCCCGCCGCTGCAAGCCGAGGAGCAGCCTGTCCTCTGCAGCCGGGGCAGGGCTGTGCTACCGGCTCCACCTGGGATGGTTGGTGGTGGCCCTGACTGCGGGAGAGTGGCAGGAGCTGGTAGCGTGGCCCTGCTCGGCTGCAGAGAACGGGCCGCTTCTTGGCTTTCAGTGGCAGGGACAAGCCGAGGAGGAGTGGCCCGTCCTCTGCAGCCGGGGCAGGGCCGCGCTACCAGCTCCCGCCTGGGAGGGTGGGGTGGCCGCTGACCGAGGGAGAGCAGCGCGAACAAGCTGAGGAGTGGCCCGTCCTCTGCAGCCAGGACAGGGCTGCATTACTGGCTCTGCCTGGGAGGTGGGGGGTGGTTGGCTGCTGATCGCGGAAGAGTGGCGGAAGCCAGTAGCGTGGCCCTTCCCTGGCTGCAGAGGACGGGCCGCTCCTCCTCGGCTTGTCCCTGCCGCTCTCCCCAGGTCAGTGGCCATCCCCCACCCCCCAGGTGGGAGCCGGTAGTGTGGCCCTGCTCTGGCTTTAGAGGATGGGGGGAACATGGTGCCCAGGCGGGCTGCTCCTACTCAGCTTGACCCCGCGTCTGCATCCTCCTCCTCCTCCCCTCTGCACCACTTTCTGCCAGGGGAGGGGAGAGGGGAGCAGAGGGGCAGCCCAGGCTGAGCCCAGCTCATGCCAGGACTAAGGCGAAGACCAAGGATGAGCGGGGCTGGGATCCAGCAGCAGCCCCAACACCTGGCCCTGGGAGTGGCGGTGTTGGGAGATGAATCCACCTCGGGCCAGATCCGCAGCAAGGTAAGAGTTGGGCCAGGCGGGAGGGTTTTGTTAAAATTAAATGTTAAAATTACACTAGCAGGAAAGGTTTCAGAGCAGCAGCCGTGTTAGTCTGTATCTGCAAAAAGAACAGGAGTACTTGTGGCACCTTAGAGACTAACAAATTTATTTCAGCATAAGCTTTCATGGGCTACAGCTCATCCGATGAAATGGGCTGTAGGCCATGAAAGCTTATGCTGAAATAAATTTGTTAGTCTCTAAGGTGCCACAAGTACTCCTGTTCTTTTGACTAGTAGGAAATTGTTTTATTTCACTAACTATAAATTCTCTGTTTTCATTTTTTTTTTAATTTTAAACAGTCAAAACAAAATTCGGGGGGGAGGGGCAGCAAAAAAACCCTAGATCTGGCCCTGTCTGCCCCTAGCTGGTTCCTCTAGCACTTGCACCAGGAAATTGTCCCCTACACTTTCCAAAAAATTCCTGGATTGTCTGTGCACCGCTGTATTGCTCTCCCAGCAGATATCAGGGTGATTGAAATCTCCCATGAGAACCAGGACCTGTGATCTAGTAACTTCTGTTAGTTGCTGGAAGAAGGCCTTGTCCACCTCATTCCCCTGGTCTGGTGGTCTATAGCAGACTCCCACCCCAACATCACCCTTGTTGCTCACACTTCTAAACTTAATCCAGAGACTCTCAGGTTTTTCTGCAGTTTCATACCAGGGCTCTGAGTAGTCATAGTGCTCTCTTACATTCAGTGCAACTCCTCCACCTTTTCTGCCGTGCCTGTCCTTGCTGAACAATTTATATCTATCCATGACAGTGCTCCAGTCATGTGAGTTATCCCACCAAGTCTCTGTTATTCCAATCACATCATAATTCCTTGATTGTGCCAGGACTTCCATTTCTCCCTGCTTGTTTCCCAGGCTTCTTGCATTTGTGTATAGGCAGTTAAGATAACTTGCTGATTGTCCTGCTCGTGCTTCCTCCCGGTATCCCACTTCCTCACTTACCTCAGGGCTTTGGTCTCCTTCCCCCGGTGAACCTAGTTTAAAGCTCTCCTCACTATGTTAGCCAGCCTGCTTGCTAAGATGCTCTTCCCTCTCTTCATTAGGTGGAGTCCATCTTTGCCTAGCACTCCTCCTTATCCCATGGTCATCAACCCAAAGCCTTTTTTCCAACACCATCTGCGTAGCCATTCGTTGACTTCCACGAATCGGCAGTCTCTACCCGGCCCTCTTCCTTCCACAAGGAGGATGGACGAGAACACCACTTGCGCCTCAAACTCCTTTATCCTTCTTCCTGGAACCACATAGTCTGCAGTGATCTGCTCAAGGTCATTCTTGGCAGTATCATTGGTGCCCACATGGAGAAGCGGGGAGAGGTAGCGATCTGAGGGCTTGATGAGTCTCGGGAGTCTCTCCGTCACATCGTGAATCCTAGCTCCTGGCAAGCAGCAGACTTCTCGGTTTTCCCGGTTGGGATGTCAGATAGATGACTCAGTTCCTCTGAGGAGGGAGTTGCTGACTACCACCACCCACCTCCTTCTCTTGGGAGCGGTGGTCGTGGAACCCGTATTCCTTGGACAGTGCATCTCATGCCTTCCAATTGGTGGAGTCTCCTTCTGCTACCTTCTCTCAGATATATCACTTAGTCCACTCTCCACATTAGTACCTGTGGAGAGAACATGAAAATGGTTGCTCACCTGTATCTGCATTGCTAGTACATGGACACTCCTCTTTCTTCTTCTGTAGGTCACATGCTGCCAAATTTCTTCACCGTCCTTCTGTCCCTGCTGTGCAGCCTGCTCTGATTCTTCAGAATGTTGTGCCTGGTTCGCAGCTGTCTGCCTTTTTATAATAGTCAGATCCACTCAAGGCCCACCTGGAACAAAGCACTATCAATTCACACTTTTCAAACAATCAAGCACACGATCACACTGACAGACTGTCCCCGCAACAGACACTCAGATGCTCACCAACACAGCCCCCCAGTGCAGCACTTAGTGTACCTCCTCTCAGACAGATCCAAGTCAAACTCCCTCTGTTAGCCTCTCTGCTGTTCCTTGTCTGTTCTTTGAGTTGAAAGACCCTCTGCCTCACTGCTTTTTGGCCCATAACGCCACAATTCCCTCATTATTAAAATTGGATCAGCAGGATCACCTTTAAACAACCCCTCACTGTACCAGGCTCTCCCCCAATCCCTGTTCTCTGAGTTACTCTTTGCTTTGATTCCCAAAGCATTGTGAAGAGGGGGATCGCTTCTGTGTATGTGCCAGGTGGGTGTATGTGGTACAGAAATAGCCTGGATCATATAGTTTATGTTCAGAGCACTCAAGGGAGGATATGTAGATAAAATTTAACTGGAGAGGGAGCCTTTTATGGCAGAGTGTTCAGACATGTTCCTGTTTCCCCTGGCAAAGACAGAGGACACTGTCAAAAGCTTCTGAGAAACATTTCCCTAGCTGTGCATCTATCTGCCTATTGTTAAGATGAGTTCCTGTCTGCATCCTGTAGAACTTGCCCATACCGGTATTGCCCTGGCCTCTTCTTTTGTCATTCAGTGTTGAACGCATTCTAAAACAATATGCATCTGCTGCTGAGTCACACGGAGTGCAGCAAGCAAGCCTGGGCAAGGACGCTTGTCTGGTGCATCACTGCAGAATGCCGATAAAAGGGATGGCGACGAAGCCACGGGAGGAGGCTAGCAATGAGAGCCCTGTAGTGCCAGAGCAGTGCCATGAAGCAGAGGTGATGATGAGAGTGATTACAGTTATTGATACTGTTTCTCTTACAGCAGCACAGGGAAGCCTCAGAATCTCAGGTCTATTGTGCTCGCGCTGCACAAACGTGCTCCACAGTTGCTAACTCCATCAGTGGCATCTTGCATTAACTCGGTGGAACCCGAGTTACACCATGCTGAACCTTTGAAAAGGGCCACTTACCCTCCAGCCCCAAAGACTTCAGTCCTGCGCAGCAGAGTGACGAGCATAGTAGAGGTGCGATAGGTGAACTACGCCCAGGTCACACCCCCGTCTAGCAACAACAGCTTGGCTTAACCCAGGGCGACAAGGCCACAGCAATGAGGAGAAAGCATAAGTGGCTCTACCCTCTTGAACCAGGGCCAGGAGGGAGGCTACCCTACAAAGATAGGTGGAAGCAACTAAATGCAACACCATGGGGAAGCTTTCAGGTACTGGGTGAGGTTGAGGAGAGCTGTGCAGCCCACGCAGTCCGTGGCTTCATCCTGTAGCTCCCTGAATTCCTGAGAGAAATGTGCGAGCCCAGATCCATGAGCCAGAAGGTGCTCAGAGAGTGCTGCTCTCAACCAGCCACGCGCACCATCTGTCACTACAGCCGCAAATGTCAAGGTTGGCGTGGGGGAGAAGAGAGGATAGCAGTTCCATGGAGATAGTTATCACAGGAAATGTGTTTGAGGCTTCCATGTCTCCGAATAATCTCAAGCTATAATAGAGGGTTGTGTTGGATTCTGTCTGGAGGCGAAGTAATAAGAGGGATGGATTAGGTTCCATGTCGCTGCGGAGAAGGGATGAGGATTCTGCCAAGGACATATCTGGTAGCTACCCCTGGAGGAAGGGAAGGGTGGGCGGGTTCGAGGTAGGGATGGGTCACAGTCATTTCCAGAGAAGAGTCGGATTGGTAGGAGATGAGTGAGGATGCGGCGTAGACAGGGGATGGATATGGGAGGGCACGGACGGTCAGGATGCCATCATGTAGGAGTGAGGTCAGGGTTATGGGAGTATGTGCACTGTCTGCGAGGAAGGATTTTGGCAGCGGAGAATTCCTCAACGAGGGGGACCATTTGTACAAGAGGGCTGTGGAGTAGTGGAGCTTTGTCTGGGTCCGGGGTGGCAAGTTACAGAGAACTGCGTTATGCAGCTGAGATATGGCATCCTCCTGACCAGCATTGGGCATGCAGAGATCTCATGGAGCTCTGCCACTTAATCAAAAGGCTGAAAATTAGCGACGTCCCGCTTTGCTTATGTGTGAATGGGCAATGTGTTTAGTGCTGAAATGAAAGGAAGGAGAGGATGTTGTGTAAACATGTGCCTGGCCTTCTAGCCTGCTGCTGGGGGTTGTGATCAAACCACAGCTGGCAGTCTCTGGTTAAGAAAAAAATAATACGTCCTGGAGACTTGCAATGTGAACAAGAGCGAGTGGAGCACTCAATGCAGAACACGCTGGCGGACACGTGCTCTCAAGGCACAAATTACGTAAAGACGATAAGCAATTCTTCCTAATTCACAGGAAGTTTTTTATGGCTGTGTATCAGACTCCAACTTTGCCCCCCCACCCCATTCTTTCTCTGTTCCTGGCCTGCTGGTCCCAGGTATTTTGCTGACCAGAACTCCTTCACTGTGTGGCAGTACTGATGGGCCATGACCAGCTGCCAGTACCAACAGAGAGGATTCCCAATAGGCCTTTTTGCAAGTTGCGGGGTTGGTTTGCAGACATGCAACGTTTTGGGCATCCTGACAAAGTATCCTTACTGACAGCGAGTGGGTTAGGCACAACCTACTCGCTATGTGGTCTTCCTTTTGTGCCTCTTCTCTGAATAAAAATGCAGGATGTTATTGTTCCACATAAGAGGAGGTGTCCTTTGGCTCTTGTTAATGCCCATGTCGGCATGGGCGGGCTAAGCAGTTTCCACACCACAGCTCTGCCGATGCACCCAATCTGAATCCCGCAGCCCCACTACTATTCCGCCATGGTCCCCACGCTCGCCACTTGCACCTAACTCTTCGGCAAGACCCCTGCTATGTCATCTGCCCTTCATCACTTTCTTACTTCTTCACCGCAGGCTCAGTCTTCAGACCAGGGTTCTCTTTAATTGAGCGACATGTTGTCATCATGCCAATGATGGTTTGGAACATATATAAAAGCATTCATACAACATTTTCACTAGCAACCTGTGTGCCTAGATCCTGAAAGGTCTTGAAATCATGGGAGTCGGTGCCTACTACTTCGTTTGATTCTTTTCCCTGTCCACCTTTCAGATTGGTAGATTCAGGCTCATTTGAGTTTCATGAAGACATTAAGAGCTGATTAGGGCAAGACCATCTTCCAAGCGCTGAGTGAGTTAGCGTGCGGCCACGCAACAGGCACTGCATGGGAGCAGCAATGTCCGCTATCCTGCCCCTGAATGGCATCCGTTGGCACCTCACCTCACCCACCTGACCTGCTAGCAAGTTGGCTTAAGCATACTGGAAGGCCTCATTCTCTTCAATGGACAAGCCTCTATATGGAATAGCAGTGACGGTTTGGATTTCGATTCGAGTGCAACTAAAAGCCGCAGGATCTCTTTACCAGGGCTAACTTGCCTTTAACGAAGCGGTGCGCTCCTTTGGAGAAAAAGGAACCAGCACTATTGACAGCTTTGCTCCAATAATGTCAGCGAGGACAGGGCTAATTAATGATTGATATGATTTTCGAGAGAACACATCACTCTTGGCCATGCCAAGTTATCTTGTCGATTTAATACCTGACACCGGCAGAGAGATTTCCTAGCCGTTATCTGGTGATCCCAGTTCTGGCTAGCTGTTGGGCTTTTGGTTTTGTGTGGAGAGCAGGTTCCCAGAGCATCGCCAAGTGAGGGACTTTAACCAGTTGATAACATTTTTTACCAGTGATGCCCCTGTAAAAAAGTCTCCTTGCAGAGGGCACTAACTAGTGGTTGTCTGACCCATGGTGTAGGATATGTAGTGTTGTGGTGTGGGCAGACTGCCTCATTCCCTCCCTGGCTTGTGTAAGGAAAACTGACTGAAAGTTCCAGGTTGGGTCTAAGACCGAGTAAGCAAGGTCTGACCATCCTCTCAGCTCCTGCTTGGGAAGTAGGACTTCTGTCCAATCTTTCCCTCCTTGGCCGTGCATGAGACTCCCTCTGTTTCAATCTGCTTTGACCATTGCTGTCGCTATGCTCCTTAGTGCATCTTCACCCTTCCCACATGCTTCCTTCATGCTTCTTCCCTCAGTGCATCGACTTCTTCTTCCTATGGTGCCTCTTGCCATTGGCCTCTTCTCCACAGGCTTTGGTCCAGATCCTCAACAGGTATTTAGGCTCTATCTTCCATTGATGTACACAGAAAAGTTAGGACCTAAACCCCTGGGGGATTCTGAGCTTTTTTCCCTGACTCTCTGTCACTCTCTGCCCCATGTGTAGGCTGCTTCTCTCCATTCACCTGCTGCTCTTTAAGCTCCCAGTTGTCACCTCTCCCCTCTACAGGCCCACACAGTGTGCCAGTTCGCAGGGAGGGCTGCCTGCGGGCGGGGATTCCAGGTCTGGGACTAACCAAAGCACACAAAACATGTCAACCTTCGATCACCCTTGCCAACTGGACTGGGACACTGCTTTGGTCCTTCCAGCAGGGGCAGACAGGACATGAAGTATGGCTTTGCCTAGTGTGCCACACTGCCTGCCCTTGTTTGGGGGGGTAGACAAAGTCAGCAATTGTACCCAGCCCCTTTCACCGCACCGCAGTTGCCATTATACAAGCACATAGGGAGGGCAATGGAGTGTTGAAGGCAAGGTCCTGGTGTCTCTTCTTTCGTATTCGGCAGTCTAAAACTCTCCGAGCCGTGATGTTACGCATCGCATTTCTGTGGAAGTGTCAAGCAACAATAAAATCATGAGAGTCAGAGTCTTATAAGCAGACGGTTGTATGGGGATGGAGGAAATTAAGGAGGATAGGTGTAAATTAGCGTATTCGCAGAGCGAAAGGAAATGCAGGCCTGTTATTTACAGTGCCCGATGGCAATGACTGTACTGGTAAGGGTGCAAGAAGATCTGGGCCCGTCAAACTGCAGCCACAACAACTAATTATCAATTTAAGTTTTATTGAGGTGTTCCAAGGTGTAAGGAGCAGATATGATAGCTAAAAAAAAGCTTAAAAAAAAAATACAAAAAAATTTTTTTAAAAAAAAAAACACAAAAAAAAAAATAAAACAAAATAAAAAATTAAAAAAAAAAATTAAAAAAAAAAAAAAAAAAAAAAAAAAAAAAAAAAAAAAAAAAAAAAAATTAAATTTTAAAAAAAATAAAAAACAAAAAAAAAAAAAAAAAAAAAAAAATAAAAAAAAAAAAAAAAAAAAAAAAAAAAAAAAAAAAAAAAAAAAAAAAAAACAAAAATAAAAAAACAAAAAAAAAAAAAAAAAAAAAAAAAAAAACAAAAAAAAAAAAAAAAAAAAAAATAAAACAAACTTTCTTTTTAAAAATTAAAAAATTAGAGTTATAACTTAACACCAATGACTAAATATCTTAACAATATTTATAAACCAAGATGCAGATTTAGTCTAATTGATACTTACAAATACACCACCATATAATGGACGGCAATGTAGAAACCCTTGTTTGAAAACGTGAGCTGAGGAGAGGCTTCGGGGTGATCAGGCTCGGTACGGGTGTACACAGTAACGGATTCGTTATCTTTCTCTTCCCTGCCTGCCATGGCAGGGCCGGCCTAAAGTCTACTATTGAATCAAAAGTGTATCACGGGACGGGGCCCACACCTGTGTGTGTTTGTTTTGATTGGCCCAGCAAAGTTACACCAGTAGGGCGCGTGCCTAAAGTTCTGGTTTGCCTAAAAGGTGAGGTG